>NW_027361803.1:5562500-5972500 GCF_039654945.1 Dendrobates tinctorius | reverse complement strand
TTCCCATTGTCCCTCTTCCCCCATTGTTGCTGAATCTTCAACCTACCTAGTCTGATTTCAGGCTCCTTAATGTTCCTCCCCCTGCTGCTAAATCTCTACTCTCCTAGCTTCATAGACAGATCCTCAACATCCCTCCTCCCTGCTGCTGAATCTCCACCCACCAAACCTGACTATTAGCTCCTTACTGTCCATCTTCCCCCATTTCTGCTGAATTTTTGTCCTACCTTGCCTTAATGAAAGATCTTTAGTGTCCTCCCTCCCTGCTGCTAAATCTACACCTATCAACCAGCATGTTCTCAGTGTTCCTCCTCCCTGCTGCTGAATCTACACTCACCTTTCATGTTTAACAGCTCCTCATTGTCCCTCTTCCCCCATTGCTGTAGAATCTTCACCTATCTAGTCTGCTTGTAAGATCCTCAATGTCCTTCCTCCCTGCTGCTCTCCTCACAAAGCTGTCAGTTAAGCTGGTTGGGCAGAGATTGAAGCTGCCAGTCAGGTTGTGTGAGCCGAGATTTAATTCACTTAAATTCTAGAGCTATTTAATTCTATAGCTGTACTCATAAAAGACTCATTTTAATTCTAGGGTTGTAGAACTATTTGGACACGACATGCATTTTCACAATAAGTACATCAGGTCCAAGAGACTTATTTAATATGTGCAGCCTATGTTGTAAAATATTGTGCCAGATCCTCTTTAAGGCTAAGTGCACACATAGATTTTCCTCCTGAGGATTTTTCCGCGCAGATTTTCAGAAATCCGCAGGTCAAATGACCTGCATTTTTCCTGCGGATTTCTTCCCTTTTTCTTGCGGTTTTTGTGCGGATTTCCCCCTGCGGATTTGGAGAATGGAGCAGGTGGAAAACCCGCACAAAAGAAGTTTTTTTTTGCATTGATTTACATTGTACTGTAAATCACTTTGCGGATCTGCAGCGTTTCTGCGCGGTAAAATCCGCTGCGGATCCGCAGGAAAAATGCATCGTGTGCACATGGCCTAAGAGTGGAAAAACCATGAGTTCACCTTTATAACCTGCAAAATGTTCACGTTTTCTTAGCATAGTGCAGATATGCGTACTACCAATCACTTAATTGCGCTGGAAAACTTTTGGAAGGAAAATAATTTTTTTGAACTCTCCAATATTCAATCAATCTAGTCCGGGGCACAATCTGTCCTCTTGATGAAAGCAAAATAGAAGATGTATGTGCACACTCCTCATCGCCGGTAGAATGGGAATACTTCCACCGCGAGTCCGCGCCTGTGACTTATGAACCTTATAGCCGAAACATTTTGATTGCATGTGTCACAACGGTACAATATTGGTGAAATAAGAGGGAGCACTGCTTATTTAGGTGCATTAATAAATCAGTAAAATGTCACCGGAGATGTTATGTTTAGCTGAGTGCCGTTTGCTGGGGTTTTATAAATCTGAAAATATAGGAAAATTGGGCTATTTGTACAAAGAAATCTTTTACAATTCTACAAAACCCCCGCAACATCCCGCCTGCCATGTTTTGATGAACGCACTTAGAAAATGATTTATATATTTAAGGTCAATCGCAACCGTAAGTCGCAGTCTACATACACGTCGGATAATTTTGGATGTTTTTTCTTTCCTTCCGAGAGATTGAATTCTTTTATGATTACATTAACATTACGAGATGCTGTAAATGCCGCTCTTTTTATTTAGAGGTTATGTTTGCTTCGTATGCATTACTTACAGTGGGTACGGAAAGTATTCAGACCCCTTTGTTTCATTGCAGCCATTTGGTAAATTCAAAAAAGTTCATTTTTTCCTCATTAATGTACACTCTGCACCCCATCTTGACTGAAAAAAACAGAAATGTTGACATTTTTGCAAATTTATTAAAAAAGAAAAACTGAAATATCACATGGTCATAAGTATTCAGACCCTTTGCTCAGTATTGAGTAGAAGCACCTCCTGAGTTAGTACAGCCATGAGTCTTCTTGGGAATGATGAAACAAGTTTTTCACCCCTGGATTTGGGGATCCTCTGCCATTCTTCCTTGCAGATCCTCTCCAGTTCCGTCAGGTTGGATGGTGAACGTTGGTGGACAGCCATTTTCAGGTGTCTCCAGAGATGCTCAATTGGGTTTAGGTCAGGGCTCTGGCTGGGCCAGTGGAGAATGGTCACAGAGTTGTTCTGAAGCCACTCCTTTGTTATTTTAACTGTGTTCTTAGGGTCATTGTCTTGTTGAAAGGTGAACCTTCGGTCACCTGAGGTCCAGAGCACTCTGGAAGAGGATTTCATCTAGGATATCTCTGTACTTGGCCGCATTCATGTTTCCACCAATTTCAACCAGTCGTCCTGTCCCTGCAGCTGAAAAACACCCCCATAGCATGATGCAGCCACCACCATGTGTGACATCGGCGGCCGTACCCGCCGATGCCCCTTTAGCGGCGGTGCCCGCCGCAGCTTCCTCTCACCTGCCTCCCCCTGCTCGCGCGTCCTTCCGCGCTGCTTGCCGCTCTGCTGCGGGTAACCGCGCCGGCCTTAGGCCGCGCGCGCGCGTTCCTCCGGCCTCTGTTGGCAGGGGGCGTCGCTAGGGGAGGGTCTGTAGGGCGCACTTCCGGTCTCCGCATATATCAGGCGCCCGCTCCATTCTGAGGGCGCCTGATGATTGTTTGTGACTCGCAGCACCCATCGGCCTCACCTTTTTCAGTGTTCCCTGCCTATCCTTGTTGCTCCGTTGTCTGCCCTGTTCCTGGTCCTTGTCCGTCAGCCTGTCTCCTTCCGTGGTCCTCCCTGTACCTTTCCTGTAGTCTTCCTGCCATCACCTTCTGCCTTCCTCCCCGCTACTCCTGCTCTGTCTGCCAGTCCTCCGAGTCGTCCCTGCTGGCTCCGGCTGTCGCGGTTCCGCCCCCTGTGGTCCTGCCCCTAACGATCCCTGTACAGGGGTCGGTCTTCACCAGGTGCGCTCGGCCCAGGGGCTCCGGATCCGCGATCCAGGGGGTCCACTCTTGGACGTATTGCCAGAGGCGTCACAGTATCATCAGGCCATGGATCCCGCCGGTGCCGCTGCCACCACACAAAAGGAATTACTTTTCCTTCGTGAAAATCAGAGCCGGATAATGTCCTTTATGAAGTCTATGGACACCCGGTTGTCCGCCCTGCAGACCTCTGACCCCGGACACGCTCCCCTCTTAGTCAGCCTTCAGCAGGAGCTCGCGCAGCAGCGCGACGCCCAATCCCACATCTTGGGTTACATGGCATCCGTGGATGACCGATTACAGGCCCTGCAATCCTCTGCTGCCGCTGCAACTTCCTCCCCGGATGTAGCCTCTACCCCGGCTCCCCGTCTGGGCAAACCCCCCAGGTACAGTGGAGATCCCAAGTTATGCCGGGGCTTTTTAAATCAATGCAGGCTACATTTTGAGCTTGCCCCCCTTCAGTACCCCACTGACCGCGCCAAGGTGGCGTTCGTTGTGTCCCATCTCGAGGGTGAGGCCCTGTCCTGGGTAAACCCCTTATGGGAGAGAGATGATCCCGTCGTGTTAAGCATACAGACCTTCTTAGAAACCTTTCGCAAGGTATTCGATGAACCGGGTCGCTTAGCGTCCTCCACTGAGGCCCTTTTTAACCTCCGCCAGGGTTCCCTCACAGTGGGGCAATATGCCATCCGCTTCCGGACCCTCGCTTCTGAGTTGGGGTGGAACAATGAGGCTCTGGTAGGAGCCTTTTGGAGAGGCCTCTCCAGTAAGATCAAGGATGAGCTTGCCGGGCGTGACACTCCCACCACTCTGGAGGACCTTATTTCGCTAGCCACTCGCATAGACCTCCGCTTTCAGGAGCGCGCTCGAGAGGCAGTCGGAGAGAGGAGGTCCTTTAGGCTGTATCAGGCCCCTGTCCCCCGTTTCCCGGTATCTCCCGTTAGCACCGCTCCTGAGCCTATGCAGGTCGATCGTGTCAGGCTGTCCGAGCAACGCCGCAGGGAGAGGATGACCAAGGGTCTCTGCCTGTACTGTGGGGGTGCCAACCATTTTGTGCATACTTGTCCGGAGAAGCCAGAGAGATCGGGAAATGCCTCCACCTAGGTCAGGTAAGAGAGGACCCCCTAGGTGATCAAAATTCCTCTCTTCCCCTTACCCTTTCTGCTTTGCTAATTACAGGTCGGGGGCGTGGATCTGTGGAGGCGTATGTGGACTCGGGTGCTGCCGGTAATTTCATCCGCCAGGAGGAGGTTGATAAACTCCAGATTCCGGTGTTGGTATTGAAGAACCCTCGCGCTATTTCCTCCGTTGACGGTAAACCTTTACCCGGACTCATCACCATGGTTACCGCCGAAGTAGACCTTCAAATCGGAGCTCTCCACCTCGAGAAGATTGCCTTCTATGTCTTGCCACAACTAGCCCATGCTGTTCTCCTAGGGCTTCCCTGGCTCAGACGGCACGAGCCTGTGATTGACTGGCGCTCTGGGGAAGTTCTCCGTTGGGGGCACTCCTGCCAGGAGCACTGCCTACGGGCTCTCACGCGTCCCCGTCCATGCTTGAAGCCTGCCGACCTCCCGGGTCTACCCGCACCCTATCACACGTTTGCCGACGTGTTTAGCAAGAAGGAGGCGGATTCCTTACCCCCTCATCGCTCCTATGACTGCCCTATCGACCTAGTTCCTGGTGCCACTCCTCCCAGAGGGAGAACTTATCCTTTGTCCCCAGCAGAGACCTCGGCTATGTCGGAATATATACAGGAAAATCTGGCCAAGGGGTTCATCCGGAAGTCCTCGTCCCCTGCGGGCGCAGGCTTCTTCTTCGTCCGGAAGAAAGATGGGTCCCTGCGACCTTGTATTGATTACCGGGGCCTGAACAACATCACGGTTAAAAACCGGTACCCGCTCCCGCTGATTCCTGAACTCTTCGACCGGCTGAGGGGGGCCAGAATCTTCACGAAGTTGGATCTGCGGGGAGCTTACAACTTAGTCCGAATCCGAGCGGGGGACGAGTGGAAGACGGCCTTCAATACCCGGGACGGCCATTATGAATACTTGGTCATGCCGTTCGGTCTCTGCAATGCTCCAGCGGTGTTTCAGGAATTCGTAAATGAGGTGTTCCGAGACCTACTCTATTCCTGCGTGGTGGTGTATTTGGACGATATCCTCGTTTTCTCGACCGACCTCTCCTCCCATCGGAGAAGTGTACGCATGGTCCTGCAGCGCCTTCGAGAAAATCGTCTTTACGCCAAGATCGAGAAGTGCCTTTTTGAGC
Source organism: Dendrobates tinctorius (assembly GCF_039654945.1). Taxonomy (NCBI): domain Eukaryota; kingdom Metazoa; phylum Chordata; class Amphibia; order Anura; family Dendrobatidae; genus Dendrobates; species Dendrobates tinctorius. The sequence continues at coordinate 5,967,281 of NW_027361803.1, read as the reverse complement.
AAACAGCCTTACCCTTCTTGGGGTATATCATCACGGAGTCCGGTCTTAGGATGGATCCGGAGAAGCTGTCCGCGGTACTCCAGTGGCCTCGTCCAGTTGGCATAAAGGCCATCCAGCGTTTCCTCGGCTTCGCTAATTATTACCGGCAGTTTGTACCCCACTTCTCTACAGTCACCAAGCCCATTACGATCCTGACCCGTAAGGGGACGAAGCCTAACGTCTGGCCTTCTGAAGCCGAGGACGCCTTTCTGACCCTGAAGCGCTCGTTTGCCTCTGCTCCGATCTTACACCGTCCAGTGGCTAGTAGGCCCTTCATCCTGGAAGTTGACGCCTCCTCCACTGGAGCTGGGGCAGTTCTCTCCCAACAGGCTCCATCTGGACGTCTTGTCCCCTGCGGGTTCTTCTCCAAATCCTTTTCTCCCGCGGAGTGCAACTACTCCATTGGGGACCGGGAATTATTGGCCATTAAGATGGCGCTGGAGGAATGGCGATATCTGCTCGAGGGGGCAGTGCACCCCTTTACTATCTTCACGGACCACAAAAACCTGGCCTACTTGCAATCTGCCCAGAGACTCAACTCCAGACAAGCCAGGTGGGCTCTGTATTTTTCCCGTTTTGAGTTTAAGCTCCATTTCCGGCCCGGCAGTAAGAACATCAAAGCTGACGCGCTTTCCAGGTCTTTGCAGCCACCAGAGAAGGAGGAGGACCCATCTTATATCATCGAGCCGGCTAAAGTTATCTCCGTGGCTCCCGTGAGGTTCTCTGACCCCCCGCCTGGCAAGACCTTCGTTCCTCCAAACAAACGTCTGGAAGTACTGCGCTGGGGTCATTCTTCCAAGGTTGCTGGGCACGTTGGGATTAAGAAGACTCTTTTGCTTCTGTCCCGGTATTACTGGTGGCCCTCTCTCCACCAGGATGCAAAGGACTTTGTAGCCTCCTGCAGGACTTGTGCTCAGAACAAGATTCCAAGGACTCTGCCCTCCGGCCTCCTTCATCCGTTGCCTGTGCCAGAGGCTCCTTGGCAGCAAATCGCCATGGACTTCGTGACTGATCTGCCCCGCTCTGCAGGATGCACTACCATCTTGGTCGTCGCTGACCGCTTTTCCAAAATGGCCCATTTTATTCCCCTGGTCGGACTGCCATCTGCTCCAAAGTTGGCCGAAATCTTTATCCACCACGTGTTCCGGCTACATGGTCTCCCTCTGCGAATCGTGACCGATCGTGGGGTCCAGTTTACTTCCCGATTCTGGAGGGCCCTCTGTCGGCTCCTGGGCACGTCTCTCGACTTCTCCTCAGCGTATCATCCTCAAACCAACGGCCAAGTGGAACGGATTAACCAAATTCTGACCACCTACCTACGCCACTTTTCTAACGCCCATCAAGATAATTGGGTCTCTCTTCTTCCTTGGGCGGAATTCGCTCATAATAATCATTCCAGCGAATCAACGTCCAAGACACCGTTCTTTGTGGTAACTGGGCTAAATCCTGGGGTTCCATTGCCCTTTTCCGCATCATCCGGAGTTCCTGCAGCAGACACTCTCGCCAAGGAGTTTTCACAAATTTGGAAGGAGACCAGAGAGGCGCTCGAGCTGGCCAACGTCCGAATTAAGAGACACGCGGACAAAAGACGAAGGGATCTACCCCCGTACCAGCCCGGGGACAAAGTCTGGCTTTCTACCAAACATATCCGCCTGAAGGCCCCTGCTTACAAATTAAGTCCTCGGTACATCGGGCCTTTTGAAATACTTGGGCGCATTAACAAGGTAGCCTACAAATTGAGGTTGCCGGCGTCACTCCGGGTCCCTAACGCCTTCCATATCTCGCTCCTCAAACCTGTGGTCTTGAATCGGTTCCAACCAACCTCCATGTCTTCTCCCTCGCCAATTTGTTCTAACAATGTCTTTGAAGTAAAGGACATTCTGGCTATGAAAAGGGTCAAGGGTAAGACTCTTTTTCTTATCGACTGGAAGGGTTTTGGCCCAGAGGAGAGGTCCTGGGAGCCCCGAGAAAATGTCGATGCCCCCCTTATCATGAAAAGATTTCTGACCAGCCTCAGAAGGAGAGGGCATATGGGAGGGGGTACTGTGACATCGGCGGCCGTACCCGCCGATGCCCCTTTAGCGGCGGTGCCCGCCGCAGCTTCCTCTCACCTGCCTCCCCCTGCTCGCGCGTCCTTCCGCGCTGCTTGCCGCTCTGCTGCGGGTAACCGCGCCGGCCTTAGGCCGCGCGCGCGCGTTCCTCCGGCCTCTGTTGGCAGGGGGCGTCGCTAGGGGAGGGTCTGTAGGGCGCACTTCCGGTCTCCGCATATATCAGGCGCCCGCTCCATTCTGAGGGCGCCTGATGATTGTTTGTGACTCGCAGCACCCATCGGCCTCACCTTTTTCAGTGTTCCCTGCCTATCCTTGTTGCTCCGTTGTCTGCCCTGTTCCTGGTCCTTGTCCGTCAGCCTGTCTCCTTCCGTGGTCCTCCCTGTACCTTTCCTGTAGTCTTCCTGCCATCACCTTCTGCCTTCCTCCCCGCTACTCCTGCTCTGTCTGCCAGTCCTCCGAGTCGTCCCTGCTGGCTCCGGCTGTCGCGGTTCCGCCCCCTGTGGTCCTGCCCCTAACGATCCCTGTACAGGGGTCGGTCTTCACCAGGTGCGCTCGGCCCAGGGGCTCCGGATCCGCGATCCAGGGGGTCCACTCTTGGACGTATTGCCAGAGGCGTCACACCATGTTTCACTGTTGGGATTTTATTGGGCAGGTGATGAGCAGTGCCTGGTTTTCTCCACACATAAAACTTACAATTATCACCAAAAAGTTCTTTCTTCGTCTCATCAGACCAGAGAATCTAATTTCTCATAGTCTGGGAGTCCGTCATGTGTTTTTTCGCAAACTCTATGCGAGCTTTCATATGTCTGGCACTGAGGAGAGGCTTCCATTGGGTCTCTCTGCCATAAAAGCCTGACTGGTGGAGGACTGCAGTGATAGTTGACTTTGCGGAACTTTCTCCCATCTCCCTACTGCATCTGTGGAGCTCAGTCACAGTGATCTTGGGGTTCTTCTTTACCTCTCTCACCAAGGCTCTTCTCCCATGATTGCTCAGTGTGGCTGGACAGCCAAGTCTAGGAAGATGTCTGGTGGTCCCAAACTTCTTACATTTAAGGTTTATGGTGGCCACTGTGCACTTATGATCCTTGAGTACTGCAGAAATTCTTTTGTAACCTTGGCCTGATCTGAGCCTTGCCACAATTCTGTCTCTGAGCTCCTTGGCCAGTTCCTTTGACCTCATGATTCTCATTTGGTCTGACATGCACTGTGAGCTGTGAGGTCTTATATAGACAGGTGTGCGCCTTTACAAATCAAGTCCTATCAGCTTAATTACTCACAGCTGGACCCCAGTGAAGGAGTAGAACCATCTCAAGGAGGATCACAAGGAAATAAATTTGAAAAAATTTCTACATTTCTGTTTTTTTCCAGTCAAGAAGGGGTGCAGAGTGCACATTAATGAGAATAAAATGAACTTTTTTGAATTTAACAAATGGCTGCAATGAAACAAAGAGTGAAAAATGTAAAGGGGTCTGAATACTTTCCGTACCCACTGTATCTGTTGTGTAGTAGAGAAGGAAATAAAGGAGAGAGATCAAAGGTTTTTCTGCTGTGATCAATTGTGATCTATTGTGAGCCTGTCAGGAGTTGTTCAGTTTTTCTGCGGCACCACCACAGAGTAATTGAAGAATTACAGTGTGAAAATCCATCCACATAAAAAAGCTACCACAGGCATACTTGGCACAAGCCACTCTCCTCAGCAGGTTCATAAAGCACTCCAGTGTCCACCTTTTCACCCCTACACTAGGTTCTTGTCTTTGCTGAAGAGGTCCTTGGGTTGTGTCTTGGAGTAGTTGCAGGCTGGTGGAGGGAATTGGCAGAAACAGGGTCAACTAACCGGGTCAGATCCACAGAGGATGGACAATGACAGAATGGGATGTCAAAAGAATTTTCATGAGGATAACAAAGTTCAGGTCTGAGATGGTTTAGTGAGCAGGGGGTCAGACACGATGACCCTAGAGGCCCCTTCCAACTCTAACATTCTATGATTCTATGAAGTCCAGAAAGGCATCCAAAACATTAAGCAACAGAGTATACATGGAACTGTATACCTTTAATTCTTTCCTGACCGGTAACATAGAAGTATGTCCCATGCTGTGGATCTACAGATGGGACTCAGGAGGAAGGTGCTGGTTGTATTATATAGACGGCATCCACCACTAACAGCAGCAACCGGGGTTAGCTCCGGTCACTGCTGTTCAATCTCTTACAAAGTCAAGGTCTATGTATTGAGCACCCATCGCTCCCGCTCTCCCAAAACGACATGACGATGGATTGCCACAACATTTTGGATCATCATTTTCATTTTCACTATAAACTGCGATACTGTGCTATATAGAACAAGTGATCAGTCAGGGGGCTAAAAAATAAAATAAAAAAAGAAAGCTTTTTAAAAAATTACAAAAATTTCAATCATTCCCTCATTCCCTCATTCACTAGTTTAACCCCTTCCCGACATCAGGCATAATAGCATTCCAATGTCGGACTCCCTCTCTTTAATGACTGCTGTTTTGAACAGCTGACATGTGCATCTAACAGCCACGTGTGGAATCGTGATTCACCAACGGCTGAAAGGCTACTTTCACACTTGCATTTTTATGCGGTTTTTTTGTTTTTTGCGCATGCGTTTTTGGAAAAAAACGCATGCTTTTTTTGCGCTGACGTGCGCATGACCATGCGCACGTCAGCACACCCATAGACTTTGATGGGTGTTTGGGTGAATTTTGTGCGCATTGCGTGCGCATGTGTTTTTTGAGACAGGTCGGACGCCCAAAAAATGCTACAGGATGCATTTTGTGCGCCCGGGCGCACACTACAAAAAACCGCATGCGCATACAAACGCATGCCAATGCGCACCCATGTTATTAATAGGAAAAAAAATCCAAGCGCAAAAATGCAGCGCAAAAAAACGTAAGTGTTAAACCAGCCTTAACTAGTTAAATGCCGCTGTCAAACTCTGACAGCGGCATTTAACACACGCTTCTGGCAAGCGTGCTGGAAATTCCGCCCATCAGTGCGAGTGTCACATGACCACAGGTCACCAATGAGTTGGCATGGCAACCAGAGGTCTCCAGCCGACCTCTATGGTTGTCACTCCCGGATTGCCATGAACGCCACCCAGTGGTCGGCGCTCATACCAAGTGAGTAATTCAGCTACATACAGACGATCTTAACCTGTATGTAGCAGAGGCGATCGGGTTATGGCAGCTTCTAGTCTCTGATGAAGACTATTGAAGCATGCCAAAAGTTAAAAAAAAGTTTTTAAAAATACAAAAAAAATTACAAAAAATAAAAGTTCAAATCACCCTCCATTCAAAATAAAACAATAAAAAAAAAATCAAACATACACTTATTTGATATCGTCGTGTTCAGAATGGCCCGATCTATCAATAGAAAAAAAGAATTAACCCGATTGCTAAACGGCGTATCGAGAAAAAAAGTAAAAACTCCAGAATTACGTTTCTTTGGTCGCCGCAGCATTGCATTTAAATGCAATAACGGGAGATCAAAAGAACGGATCTGCACCAAAATGGTATCAATAAAAACGTCAGCTCAGCGCGCAAAAAAAGGCCCTCACCCTTCCCGAGATCACGAAAAATGGAGACGCTAGGGGTGTCGGAAAATGGCGCAAATTTTTTTTTCTTAACAAACATTGGAATTTTTTTTCACCACTTAGATAAAAAGTGGGTTGTCATTATGATTTACTTTTATGTTGGCTTCATCCAACCACTAACCATGAGTGGAGAAAAAGTTTTGGTGTTATCACTCATATTCTCTGAAAAAAGGCCAAGAAAGCGAAAATTCTGCCGGTGTATGTAAACTTTTGAGCACAACTGTATATATATATATATATATATATATATATAATTATTTTTTATCCTTTTGCCTAAAATACATAGGAAATGTGACATCTTTAGGCCTTTTAGAGATCATTTCATCTTCAGTTAACTGTTCGCAATACCATGAATTTGGACTAGGGGTGCCCAAACTGCAATCTTTTACAAGCCAATATATATATATATATATATATATATATATATATATATAAATGTTCTACATTCAAAAGTATACAACTCCCTTAAAACATTGGACTATAAGATGCTATTGTTGTGAAACTGCAAAGTATATTTCTTAACTTTTCTAACTTGGCTGCTTAATTTATTCTGCCTGCCTTTCCCTGAAGTTCTTTTGGCTTGATTCCTGAGTCTTCTTTCTAAAATTCATTTTTTCTAGCAGATGCTGTGTATAGACGATAAACATATGTTACCTGATCGCACATCCTAGATCAGCCCTGAAAACAGTCAAAGAGTTCGCATTACAAAAATGAATATACATCAGCGATCGGCTGACATAACATATTCCTCAGCCAGCAGGACGTCTCATATGTTCACATGAAGTGAACTGAAATTTATCTATAGCAAAAAAAAAAAAAAATCACTGCCAAAAAGTATTTCAAGTTGTTAAAATCAGCAATTTCTTGCTTACGTCTGTTTTTGACAAAGCAGGTGAATGACAATCAATATGGCTGCCACTTACAGGAAACCCATCTCATAGAACCCTCGATACCTGGTTCCTGTACCCTTCCGGATCTCAGTAGTGAGTGATACATCGGACAGTAAGAGATTTTTACGTACCATGCACGTCACCACTTATCAGCTGTGCGCATTCGCTTTGTGACTGATCTGTTGACGAGGATCTATTGGGGAAATCAGAAGTTTCACCAACCAGTTGTGGGTAAGGTGGCCTCCTATGCCGATGCCATGTGTGCAGCCACTGGATGTTAGTATGGTCTATACTGCTATTACTTAAGGTAGGTGTGCTCAACTTATTTACCCAAGTGGCCATATGCAAGGCTGTGACTTTTGTAGATGGCTGAACCAACAAAGCAAACTTAGTTTACATTCATTATTATCACTTAAAATTCAGCACAGTGAAGTAAGTTGACCAGCAGCTTCTGTTAATACATAATATAGCAGGCTTATAGTAACGTATTCTTACCTGTAGCTGGTAGTTACCATAAAAAACATATAATTTTCTGCTTTTTATGAAATTTATATGCATCTTGCCTACTGAACCACCGTTCGTCCAGCTCTACCCTCTCCTCGTGTATCTTCACCCATCCCCTGTAGACTGTGAGCCCTCGCGGGCAGGGTCCTCTCTCCTTCTGTACTTGTGTGTGCCTTGTATTGCTCATGTTTATTGTACTTATCTATGTATGCCCCCTTTTTTCACATGTAGAGCGCCATGGAATAAATGGCGCTATAAAAATGAGTAATAATAATAATAATCTTGTGTTATTCCGACCTTGTGCTTTGATCAATTGCTCCCTCCGCACAGTATGATGTCCCTGATAATCCCTCGACATAGTATGCTTCCCCCCAACAGACAATTTGATGCCCCTAGTCACCCACTCACAGTATGATGCCCCTACAGATCCCCATGTAGTATGATATTCCCACTGTCCCTACACACTGTATAATTCCCCCATAGCCACCCGCACAGTGTGATACCCTCACAGCTTCCTACACAGCATGATGGCCTCACAGATCATTACACAGTAATATGGACCTCACAACCCCCTATACACAGTATAAAGGATCCAACAGCCCCCACACACAGTATGATAGACCCCACATTCACCTAAGCACAGTATGATGAACCCAACATTTCACACAGTTTCCACCAATTTCTCACTGACCCCCTCCCAAAAAAAACCTACTCACCTAAACCGGTTCCCGCCGATGCGCTGAATGCCGGATGTTCTGTGCATCAGGTGTGATCTAGTGATGTCATTTGTTCCTGCTGCGCTGAGAATATGCCAATGGTTCCCTGTTCCACCATTGTATTCAACAATATCCGTATCCTGACAATGCAGATACTAGTGAAACTGAGACGAGGGGCAGTGGACAGCAGAGTGGTGCAATATGCCACCATTTCCAGCCCCTTGGTTGTAGAACTTAAAGCTTTTTACCAAGTTTAGAAGTTATCTCCTAATCATGGGGGATAGGAGTCAACTTTGCAATCCGTGGGGTTTGACCGCCATTCTGAGAAGAGGACTCTGAAGCACCAGAGGTGAGTATAGCTGTTTTTATTTTACGTGGGGGAACATAGTAATTAAGAAGGGTCTGTCTGAATAATGGACACCCCCTGTAAACATTGCACGGAGCCATAACTTTCGTGCATGAGACTTTATTCTTGTTACAACTTTTGAAGGTGCAAAAAAGTGTTAGTGATGGCCATTAGGTAAAAAGCAATCTTCCCTCCTATATTCATTTTCAGACATTTATATAGGGCACCTCACCCCTAATTACATCATACTAGGCATATATAGCTTAACTTGATATTTCATTATAAATTAACTTTTGATTAATATGCAAATTAGCGCTTAGGTGCAACCTTGGTTTAGGCTATGGTTTGAGGCACCGTCACGCCGTCATAATGGCATAATAAAGCCGCTACCCTTCACTGATTGACTTGTCTCTAATGCCCAGAGCGAACACTGCCATTTTGAGGGTGACTGACTCCCTTTAAGACTTTTATCCTTTCATTAATTCTTGGATGATGTGACTTCTGTGTGTGTACAGGATGCTGCTGTCTTCACTAGCTCTCAGCACAGCTTCATTCCTGAAGTGATTTCCCTCTTATATAGGAAGGATCTTGGCTTCCTTGGCCACCTATAGCCTGATTGATGGTGCTGTTTCTGGGGAAAAAAAAACTTTTTGCCAATGCCGGAAAATCCTTCATTACTACAAAATCTGTTTGATAAATAACTAACCATTCCGAGAGTCAGCGATCATACTGCACATTTCTGGTTGTTGGCGTCGCATCATCTTTTCACCTCGTTATTTCCCTAGAGCTGTGTGCTGACTATAAGTTCCGCATTTTGTGTCATATGTCAAGATGTCCTTGTTTGTGTGGCAGCTCCTTGTGTCTAAGTGATCAATGTCACGTATCAGCCGTGAAGTAATTTGGGATATGTCATGAGGTTAACCATTTAGAAAAAATAGGAGTGCGCCACTCTTCACTGCTCCACTCTTTGGATACAATCTACACGTTTCTTCTCATTAGTTTCTGCACTCTTATACTATAAACAAATCCCAACACTGATGAATAATTAATAGGATCAATCACCGATAGCTTTACATGGCAGCAGGTAAGATGGGTTTTGTTTAGCAAATGGATTATTTCTCATCTAGAGACACAGTGTTCTGAGTAATGCGGAAAATAGAAAATACCCGACATGGAGAGAAAACACTTAAAGGAGAACTCCACCGATCATCTGCTTCTCCGGTTTACACTGCAATCACTTTGACGCAGATGTCGAGTCTAAGAAATGTCCCCATTTTTCCCTCCTGACTAGGGATGAGCGAGCAGTAAAATGATCGAGTGCTCGTCGTTCGAACTGATCAATTCCTAATACTCCCATCGAGTATAATGGGAGTCAAAGGGAAATCCAAGCTTTTTTCCAGCAGACCCTACAAAGAGGGTCACACTTTTACTCCACTCAATAAAACATCCAAACCAACGAGAAATTGAATTTTACACAAAAAGAAATACTAAGAATCATTCTTTCCTAAATGAATATAAGGCAACATTTTAACAGGATTTGTAAAAAATGTTTACTGTATTTTTTGGATTATAAGACGCTCTGGATTATAAGACGCACCCCAAATTTTGAGGAGAAAAAAAATCATTTTTCAATAAAATGGTGGTGCTTCTTTTAATCCATGCATCTTATTGCTTACCGGGGGTGATGGCTGCGGTGAAGTGGGGTCCCAGGGTCGCTGCTGGAGGAAGCAAGAGTGAAGTGCTGCTGCAGGCCGCAGGCTGGGATGAGGGGGTGTTCCGATATGCGGCACGTCGCTGTAGGTGTCCGGTGTCACTGCTGTGCTGTGTCCTGGTGGAGGTGCTGCGGGGGGGCTCTGCCGACATTTTGTGGAAGGCTAGAGCCCCCCGCAGTTCCATTGTTTTCCATGTGGTGGACTTCGGGAAAATGGCCGCTGAGGGCGACGCATGCGCAGATGGAGATCTCGGCACCAAGATCTCGGGAGATGAGATCTCAGAGCTGAAATACATTTTTTGTCTTTTATTTATTTATTAGCTAAATACATGTACAGCAAAATACACGTGCACTGCACTAATTATATATCTCACTGTCATCTTTTATTACTAGGCACAGGTGCTGGCTGGTGAATACTCTCATCAGCGCCACCTGTTCTCGCTGTTATTAGAGAGACAACGCTGATGAGAGTAGTACTCATCATCCAACGCCTGAAGGGTGGTAACCTTTTCACCACCGGTCACAGCTGCTGGCTCACACGCTGTCCTCTGTGTCTTAAAGTATTTCTAAGGGACAGACAAGACAATTATTAAATAAATCAATTTGTCTGTTTATCACAACCTTAGATGAGATAAAGTGAAATGATGATTGAGATAATGCAGTGAATAAGGCAAAGGCATAGTCAGAGGATGGGTCATGAGTCAGAACTGGGAATAGAAAAATTACCAGAGGAGAAATCCAAATATGAGGAAGGAGACGAATTTAAAGGCATACTCTCTTGTCATACATTTGTGCCATATTAAACTTGATATGTCTTAAATGTACAGTGGTTGTTGATCCCAACAACAGGACTTGCATTTATCTCAAGAGCAGGGCTCCTACACATATTGTGGTGGTCAGAAATTCCTTACAAATGAAAAGGAATTCCGACCACCATCAATGACAATGACGCTTGTCAGGACACCATTCTTGAGGAAGATGCAAGAGCCATTGATGGAATCTGCATCTACTATATACTTCTGGTATATCCTGTAGATATGCCATATAGGAATACCTCTTTTATGTATTTTTATGCAGCAGCACGCTCCGATTCGAGTGCCGGCAGAAGTGCCGGGTATTAAGATGCGAGACTCGTCTGAGTTTCTCACATGTGTGATCCCGGCCTAAGATCAAGATCATGAGCAGAGTCGTGTTCTAGGTTAAAGTAATGAGCAATATACAAATTAAGACAAAGCTGGGCTGTGCAGTTCATTAATGTAATGGGAGGATGGTCTAATGTGAACGGTTGCCAGCTTCATTGCAGATTGTAGGAAAAAGTTGAAACGACACTTCCAAATGCAATAACAATGAGTATATTCTTCATAATTAGTACAAATCCATAAAAAAGTTTAAACTCTTTTATGAAATTGTACTTCATGTGACTGCAGACTTATGAATCCTCACAGTGTGCACAGTGTGTGCTGTCAGGATTCTATGGTGCCTGTGACAGGTGGTTATGTGACCGCAAATATGCGATTTGCGTACTTCCAACCACATTTCGACTAGATGTGTCTGGCATCACTTGTATTGAGCGAGACCGCATACATCTAGTTGGCATGTGAGCCAATGCCGACGCTGGGAGTGGAAATTCTTGACAGCGTGCACACTGTACGATGTGAGGATTTACAAGTCTCCAGTCACATAGAGTGACTGCAGACTTGAGCCTCAAACATGGACAACACTTTTAATGTGCAGGTAAGGGATGGGGCAATGACACCTCATTATTTGATATTGTCAGTGAGTGAGAGGAACCCTGCATAGCCGGTGGCTGAAATGAGCAGGTTATGACCCCAGAGGAAGGATTGCTTGAGTGACAAGTGAGCTAGTTTGTTTTATTGTATCTATATCCAGTGTCAGACTGGAGTGCCAGGGCCCACTAGTAACCAACTCCAGGGCCCCACTTTTCAACTACATGCAAAAATGACATTATCCTTAATCACAAATATATATAACAATGATCTGGGTAGATTGTTAAATTTATAAGATGCTGCTTTTGTCTGTACATAGGGATTCAAATTTAACACCCCTTTAAGCTATCTCCGTGGGCAGGGTGTCTGGTACTTCTCACCTCAATATGATGCAGTAGCTCCACCTGAATCTTGCTGGGAGCTGTACTGGGACGCAGGAGGGTCTTCTGTCAGGGATCGACTAGGGAAACCCCAGTCCACACTCCGTATACACTCACAAGAGATGAAGATTTATTTATAAAGCTGATAAATGATGAATATGGTGAGGGAGATAGAAAATAGAAAAAATACAAATACTATTACACAATCTAAAAGTGCAAATGCAATATAGGGCTTTGCAGTTATCCTGAATGTTGGAGATGATACTTCCCCTTTAAAACACAACAACACTCTTCTCACTTATACTGCTTAAACTATAAATGGACGCAGCAACGGAAACAACAAAGTTCAATGTTGGGGTCCCATTGCTGTGGGTGATGGCGCGCTTCCAGAATCCACTGCTGCACATAATGCCATAGTAACAAGATTCCTCCACAGCTGGTCCTATTATAAATCCAGATGTGTTGAACCACAAATCCCAGCAATGCACCCTTAACGACAGCTTTTATATATTGGTCTCATTGGACCAGCAAGCTACTTACTCTTTGATGTGGCAGTTCTGTAGTCACACAGGGTTCCAGTCCGGAACTTCAGAATTCAGTTGCTTAGGGATGCAAGGCAGAGTCCTTCTCCTTGTTGGGAAACCAGGAGGAGGTGAGCAACCCCAGATAGCCAGGCTGGTCTGTAGTTGTGGTGCAGCTCTAAGGTTCACTGCCTCTCACATTGGGCTGCAGAACTATCAGTCTGCACACTGTGCTCTCCTTCTGGATCACTGCTGTCTCTTCTCAGTAAAGGCTGACTGTTACGGAACTGCAACACAGGACTAGGGTAGGAGGGGGAAAACTGACCCTGCACTGTGGCTAGGCTGATGCCCTACGATGGAGTGGGCGACCCATTCCTAACGAATAGACCCACCAACAATCCTAGGTTAATCTCAAGCGAAGAAATATAGATAGGCGGAAGGGGGTCCCTGAAAGATCTAAGGACGGAACAAAAACGGGTCACCTCTTAATAGAAAACACAGAGAAGGCTGCAGAAACAAACTGAAAACAGAAACTAAGACTAGCAGAACCAGAGGTCCCAGCACTGCACAAATAAAACACACTGAAGGCAAAGCAAAGCTCCAAGCCAGAACTCAAGTGGATTAACACTGTTGTCCAGCAAGGACTGGGAGACAGGTGCGGGTTAATAAAGGATGATACAATCTCCTGACCCAAGACAAACCCAGCACCAGAGGAAAAAGACCAGGAGCCAGAACACTACAAGAAAATGGCAGATAGTCAAACAAAACAGATTCTAACACTGACAAACCTCATGTCTTCTAGTTGTGTCTCCTCCCTTCGTCTCCAGCTGGCTCTCCCAATCAGTCCTGTCCTCTGCTGCTCCTGCTTTTCCAGATGGCCAAGTCAATGCCAATAAGCAGGAACTAATATCTCTTATTGAGAAACACTGTATGCTCCTATCAGACTCAGTTTCTGTACACCAGTCTCCCCCAACAGGGGTTTACAAGTGTATTGTGCCAAGTACTGCTCACATAAGAAGGCGGTAGCCCACTTTTGCATAGGGGCCCACCTGTTGATTTTCCTTTATTCCTGTGGGCCAGTCCAAGCCTGTCTATAGCTACCGTTTGGTATCTACTGTGCCCACTGTATCTACAGTCTCTAGTGATGCAGATTCTTAATCATCACATGCTCAGAGCTTTTGGTGTGTTTCTCAGTTACTTTTCTGAGCTATCCAAATTGTCCATGGTCCACGGTCAGGGATCCATAATTCAGGGGCCAGATTCAGAGAAATTATTGAAAGCATCCTCTTCCATTTTCAAAACACTTGATTGGCTTGGTCCATGACAACGTGGAAAACTGTACATTTTCTATAATAATCTCTATGCTAAAGCTGAAATCTTACAAGCAGTCTGGGATCAGTTCTGTGGCAGGTTAGAGGCAGGTTCTGATATGAAAAACAAGGATTAAATAAAAGACTGTAGTACGGCCACAGAAGCAACCTTCATACCTGAGTAATTGCTAAATGACCATTTATTCAGTGATAATTAAGCATATGGCAGATGGGACATAAGGCGATTACTCACAAGCAATTATCTTCATACCGTATGAAAATACTAAATATAACTTGTCACATGCAATAGACTTCAGTTATCAGACAGGCTGGATAAATATCCATGTATATAAAATCTGAATTTTTTGCCTTGTTGTGTCCAGTTGGTCAATTAGAGCTTTTTAAAATGTTTTTAATAGCCATACATCCTCTTATCACCCACTATAGTCACAAAGATGGCAACTCGCGATGATGAATGTGTCCATTGTACAAAGCTATAATGTCCTATCACTGCACAAATACCTAATTCACTAAAGCCCCATACACATTAGATGGTTGTAAAACAAATGATCCTTCGGCTGACAGCCTTCTATCCTGACTGATACACAGGAAACGCTAATCCTAAGAAAATGTGGCTGCCAGACCCTGGCAGAGGATTATCACCCTGCCGAAGAAAAGGATTGGGAGATATCTGTTGGCGGAGATTTGGGATGTCTCCATATACATTAGCCTGTCTGCTGGTCCTGCCAACTTTATTATCTGTGGGGGCCTTTAAAATCTCAACTCAGTTATGTGATTATTTTAGTCAAAGCAGACCTGTCACCAGATTTCACTATAGTGCAAACATTATTTTATAGTTTTGTTCGCTCTAATGAGGCTGGTGTACCTATTATTAAATGTTAGAAAGGCTGTATAATCCTTACTGATAGTTGAAACTGGTCTGATTGCCAGCTTCTCAATGACCCTCCTCCCTGCTTCTGAATTTCCACCTATCTAGCCTGATTGACAGGTCCTCAGTGTCCCTCCTCTCTGCTGCTGCTGAATTTCCACCCATCTAGTCTGAAAAACAGCTCCTCAGTGTCCCTACTCTCTCCTGTTGCTGAATTTCCACTCATCTAGCCTAAATAAAGCTCCTCAGTATCCCTCTTCTCTGCTGTTGCTGAGTTTCCACCAATCTATTCTGAATAACAGCTCCTCAGTGCCCCTCCTTCCTGCTGTTACTGAATTTTCACCATCTAACCTGAATAACAGCTCCTCAGTGCCTCTCCTTCCGGCTGCTGCTGAATTTCCACCTATCTAGAATGAATAACAGCTCCTCAGTGTCCCTCCTCTCTGCTGCTGCTGAGTTTCCACCAATCTAGTCTGAATAACAGCTCCTCAGTGCCCCTCCTTCCTGCTGTTACTGAATTTTCACCATCTAACCTGAATAACAGCTCCTCAGTGCCTCTCCTTCCGGCTGCTGCTGAATTTCCACCTATCTAGAATGAATAACAGCTCCTCAGTGTCCCTCCTCTCTGCTGTTGCTGCTGAATTTCCACTCACTTAGCCTGATTGACACCTCCTGTGTTCCTCCAGTCTACTGATTCTGAATTTCTACCCATTTAGTCTGATTGACGTTTCCTCAGCATTTCTCCCTCCTGCTGTTGAGATTTCACACACAACACTACTTAGTACAAGCCGCAGCTGTCAGTCAGGCTGGTTGGGCAGTGATTGATTACACTTGGACTCTTCATGAGCTCTTTCATACTTTAGCTGAACTTATAAAATGCTCATTTTAATAACAGGATTTCACAGGCATTCTGACATGGATTTTTAAAGTAAATACATCAGACTCATCAGGTCTAAAACCTATCTATTTATTAATGTACTCAATTAATGTTAAAAAAAATCTGTAGACAGATACGCTTTAATATCCCATAACATTTCATGATCTACTTTGGTTCACTCACCCACTTCTTTTGGTGTTCCACGTGCATCAAAATGACCGAAATCTGAAATAATGCAAACATATGTCCTCTAGTGATCTTCCATTGTATGTGACAGACTCTCTGCATGGAATAGGTATGTGTTAATATACTTTATGTGGCCATAGTTAAGTAGACCCCTGACCATTGGCCCCCTATGATTTGTGGTGGTAGGGTCATGTGGAACCCAAAAGGGTTTTCCCCAAAGTGTCACCATGAAGTTGGAAGCAACAATTGTGTAAAATGTCTTAGTATTCTATACATTAATATTACCCTTCACAGGAAAAAAAAGCCAAACCATGAAAATAATACCATTTTCCTCCTTATGTTACATAGGGCAATCTGAATTCTGGTCCTCAGAGTTCTCAAGATATCCTCAAACCCAGATAAGGAGTAATCCACAGAAGGTTGAACGGTGGCTGTTTCCAAGTCTCTTTAGTGGGGGCCACGCTATGTGGTTGGTGACTCTCTGCTCTCAATGAAAAAGACTTTCTATGATGACCAAAAAGGAGATTAGGGCCATGACTTCCTATCTTTTTTTACAGCATTACGTTTACGTTTAGTATTACACATCTGTACCAGTGTCTATAGTTCGCAAACCCAAAGGAAAAAAGGAAGCCCCTAAACTTGTCATAAGGTTTCTTTTAGTATGGAGCATAGTTTATGGCACAATCCCAAGGTGCAAATGCCAGTGGTGTCCCCTTTAGTAGTGACAAAAGTGGTGGCTAGTGCCCAACGCTAAGGTCAGTCTTGGCCTTTATATGAAATTAGGGAATGTCAAGGTCATTGGAGGTGGACACCCTTTCATTGGACAGAGCAGGGAGCTCGGCATAGACAATCAATTGACTTGTTGCCATTGTACACGCACTTTCTTTCTCATCACCACCTCAAAGGTAATGTACGGATGTCCTCAGCTTCAACTGGCAGTGGCAAGTCAATTGTTTTCTGAGGTTGTCAGAGGCTGCTTGGATCTGAAAGTGTTTTAGCTCTAAAGGTGACCATACATCTTAGGTAACTAGGAGAAGAGCCTATGGTTGGTCGATATCTCTCTCTTGACATCCCTGTACAAATTAATACTCATCCAGGCCAAGCAAGCATGTTTTTTGAACATGGAGAGTAGAGTAAGCCGCTCCCAGTCACCTCTTATGAAGGCTTATCACCCAACAGAACAGAAGGATCGGGCATTGAAATTCAACATGTCCTATCTTTCTCTCCCGCAACATAATCTGTAAAGTGAGAGTCTGAAGGACTCCATATGGGTTGCCCTCACACCCAGGGCAGCGGGGTACTCAGTACAGGGCCGGTGTCAGTGGGATGCGTGTCACAGCAACGGTGACCCGGTCCGTGGCCCTGGGCCCCAATATCAATGGTGGTGATATTAATGGAATTAAAGTTTATATGAATAGTTTGTGACGCCACCCGTGGTGTTTGGCAAGTATGGTGTTAGGCCAACGCTGCATACAGATCCGCTGGGACTGATGGTGTGGTGCAGCAGAGATGGCATAGCTCCCCACAGGTGGAGCTGTAGTCCCAGGGCAGTGTAGGGGCAATGGATGAGGAGAGGCGCAGAATGGTATAGATGCTGGTACTCAGGTGTAATGGTGCGGGAATAACTGGAGGACACCAGAGTATGCGGCTCCAAATCTTTACTCACGGTTTGCATTTCACACAACTGCCTGTCTCCGTACTGTGTTCTCCAGGTCAGGGCTCCAGCCAACCTCCAGGCAGGATAGGATTCTGCCTTCCACACTCCATCAACATGTACCTTACTGAACGACTCCTCCAAAGCGCCTTTAGGGGCGAAGCACTCCAGTACTTAGTTACCCTGGAATGCCTCTCTCTAGGTGTTCCTAGTCGCTACTTGTATGACAGACAGATGTAGCCTGCTTCGGGGACTCCTCACTGCGTCCCGGCTCTCTACTCATTTTGCAGTTGTGTCCCAAGTCTATGATGGGAGCAAGGCGTTAGTGGCTCACTACTCCTCCGGTGTCTGTTGCCGGACATAAAGATCCAATCAACCTTGGGGACCGGGCCCCGGACTTTGCGCTCTCTGGACTGGAAGGGTTCTCTATCTTTCTTCAACCAGCTTCCCACCGTCTATTCTCCTTCATTCCGATCTATTCTATCTCTCTTATGGAAGGTTAGGGTATCAATCTTATCAGTCTCTTTCTCTGTCTTTCTCGTGCCAGCAGCCCAGATCACTGGGACCTGCTGCAGCACGTCCCTCAGACATCCAGATCCTCTCTTCTCTCTCCTCCTCCAACTACCCAACTACTTTCACTCTTCCCACTCTTTTGTATCATCTCACTCCACCCGCCTCCCAGCACATCTCGAGTTACGAAGCAGGGTTCCACGAGGGGTGCTCTGCTAACCCCCAGCCTGAAGCTGTTAGGTGGCCCCACTGAACTATCCTGTGTGTGGAATGCAGGTGTGGAGCGTGGTCAGGAGTTCTCCAAAAAATATGACATAGTTGTCATGGGAGATTTCAACTATCCAGACATTTGTTGGGAATCTCTCTCAGGCAAAACTAACAGGTCAAGGAAATTCTTATCCTCTCTTGCTGACAACTTTATCTTCCAAAAGGTAAGGGAGAAAACAAGGGGAACTGCTACCTTGGATCTAATCCTTATAAACAGGGAGGAAATGGTTGAGGAGGTAAAAGTGGCTGGGACCCTAGGAGGTAGCGACCATGCTATTTTAGAATTTTGGATAACTAGAGGCGGAAGACCTGTAAAGACTCAGACATCAAGGTTAGATTTCAGAAAGGCAGATTTTAAGGGATTCAGAAAGAGAATTGGAGGGATCCAATGGCTGGATATCCTTAAAGACAAAAATGTCCAGGAAGGATGGGAAATCTTGAAAAATGAAATTCTCAAAGCACAGTTGTTAACAATTCCGAAAAGAGGGAAGAATAGGAAGCAGTTAAGGAAACCAGGATGGATGAACACAGAACTTAAGCACATGCTAAAAAGGAAGAAAAAAATGTTTATAAAATGGAAAGAGGGAGGCATATCTAAAGAAGAATATAATGCTGTCTGCAGAACCTGCAGGGCACAAATCAGATTATCTAAAGCTGAAAATGAATTGAGGCTTGCAAGAGATGTCAAAAGCAATAATAAAGGATTTTGGGGATATGTCAAAAGTAAAAGAAAAGTCAAAGATGCTATAGGATTTTTACAGGATGAAAATGATGAAATGGTAAGACAGGATGTTGAGAAGGCTGAACTTTTAAATTCCTATTTTGCATCTGTTTTCTCTCAGAAAGGAAATGTAACATCAACTGTTATTCACTGTCCTATTAAGGGAATAGAAGAATCCAGGATATCTATAAACAGAAAGATAGTGAGGAAACACTTAGCTAGCCTAAATGAATTCAAGTCTCCAGGTCCAGATGAATTACACCCCAGAGTACTGAAGGAGATAGCAGAAGAAATTTTTGAACCCCTCTCTATAATCTTTGAAAATTCTTGGAGAACAGAAGTGCCAGAAGACTGGAGAAGAGCAAATGTTGTTCCTATCTTCAAAAAGGGGAAGAAGGTGGACCCAGGTAACTATAGGCCGGTGAGTCTGACTTCTATACCAGGAAAGATCTTTGAACAAATTATTAAACAACATGTATGTCAATACCTGGATAAGAATGAAGTGATTAAACAGAGTCAGCATGGGTTTGTAACTAATAAGTCATGTCAGACTAACTTAATTTCCTTCTATGACGGTATCACTGATTGGGTGGATCAAGGAAATGCTGTAGATATAGTATATCTTGACTTCAGCAAAGCATTTGACAAAGTCTCTCATACAATCCTTATTGAAAAAATGATTAAGTATGGAATGGACAAGGCAACTGTTAGGTGGATTCATAACTGGCTTAGTGATCGGACCCAAAGAGTGGTCGTAAATGGCTGCACATCCAGTTGGAAGAATGTCTCAAGTGGGGTACCACAGGGCTCTGTCCTGGGCCCTGTATTGTTCAACATCTTTATCAACGATTTAGATGAAGGAATTGAGGGTAAACTGATTAAATTTGCTGATGACACAAAGCTAGGAGGGATAGCTAATACTAGAGAAGAGAGAGAGAGGATTCAAAAAGATTTAAATAAACTGGAGAAGTGGGCAGCAACTAACAGAATGGTTTTTAGCAGGGAGAAATGCAAAGTACTACATCTGGGCAATAAAAATGGAAAAAACATATATAGAATGGGAGGAATAGGGCTAAGTGACAGCACATGTGAAAAAGACTTGGGTATACTAATAGATCACAGACTGAATATGAGTCAACAGTGTGATGCAGCAGCAAAAAAGGCAAATGCAATTCTAGGATGTATTAACAGAAGCATACAGTCTAGATCACGTGAAGTCATTATTTCCCTCTACTCCTCTTTGGTCAGACCTCATCTGGAATATTGTGTCCAGTTTTGGGCACCACATTTTAAAAAAGACATCAACAAACTGGAGCAAGTTCAGAAAAGAGCGACCAGAATGGTGACCGGTCTGCAAACCCTGTCTTATGAGGAAAGGTTGCAGGATTTGGGAATGTTTAGTTTGCAAAAGAGAAGACTGAGAGGAGACTTAATAGCTGTCTACAAATATCTAAAGGGCTGTCACATTGTAGAAGGATCAACTTTATTCTCATTTGCACAAGGAAAGACTAGAAGCAATGGGATGAAACTGAATGGGAGGAGACAAAGATTAGATATTAGAAAAAACTTTTTGACAGTTAGAGTGATCAATGAGTGGAACAGGCTGCCACGAGAAGTGGTGAGTTCTCCTTCAATGGAAGTCTTCAAACAGAGGCTGGACAGACATCTGACTGGGATGATTTAGCGAATCCTGCTTTGAGCAGGGGGTTGGACCAGATGGCCCAGGAGGTCCCTTCCAACTCTACGATTCTATAATTCTATGATTCTATGATTCCTTGAATGGTGAGGCACTACACCTTAGGAGAAGGTGCAGTACCTCTGTGGCGACTGAAGCCTCAGGGGCGCCACACATACACATCAGATAGTTGGCTAGTCCTGCTTAAATTGGCTGCTAATGAGCCTTGTAGAGATGTACGGATTTGGAAAAATTGGAATTCGACTGTTCGTGAGGTTTTTCCCCAAAAATTCAATATGCGGAGTTATTCTCTACGAATTCAATGTTCCTTATTGTGCTCTGGGTTTCACCAGATCCCAGAGCATAATAAACGTGTATATATATACATAGGGAATAAAAAACCTTATTATCACCTGTTTGCTCCCCTTTCTGAAGCCTCTACTCCTCACCATCACCCGTCTGGTCCTCATCGAATCATCTGATGCCTGCCACTTGCTTTGAACTTTTCCAAACCTCACACTGAGCCGTGACTTCTGGCCCTGATGAAGCTTGGTGAGGTTCTCTGTAAGCACGAGAAAGATAATGGCATCATGGCATCAATAGGTGAACCGCGACCTGGCAAGCACATGCGCAGAACTGTCATGGACCTCATCAGAGCAACCTGAGGATTTCAGCGTGAGCGGTGGGAAACAGAGGATGTGATGAGGGCCGAACAGGTATGATGAGGAGCGGAGGGCTCGTAGAGGTGAGCAGTAATGTGAGTATAAGTATTGCTTTTATTTTTTTTAACCTTTTCATGACCCTTTATTGTTCAGAAAAATGCCTGCCCGTGGTTGCCATATTGTTGAATGCATATTTTTGTAAAATTCAAGTAGAATTCAATTGTACTCCAATTTATTTGCCTTGAGATTCACTTTTGGGGGGCAAAACCCCTATATAAAGCGATTTGCAACAAAGACTTTTTTTACAAATTTTTTTTATTCCTTTCAGTGGATTTTTACTGAGCAGTTAATTTAATCTCAATCACTCCTATAATTTCCTTCCTCAATATATCCCATTACGCTCTGCAGCCAAAGCCATTAACTCCAACCCAAATCCATCGCTGTCCGTAGATAAATCACAATGTGTATGCAAACAACCCAACGCTGATATGATCCCAAGTATCCAAAACATTCAACGTGATTTGTAAAAACTATTCATTCCCGTGAAATTGCTCCAAAGGATTTCTAGATGAGCTATTAGAGTAAACAGCCGACAGAAAATGCAACCCAGATGCAATTAAACAAAGGTACTTACCATTATAAAGTGTCCTTTTATGGTTAATTTAAAGCATTGTATGATTAAAACAAGTCTTCAGTTTCAGAATCCGAGACGGAGCAACGCTACGACGGCAATTAATGCTAGCGGCTAATGTTCAGAGCGAGCGGCTGTTTGTAAGGAGAACGTGCCCTTGAGTGCCGAGCTATTGAGTTTAATGGGAAAGTGACTGATTTGGACATTTCGAGATGATAATCCCTGGGTGAATTTATAAGCTGGCTATAAAGAGAGCCCGGTGGCCGTCCAGCACTTAAAAGCCAATTTACATTAACAAACAAACAAATAAATTATGCCCAGGTAAGAACAAAGAATGGACTATTCGATGCCAAGGAATGATATGTGACTGCATGCAGGGAGCGAAAAAGTGAGAGTATTGGGGGTTTATTGATGTAAAGTTTATATTTTTAAGAAATGTAAAAAAAAGCAAAAAAACAAATGCGACGCCACTTATAATAAATGGATTGCAAAACCAGGCAAAAATCTGAAAATAAGTTGTGTATCTTTTCATCATTTATGAGATCACTACCCCTATGTTGTCCTTTAACCCCTTAAGCCCCAAGGGTGGTTTGCACGTTAATGACCAGGCCAATTTTTACAATTCTGACCACTGTCCCTTTATGAGGTAATAACTCTGAAACGCTTCCATGGATCCCGGTGATTCTGACATTGTTTTCTAGTGACATATTGTACTTCATGTTAGTGGTAAAATTTCATTCAAATAACTTGCGTTTATTTGTGAAAAAAACGGAAATTTGGCGAAAATTTTGAAAATTTCGCAATTTTCCAACTTTGAATTTTTATGCCCTTAAATCACAGAGATATAGCACACAAAAAACTGAATAAGTAACATTTCCCACATGTTTACTGTACATCAGCACAATTTTGAAACCAAAATTTTTTTTTTGTTAGGAAGTTATAAGGGTTAAAAGTTGACCAGCGATTTCTCATTTTTGCAACACCATTTTATTTTTACGGACCACATCACATTTGAAGCCACTTTGAGGGGTCTATATGATAGAAAATACCCAAAAGTGACACCATTCTAAAAACTGCACCCCTTAAGGTGCTCAAAACCACATTCAAGAAGTTTATTAACCCTTTAGGTGCATCACAGGAATTTTTTGAATATTTAAAAAAAAATGAACATTTAACTTTTTTTCACTAAAAAAATACTTCAGGTTCAATTTTTTTTAATTTACCAAGGGTAACAGGAGAAATTGGACTGCAAAAGTTATTGTGCAATTTGTCCTGAGTACGCCGATACCTGATATGTGGGGGGAACCACTGTTTCGGCGCATGGCAGACCTCAGCAGGGAAAGAGCGCCATTTGACTTTTTCAATGCAAAATTGGCTGGAATTCAGATCGGACGCCATGTCGTGTTTGGAGAGCCCCTGATGTACCTAAACAGTGGAAACCCCCCCAAGTGACCCCATTTTGGAAACTAGACCCCCCAAGGAACTTATCTAGATATGTGGTGGGAACTTTGAACCCACAAGGGCTTCACAGAAGTTTATAACGCCTGGGCGTGAAAATAAAAAAATCATTTTTTTCCACAAAAATGATATTTTTGCCCCCAATTTTTTATTTTCCTAAGGGTAACAGGAGAAATTGGACCCCAAAAGTTGTTTTGCAATTTGTCCTGAGTATGCTGATACCCTATATGTGGGGGTAAAACACTGTTTGGGCGCATGGCAGAGCTTGGAAGGGAAGGAGCACCATTTGACTTTTTCAACGCAGAATTGGCTGGAATTGAGATCAGACGCCATGTTGCATTTGGAGAGCACCTGATGTGCCCAAACAGTGGAAACCCCCCAATTATAACTCCAACCCTAACCCCAACACACCCCTAGCCCTAACCCTAGCCCTAACCCTAGCCCTAACCCTAGCCCTAACCCTAACCCTAGCCCTAACCCTAACCCTAACCCTAGCCCTAACCCTAACCCTAACCCTAACCCTAGCCCTAACCCTAACCCTAATGGGAAAATGGAAATAAATACTTTTTTTTAATTTTATTAACTATCCCTAACTAAGGGGGTGATAACGGGGGTTTGATTTACTATTTATGGCGGTTTTTATTTTTGGCGGCTGTCGCACGCTAAAAGACGCTTTTTATTGTAAAAATAGTTTTTGCATCACCACATATTGAGAGCTATAATTTTTCCGTATTTTGACCCACCGAGTCATGTGAGGTCTTATTCTTTGCGGGACGAGTTGACGTTTTTATTGGTACCATTCTCGGGCACGTGGCATTTTTTGATCGCTTTTTATTCCGATTTTTGGGACGCAGAATGAACAAAAACCAGCGTTTCATGAATTTTTTTTGGGGGGGTGCGTTTACACCGTTCCGCGTGCGGTAAAATTGATAAAGCGCTTTTATTCTTCGCGTCAGTACGGTTACAGCGATACCTCATTTAGGTCGTTTTTTTTATGTTTTGTCGTTTTTTTGCATTGAAAACTATTTTATATAAAAAATAATTATTTTTGCATCGCTTTATTCTGTGAGCTATAACTTTTTTATTTTTTTGCGGATGATGCTGTGTGGTGGCTCGTTTTTTGCAGGACAAGATGACGTTTTCAGTGGTACCATGGATATTTATATGCGTCTTTTTGATCGCGCGTTATTGCACTTTTTGTTCGGTGGTATGATAATAAATCATTTTTTGCTTCGTTTTTTATTTTTATTTTTTAAGGGGTTCGCTAAAGGGGTTAACTAATGGGACAGTTTTATAGGGCGGGTCGTTACGGACGCGGCGATACCAAATATGTGTACTTTTATTGTTTTTTTTTTATTTTCAAAAAATGAATTTATTGGGGAATATATATTTTTTTTTTTACTAATTTATTTAGCGATTTTTTTAAAATTATTTTTACACTTTTTTTTATTTTTTTTTTACTTTATTACATAGTCCCAGGTGGGACATCACTGTCCTGTGACAGATCGCTGATCTGTCACATCACAGATCACTGTGACAGATCAGCGATCTGTCACAGGCAGTTCTGCAGACTTCCTCATGCCTGCGCTTTGCAGGCAGTGAGGAAGTCAGCTCCCTACAGGCCCCCGAAGGCCCCCGTCGCCATCTTGGATCCGGGGGCCTGTAGGGAAAGAGTCCCCCCGCAGCAGCGCTGCACATTGCGCTGCCGTGGGGGGCTCAGGGAAGCACGGAGGGAGCCCCCTCCCTGCCGATGCTTCCCTTTAACTCCCGGTACACCGCGATCGTGTTTGATTGCGGTGTACAAGGGGTTAACGTGTCGGGGGCGGTCCGTGACTGCCCCTGACACATTGTGCCGGGTGTCAGCTGTGATAATCAGCTGACACCCGGCCGTGATCAGCGGCGCTCACCACGTGGGCGCCGCTGATCGCATTAGACGTACTATCCCGTCCTTGGGAATTAAGTCCCAGGGCACATGGACGGGATAGTACGTCTAATGGCAGAAAGGGGTTAAAGGAGTTCTAGAGCAAGATAAACTTTTACTTAGTTGATGGTTTTCTTTGGTGCTCATGGTGGTGTTTCTGCTGAGAGACCTCATGATCAGTTATTTGCGGTGAACTCACTACAGCTCTTCATGGAAAGAATAAAACATGGCCATTTCCCCTTTATTCATTGAAATGGTGTCTAGTATATCTACAGTGGCCTGTGAAAGTATTCACCCCCTTGGCATTTTTCTTGTTTTGCTACCTCACAATCTGGAATTTTACTGTTTTTTTTAAAGATTTGCATCAGTTCATATATAGGACATGCCTACATCTGTGATTTTTTTTTGTGATGCAAACAACATATAGGACAAAATAGCTGAAAACTTCAGTGTGCATAACTATTCACCCCCATAAAGACATGACTTTGTGGAGCCTCCTTTTGTGGAAATTACAGTGGCAAGTCGCTTTGAATAAGTCTCTATGAGCTTTCCACATCTGGACACTGGGATTTTTGCCCATTCCTCAAGGAAAAACTGCTCCAGCTCCTTCATGTTAAATGGTTTCCTCTGGTGAACAGCAATCTTCAAGTCTGATCACAGATTATCAACTGGATTAAGGTCTGGGCCATGACTTGGCCACTCCAAAACATTTACATGTTTCCCCTTATATCACTCGAGTGTTGCTTTAGCAGTTATGCTTTGGATCATTGTCTTGTTGGAAGGTGACCTTCCGTCCCAGTCTAAAATCACTGACAGACGGAAACAGGTTTTGCTCAAGAATATCCCTATATTTTGTACCATCCATCTTCCGCTCAATTCAAACAATTTTACCTGTCCCTGCTGCTGTAAAACATCCCCACAGCATGATGCTGTCACCACTACACTTCACTGAGGGAATGGTGTTCTTGGGATTATGAGCCATGTTGTTTTGGTGCAAGACATATTATTTACCTTGGTGCCTCCAGGCTGCACCCCAATATTAGGCCTAACAATTTTTAAGTGGAAATTAGGCTTTCTGATTTCTCACTGATGCACAGTTTTATCACAAACGATTTGGATTAGGATTCTGACTGCAACACATTTTTAGCACAATTTAGGCTAGTTTCACACTAGCGTTCTGGAGCGCAGCGACGGCCTGCGCACGGCCGCCACTAAGCCCCGCCCCCTGCCGCGCCCTGCCGGTAGCTCCGCCCACTGGCGCATGACGCTGCATGCGCCCTGTGTCCCCTATCTTTATCACAGGGGGCGCAGGCCGTGCGCAGTATGCGTTTGGCGGCGCATGCGCCTTTTTGACGGTGCGCCGACGCAACCAAACTGCAGCAGGTTGCATACTGCGCACGGCCTGCGCCCCCTGTGATAAAGATAGGGGACGCAGGGCGCATGCAGCGTCATGCGCCGGTGGGCGGAGCTACCGGCGGGCGCGGCAGGGGGCGGGGCTTAGCGGCGGCCGTGCGCAGGCCGTCACTGCGCTCATAAACGCTAGTGTGAAACTAGCCTGAGTTAGATGCTGGAAGATCAGTTTCACACAGGACACGATTCTATCTAGCTAACTGACAAATTCACTTGCAGCTGTAGTGGCCTCTCTGCGCTGTGACACTGAGAAAATGGCGCCAGCAAAGCAAAATGTCCGCTTTTTATATAGACAGAGACATGTGACTTCGGCAGCCAATCATAGAAGACCTTTTGTCATGATGTTGTGGATGGTTTCTGCTCCTTGATTGGCTGCCGGAATGTACACACATTAAGTTATTAAAGAAAAAAAAACGAAAAAAAAAACCAAAACACTTTGCAGCTTCTCTGACCTAGACAGCACCACTATCCTAGCCAAAATCATAACAAAAGCATTAGTGGAAATGCAATAATTTACTGAACTGTGACCAAATTTTGCTGACTTTGAGTAAAAACACGAATCCGTATGTGCTGAACTAAAGATTGGCGAACGTACAAGTTCGCTCATCTCTATCCACAGTTTTGATGTTATACCTTGGGCACGCTCATCTCTAGTAGTAATGTCCCCTTCCTGTACTAATGTCTCTATCTGCTGCAACTTCCTGATATATAAGTCCCCCATCATGGTATATATGTCCCTCATACTGGGCCCATCCTGGTATACGAGTAAGTCCTATTTCTTGGTATATATGGCTCCCATCCTGGTATATATTTCCCCAATCTTGGACCCATCCGGCTATTTATGTCCCTTATCCTGGGCCCCATCTTGGTACATAAGTCTCCCATCCTGAAATACATGTCTTCTATCCTGAGCTCTTCATGGTACATATGTCCCCCATCCTTGGCCCCTTTCTGGTATATAAGTATGTCATCCTGGGACCATTCTGCTATATATATTCCACATCCTGGTATATACATGTTTCCAACTTAGGCCCATCCTGTATATACAGTATGTCCCACAACCTGGTATATATATGTCCCCTATTCTGGTATATATGTCTGCTAATCAGGGATATAGGTCCCCATCCTAATATTTGTGTCCTCTATCCTGGGCCCCTTCATGATATATATTTCTCCCATTCTGAGTCCATCCTGATATATATTTCTCCCATCCTGGGATGTATGTCCCCTTTCTAATACATATGTCCCCCATCCTGGGACCATCCGGATGTACATCCAGCTATTCTGTTAGGCGTCGGGTTCCTGCCACTGCACAGCAGGAATCCAGAGCCTTGCACCCAGCCGTCTCCCATTCTTCTTCAGCCGCAATGGAGCCTGCTCAGCACATTCGTCGGTCCCGGCGCTCTGCCCAGGCCAACTCCATGGATTTGCTTGCTGCTGCCACCTCTGGCACAGCTATGACAATGCATGCTGCTCAGCAGCGAGATTCTCCAGGGACTAAGTCCTCATGTCGGGCCACTGAGCATGCCCGTGGAGTGATCTCCCATTGGAGATCGAGGGTAACGTGCTCAGGTCCTGCTCGTATTCGGATTGGCCCATCCGAGAAGCCAGGAAGGTCCCGGACACCTGTGGCTATAAAAGGTTCGCAAGGCCGCTCACCCATGCGCTAGGATAGACTGTATTTACAGACTATAAGGTGTGAGAGATGTATGCACGTATGAATGTATCTGGTGACTGACTCATTATGAACCCCCTACCCTTGGTACGCATGTGTTGTGCAGCCTAGCCTGCTAGCGCCCAGGCTTAGGTGTAGGTAGGTCAGGGTTTGAGTCAGACATTGGTCCTCACCAGTGATCCAGCACGCCTCAGTGCACGTGCTCCACACTCCACTTCCAGTGTCTTTAGCGGCGCTCGTGGCAGTGACGCTATGCGCTCAGTGGGCCTAGAGGGCCTCTAACCCCGTGTCCTTGGGGTAGAGTTCTGTGGCCGTACACTGTGCGCTCCTTTAGCCAAGCTCTGTGAGCACAAACAGGCTCCGGCGTTTATGTTCAGCGATAGTGCGGCTCTGTGAAGCAACAGAGTCCGCCCCCGTACACACTGGGTGACGATAACCCGCGTGTGTCTTTATAGTATACCGCCATATAGCATCCGCCATTACTGAGCAGCAGGTTACCACCCCTGCACGGTGGACCTCTGGCTGCGAACGCACCTTATTACCATCTTCATTATTTGGTGCATTCCGTCAGCCCTAACATTATCCTAGCGCCAGGGTCTGGCTCTTAATGGCGGATGAACAGCGACTGCTGCAGTACATCAGGCAGCTGCAGGGCAGGTTGGCGGCTCTCAAGCGTTCAGCTTCAGCTGCGGATGTTACTGCGGTCGTTGTCCAGGCAGTCACAGAGGCTGTCTCCCGTGTGACCACAGCCATCTCTGCCCCGACTTTGTCCCGCCTCCCGCTGCCCGAGAAGTTCTCGGGTGATAGTGCTTCTTGTAGGGGTTTCGTAAGCCAGTGCTCTATACAGCTGGAGCTGCTGGCCGCACGATTCCCCTCTGAGCGGGCTATAGTGGGATTTATTATTTCCCTCTTGCCGGGCAGGGCTTTGGAGTGGGCCACACCGCTGTGGGAGCGTGGTGATCATGTGGTGCAGAGTGTCTCGCGGTTCTTGGACACTCTGAAGCAGGTCTTCCTGGGACCACGAGTCACCCATGACACCGCGCTCCGGCTGCTGGCATTGTCACAGGGCTCATCCATGGTCAGCCACTTTGCCATCCAGTTCCGGACACTGGCCGCAGAGTTAGAGTGGCCAGATAAGGTCCTTATTCCGGCATTCTGGAGAGGTTTGGCTGGCCATGTGAAGGACGCTTTGGCCACCAGGGAGATTCCCGCTACACTGGAGGAGCTTATCACTGTCTCCACCAGTATTAATCTTCGCTTCACC
Organism: Dendrobates tinctorius; assembly: GCF_039654945.1. Classification (NCBI taxonomy): domain Eukaryota; kingdom Metazoa; phylum Chordata; class Amphibia; order Anura; family Dendrobatidae; genus Dendrobates; species Dendrobates tinctorius. Next base: position 5,937,676 of record NW_027361803.1, on the reverse strand, counting down.
GAGCGAAGGTTGGAGTGGGCCCAGTGTAGGCAGAGGTTTAGGTTGGCACCTAGTTTTGCTAAACATCTGGAATCTTCCGATCGGGCGTTCGAGCGCCAGGGGGATTCCCGTGAGGGTTCCAGGTCCTGGTCCGCTCGAGCTCCTGTGAGCCGTCATGTTTGCCAACCGGTGCCCACAGCAGCTGGGAGAACGCTCACGCCTAGTGGCCATAGGAGGCGGCGCACTAGAATCAGTGGTGTTTTCCTCCAAGCTGTCCTTTAAGGGGACACTTGAGTTTGATTCATCCACTCTGGCAGTGGAGGTTTGCGTGGATTCCAGGGCGGAGGGCAATTTTATGTTGTCAGCCTTCGCTCAACGGCACGATATACCCCTGGTTATGATGTGTACACCAGTCACCGTCAGAGTGGTGAACGGTGCCACTCTACCCTCACAGATAACCCACCAGACTGCCCCCTTGTTACTCTCACTGGCACCTTCTCATTAGGAGATGATATCCCTCCTCGTCATGCCCGAGGGTATTGACCAGGTACTTCTAGGGGTCCCCTGGTTGCGGTACTACTCCCCCCATATAGAGTGGTCCTCAGGGAGGATTATTGGGTGGAGTAAATCATGTGAGGGTAGATGTCTGAGGGAGTGCATTCAGGTTGCCTCCACCAAGGTTCCCGCAGATCTCTCCTCGCTCCCCAAACACTATCGACAGTATGCGGACATGTTCTCCAAAAAGGCGGCGGAGACCCTTCCACCGCATCGCCCTTATGACTGTCCTATTGACCTCTTGCCTGGTGCTGAGCCTCCCTGGGGTCGAGTCTATCCCCTATCTCTCCCGGAGACAGAGGCCATGTCTCAATACATCAGGGAGAATCTGGCAAGAGGATTCATTAGGAAGTCAGTGTCACCAGCGGGGGCGGGATTCTTCTTCGTCCAGAAGAAGAGTGGGGAACTATGTCCTTGCATTGATTACAGGGGTCTGAACACCATCACCATTAAGAATAAGTATCCTCTGCCCCTGATATCAGAGCTGTTTGATAGGCTACGGGGAGCGAGGGTGTTTTCCAAACTTGATCTGCGGGGGGCTTACAACCTGATTCGCATCCGTGATGGGGACGAATGGAAGATGGCATTTAACACCAGGGATGGGCACTATGAATACCTGGTTGTTATGATTGAGTCACCGTAGGAGGCAGACACAAAAATAGAAGCTACATCCAGAAAACCAGAGAAGTTGGCAACTATCAGATTGCAGACCCCTGAACCTATCAACGCAACTAGCAGTAGCCGTGGGGGGTTCCTACGGTGCCCTAGACCCCTCGATCACAGCCGGAGAGCTAAATAGCCTAAAGACAGAAAAGGAAATCTAAACTGCCCCAGAGCAGACCCCAAAGTAAAAGGCAGCCCCCAAATATAATGACGGTGAAGCAAGATGAAAAAACACTCACACAGATAGAAAGATAGGCTGAGCAAACGATGGGGCCCAAGCTAACTAAACAGAACAGGAAAGGAAGGTTGCTGTCTGCAATCTGCCAAAACCCTATCAAAGACATAAGCCAACAAGCTGATATGGAAAAAGACCCTGAAGCAGCTAGGCTTCAAAAACTAAATCAGCACTCAGGTATTTTCAGAAGACAGAGCTAAAGGAATTCAGCTCACCCCAGCAGAGAACGGCAGAAATCCAGAAAAACAAAGCAAAACAAAGTCAAAGCACAAATGCAAAAAGCCGAGCAGAAAACTTAGCTTTAGAAGAGCAGGAATTCAGACTGGTCTCCAAGGATCCCACAGAGAAATCACCCGCAGGGCAGAAGGGCGTTGGCAGCCTTATATCCAGTCGGTAACTCCACTCAGCCAGTCATCATCATTAGGCTCAGGTGTTTGATAATCAGGCTCACTACCTTTCTTTACCATAAGAGGGAGTTCCTCGGGCCTCAGTAGTAAAGGGGAAAATGAACTCACAACAGTACCTCCCCCTTGAGGAGGGGTCACCGAACCCTCAACCACGCCCCCAGGGCGATCAAGGTGAGCCCGATGAAAGGCACGCACCAATCTTTTGGCATGAATATCAGAGGCAGAGACCCAGGAATTATCCTCCTGACCATAACCCTTGCACTTAACCAAATACTGGAGTCTCCGTCTAGCCAGACGGGAATCCAGTACTTTCTCTACCTCATATTCCATGTTACCTTCAACCAAAACAGGGTCTGGAGGTGCCACCCCCGGAACAACAGGTTCAACAAACCTCTTCAACAAAGATTTATGGAACACATAATGGATTTTAAATGTGACAGGAAGAGCCAAACGAAAAGAGACCGGATTAATAATCTCCAAAATCTTGTAAGGTCCAATAAATCTAGGCTTAAACTTAGGAGAAGCCACCTTCATAGCAATATTTTTTGATGATAACCACACCATATCACCAACCTTAAACTGGGGACCAATGGTCCTATGTCGGTTGGAAAACCGCTGGGCCTTTTCCCGGGAGAGAGATAACTTATCCACCACTTGGTCCCAGATCTGGTGCATTCTCTCCACCACAGTGTCAACACCTAGCAGGCAGAGGGCTCCACCTGCCCTGAAGAAAATCGAGGATGAAACCCAAAGTTACAAAAAAAAGGTGACATCAAAGTGGCAGATCTAGCTCTATTATTTAAAGCAAATTCGGCCAAGGGCAAAAATGAAACCCAATCATCCTGATCAGTGGAAATAAAACATCTCAAATACGACTCCAAGGTCTGGTTTGTTCTCTCTGTCTGCCCATTGGTCTGAGGGTGATAAGCAGAGGAGAAGGACAACTGAATTCCCAGCTTGGAACAGAAAGTTCTCCAAAATCTAGACACAAACTGAACTCCTCTGTCAGATACAATGTTCTCAGGAATCCCGTGCAAGCGAACCACCTGTTGCAAAAACAGGGGCACCAACTCAGAGGAAGACGGCAACTTAGGGAGTGGTACAAGATGAACCATCTTAGAGAACCTATCACAAATCACCCAAATAACAGTCATCCTTTGAGAGACAGGCATATCAGAGATGAAATCCATTGAAATATGGGTCCATGGCCTCTTGGGGACAGGCAAAGGCATCAACAACCCACTAGAGCGAGAACACGATTTAGACCGGGAGCACGTCCCACAGGACTGCACAAAATTCCTGACATCACGAGACAAGGAGGGCCACCAAAAAGACCGACTCACCAGATCTCTAGTACCAAAAATACCTGGATGACCAGCCAAAGCAGAGCAATGAACTTCAGACATCACTCTCTTCTTCCACTGGTCAGGAACATACAACTTTCCACTGGGTCAACGCTCAGGTTTGTCCTCCTGGAACTCTTCCAGAGCACGTCTCAAATCGGGCGAGATGGCAGAAAGAACTACCCCTTCGCCTAAGATGGTAGCAGGCTTGGTCACCACAGGAGAATCAGCAAAGAAGCTCCTAGAGAGGGCGTCTGCCTTGACATTCTTAGTTCCAGGAAGAAAAGACACCACAAAATCAAAACGTGTAAAAAACAAGGCCCACCTAGCCTGTCTAGGGTTCAAGCGTTTAGCCGACTCTAGGTAAATCAAATTCTTGTGGTCAGTGAGGACCACGACTTGATGCTTAGCTCCCTCCAACCAATGTCTCCACTCCTCAAATGCCCATTTCATGGCCAACAGTTCCCGATTCCCCACATCATAGTTACATTCAGATGGAGAGAACTTTCGGGAAAAGAAAGCACAGGGATTCATTTTAGATGTTACAGGATCCTTTTCGGACAAAACAGCTCCTGCACCAATCTCAGAAGCATCCACGTCTACCTGGAACGGAAGAGAGACATCAGGTTGCCGCAAAACCGGGGCGGAGGTGAATCTTCGCTTCAGCTCCTGAAAGGAAGAAACAGCCTCCGGAGACCAATTTAACACATCAGCACCCTTCTTAGTCAAATCAGTCAATGGCTTGGCAATACTAGAAAATTTTGCTATAAATTTCCGATAAAAATTAGCAAAACCCAAAAACTTCTGGAGGGCCTTCAAAGAAGTGGGCTGAACCCAATCGTAAATGGCCTGTACCTTGGCCGGGTCCATTTCAATAGTTGATGGAGACAAAATAAATCCCAAAAAAGAAATCCTCTGTACTCCAAAAAGGCATTTAGATCCTTTGACATACAGGGAATTCTCCCTCAAGATCCGGAACACAGTCCGAATATGTTCCACATGAGAATCCCAATCCTTGGAGAAGATCAAAATATCATCCAGATAGATAATCAAAAATTTATCGATAAAATCTCGGAAAATATCGTTCATGAAGCACTGGAAGACAGAAGGGGCATTAGTGAGCCCAAAAGGCATCACCAGGTACTCAAAATGTCCCTCCGGAGTATTAAACGCCGTCTTCCATTCATCCCCATGCTTAATGCGAATAAGATTATACGCCCCCCTGAGGTCAAGCTTGGTAAACCAGCAAGCACCTTTAACTGTGGAGAATAGATCAGAAATCAGGGGTAACGGATACTGATATTTAACAGTAATTTTGTTGAGGGCACGATAATCAATACAAGGTCTTAATGATCCATCCTTTTTGGCAACAAAAAAAACCCGGCACCTAATGGTGACGAGGATGGTCTAATATGACCCTTCTCCAACGCCTCCTTAATATAGGATCGCATAGCCTCGTGCTCGGGTACAGATAAATTGAAGAGCCGACCCTTGGGAAATTTACACCCCGGGCTCAGTTCAATTGCACAGTCATAACTCCTGTGAGGAGGCAGAGACGCAGACTCATTCTCACTAAATACATCATAAAAGTCCGCCAAATAATCAGGAACATCATGCGACTGAGGAGAGGTGGAAAACACCGGAGCCTCACTAAAGGCACACCGACAACCCCAACTCACCACAGACACAGATTTCCAATCCAAAACTGGATTATGAATTTGTAACCAGGGAAACCCCAGAACAATAGTATCATGCAGATTATGCAACACCAAAAATCTGCAATTTTCTTGATGGTCTGGGGCGACCCGCATTACCACCTGGGTCCAAAACTGAGGTTTATTTTTAGCCAAAGGAGTAGCATCAATCCCCCTCAAAGGGATAGGCGTCTGCAGAGGTGTCATCGGAAATCCACAACGTTTAGCAAAATCCAAGTCCATTAGGTTTAGGGCTGCTCCCGAATCCACAAAAGCCTTGGCGGAAAATGTGGACAGGGAGCAGATCAGCGTAATAGCCAGAAGAAACTTAGGTTGAACACCACCAACAGAAAACGTGTGTGCAAAGCGTTTCTCTCGTTTAGGACAGACAGAAATAATATGCGAGGCATCTCCACAGAAAAAACACAACTTATTACGCCTTCTGAACTCCTGACGCTGCTCTCTGGACACAACTCTATCACATTGCATAGGTTCAGACATTTGTTCAACAGGTGGCAACACCTCTCGTGCAGCTTTGCGTTCGCGCAAACGCCGATCAACCTGAATGGCTAATGACATAGAATCGTCAAGACCAGATGGAACAGGAATTCCCACCATAGTATCTTTTACGGCTTCTGACAACCCCTTCCGAAAGAGAGCAGCCCAGGCATTATCATTCCAGGTAGTAAGTACTGCCCACTTTCGGAATTTTTGACAGTACAATTCTGCAGAATCTCGACCCTGGTTCAATGCCAGCAGGGTCTTTTCAGCCTGATCAATGGCATTAGGTTCGTCATACAACAACCCCAAGGCCTGAAAAAATGCGTTCACATTAGTTAGAATAGGATCATCTGGTTTCAAAGAAAACGCCCAATCCTGGGGATCGCCACGCAGCAAAGAGATGACAATTTTAACCTGCTGCGTGGATCTCCCTGACGAGTTAGGCTTCAAGGCAAAAAATAATTTACGATTATTTTTGAAATTCAAAAATTTAGACCGATCCCCAAAAAATACATCAGGTGTAGGAATCTTTGGTTCAGCAGCATGTGAATGAGCAAGGTAGGCGGAAATTCCCCGCACTTCCGCAGCGAGCTGCTCCACACGATCAGACAATTGCTTTATCTCCATTGAGAGAAAAAAAAATTCCCCCTGCGGCCTCAGAGATATAGAGGAAAAAATATACACACTTTTATTTTTTTTTTCAATTCTTTCCTGCTATTGAGTACCCTAGGATCTGCGGTATGGCGGGTGATTCTGTTATGATTGAATCACCGTAGGAGACAGACACAAAAATAGAAGCTACGTCCAGAAAACCAGAGAAGTTGGCAACTATCAGATTGCAGACCCCTGAACCTATCAACACAACTAGCAGTAGCCGTGGGGGGTTCCTACGGTGCCCTAGACCCCTCGATCACAGCCGGAGAGCTAAATAGCCTAAAGACAGAAAAGGAAATCTAAACTGCCCCAGAGCAGACCCCAAAGTAAAAGGCAGCCCCCAACATATAATGACGGTGAAGCAAGATGAAAAAACACTCACACAGATAGAAAGATAGGCTGAGCAAATGATGGGGCCCAAGCTAACTAAACAGAACAGGAAAGGAAGGTTGCTGTCTGCAATCTGCCAAAACCCTATCAAAGACATAAGCCAACAAGCTGATATGGAAAAAGACCCTGAAGCAGCTAGGCTTCAAAAACTAAATCAGCACTCAGGTATTTTCAGAAGACAGAGCTAAAGGAATTCAGCTCACCCCAGCAGGGAATGGCAGAAATCCAGAAAAACAAAGCAAAACAAAGTCAAAGCACAAATGCAAAAAGGCGAGCAGAAAACTTAGCTTTAGAAGAGCAGGAATTCAGACTGGTCTCCAAGGATCCCACAGAGAAATCACCCGCAGGGCAGAAGGGCGTTGGCAGCCTTATATCCAGTCAGTAACTCCACTCAGCCAGTCATCATCATTAGGCTCAGGTGTTTGATAATCAGGCTCACTACCTTTCTTTACCATAAGAGGGAGTTCCTCGGGCCTCAGTAGTGAAGGGGAAAATGAACTCACAACACCTGGTGATGCCCTTCGGCCTCTGTAATGCCCCGGCCGTCTTCCAAGACTTTGTGAACGATATCTTCCGGGATATGCTTACCACCTCGGTTGTAGTCTATCTGGATGATATTCTCATCTACTCTCCAGATATTGTCTCCCACCAGAGAGATGTTTGCAAAGTTTTCGATCGCCTGCCGGCAAACTCCCTCTATGCCAAGTTGGAGAAGTGTGTGTTTGAGCAGGAGTCCTTGCCTTTCCTGGGCTATATCATCTCCGCCCGGGTATTCGCCATGGATCCTGCCAAACTACAGGCGGTGATGGATTGGCAGGAACCTCATTCTCTCAAAGCGTTGCAGCGCTTTATGGGGTTCATAAATTACTATCACCAATTCATCCCCCACTTCTCGACTTAGGTAGCACCCTTGGTAGCCCTCACCAAGAAGGGTGCAAATCACAAGTTGTGGTCGGAATAGGTCTCTAAGGCCTTCTCCTCCATTAGGTTCCATTTCGCTAGCGCTCCCATTCTACATCACCCCGATGTAGATAAGCCCTTCATTCTGGAAGTGGATGCCTCTTCCGTCGGTGCTGGAGCGGTCCTGTTTCAGAAGGACATGCAAGGTTGGAAGCACCCATGCTTCTTTTTCTCCAAGACCTTCACACCGGCGGAGAGAAATTATGCCATCGGGGACAGGGAGTTGCTAGCGATGAAGTTGGCCTTCTTGGAGTGGAGACACCTCCTGGAGGGGGCTCGCCACCCTTTCCAGGTGTTCACCGACCACAAAAACTTGGTGTATCTGCAAACAGCCCAGCAGCTAAATTCTCGCCAGGCCAGATGGTCTTTGTTCTTTTCCCGGTTCCACTTCACCCTCCATTTTCACTCCGGGGAGAAGAACGTTCGGGCAGATGCTCTCTCCCGCTCCGTGGTGTCATCGGAGGAAGAGGAGGAGGAGCCTCGGCTGATCGTCCCATCCGAGAGCCTGAGGACTGTGGCTCCGGTTGCCCTTGAGTCAGTACCTCCAGGCAAGACATTTGTCCCTGCCCATCTGAGGTCCTCTCTTGGGTTCATTCGTCCAGGTGGGTGGACATTTCGGGACAAAACGAACCTGTGAGCTTCTGGCGAGGACGTACTGGTGGCCGCATATGGCCCGTGACGTCAGGGACTATATTCAGGCGTGCGTCTCTTGCACCCAGAATAGGTCCTCTCGGCAGCGGCCCGCTGGGCTTCTTTATCCTCTGCCGGTAGCGAACAGACCCTGGGAGATGGTCGGTATGGACTTTGTGGTGGGGCTACCCAAGTCCAGTGGCAGCACGGTCATTTTGGTTGTCACCGACCATTTCTCTAAGGCCTGTTTCACACTTCAGTTTTTATCCATCAGTCAAGATCTGCCGTTTTGCAAAAAAAACGGATCTGCCATTTTGCTTGGCGGATCCGTTTTTTTTCCCATTGAGTTGCATTACCGGCGGATCTTGACGGATGGCCATCCGTTGGATCCATTTTTTTGCGGATCCGCCAAAATGTTGCCGTCCGCCGACATGCCCGAACGGAGCATGTAACGTTTTTTCGGGCGGCAGGATCCGCACTTCACACTGCGCATGCCCAAAAGACTTCACTCAGCCGGAAATTTAACCCTAAAGTCTGTTCTGGTGGCTGGAAAAAATTCTCTCTCTCTCTCCTCCCCGGGCTGCGGTTCCTTTAAAATTCTTCATTCATAGGATCTGTCAAAAAAATGGTCCAGTGGCATCCGTTCACATCAGTTTAGCAACGGATCCGCTTTCCGCCTTTTTGGCGGATTTTAACTGACACAAAAAACTGAAGTGTGAAACAGGCCTAAGATGGCACACCTGGTACCTCTCTCCCGGTTACCTTCTGCGCGGGGCCTGGCAGTGTTGTTCATTAAGCACGTTTTCCGCCTGCATGGCATGCCGGACAAGATCGTCAGTGACCGGGGTCCTCAGTTTGCGTCCCGGTTTTGGAGAGAGCTTTGTTTCCTGCTCAGCATTGAGCTGAATCTCTCCTTGGCCTATCATCCCAAGACGAACGGGTTGATAGAGAGAGCCAACCAGACCCTGATCACATATCTTCGACGTTTTGTCTCGGCCAGGCAGGACGACTGGGCATCCTTGCTGCCGTCGGCAGAGTTCACTTTGAACAATGCTGTGGCTGACTCCACCGGTCAGACCCCATTCCTCCTAAATTACGGCCAGCATCCGTGTGTCCCTGTGCCCATGCCCGTATCATCCACCGACTCCAGGGTGGCAGACTGGGTGGTGGAGGCACGCGACATCTGGGATCGCACCCAGGATGCTATCTGGGCTTCCAAGGAGAGAATGAGGACGTCTGCTGATGCACACCGGCGCCCTGCTCCGACTTTTGCCCCCGGCGACCTGGTGTGGCTCTCCGCCCGAAACATCAGGCTGCGGGTAGAGTCCGCTAAGTTCGCACTGCGCTACATTGGCCCCTTCAAGGTCCTCGAGCAGATCAGCTCTGTGGTCTACCGTTTGGCCCTTCCACCACACTTGGCTATCTCTGATACATTCCATGTGTCCCTCCTTAAGCCTGTTCACTTGTCCCAGTTCTCCGAGTCATCTGCTGGGACATCAGACTTGTTATTGGACAAGTTTGAGGTCAATGCCATCGTGGGGTGCAAGGCAAAAAGTTTTATTTGGTGGATTGGAAGGGGCATGGTCCAGAGGCTTGGACCTAGGAGCCAGTGGAGAACATCCACGTTCCGCTCCTCATTGTGGCGTTTGAGCGTAGCGAGGCGGCCCTGGGGGGGTAATGTTAGGCATCGGGTTCCTGCCACTGCACAGCAGGAATCCAGAGCCTTGCACCCAACGGTCTCCCACTCTTCTTCGGCCACAGTGGAACCTGCTCAGCAGATTCGTCGGTCCCGGCGCTCTGCCCAGGCCAGCTCCGTGGGTTTGCTTGCTGCTGCCACCTCTGGCACAGCTATGACAATGCATGCTGTTCAGCAGCGAGATTCTCCAGGGACTAAGGCTAGTTTCACACTTGCTTTTTTTTGCAGCGCGTTTTTCCCGCAAAAAAACGCATTGAAAAAACGCATACATAAGCATACAACTGCTGTGTTTTTTTCAAGCATTTTTATGAGCATGCATGAAAAAAACGCAGCGTTTTTATGCGTTTGTATGCGTTTTTAGCGCGTTTTTACCGCGTTTGCGTTTTTTTCCAACATTTTTAGGTGGCCCCTCACACTACCCAAACCATGACTTTACTAACCCTAACCCTGACCCTAACCCTAACCCTGACCCTAACCCTAACCCTAACCCTGACCCTAACCCTTAACCAAATCATACTTAACCCTAACCCAAACCCTAAACCCTAACTAACCCTAACCCTAACCCTAACCCTGACCCTGACCCTAACCCTGACCCTAACCCTGACCCTAACCCTAACCCTAACCCTAACCCTGACCCTAACCCTAACCCTAACCCTGACCCTAACCCTTAACAAAACCATACTTAACCCTAACCCTGACCCTGACCCTAACCCTAACCCTAACCCTAACCCTAATCCTGACCCTAACCCTGACCCTAACCCTAACCCTAACCCTAACCCTGACCCTAACCCTTAACAAAACCATACTTAACCCTAATCCTGACCCTAACCCTGACCCTAATCCTTAACAAAACCATACTTAACCCTAACCCTGACCCTAACCCTAACCCTGACCCTAACCCTAACCCTAACCCTGACCCTAACCCTAACCCTAACCCTAACCCTGACCCTAACCCTTAACAAAACCATACTTAACCCTAATCCTGACCCTAACCCTGACCCTAATCCTTAACAAAACCATACTTAACCCTAACCCTGACCCTAACCCTGACCCTAACCCTAACCCTAACCCTGACCCTAACCCTAACCCTAACCCTAACCCTGACCCTAACCCTTAACAAAACCATACTTAACCCTAATCCTGACCCTAACCCTGACCCTAACTCTTAACCAAACCATACTAAACCCTAACCCTGACCCAAAACCCAACCCTAACCCTGACCCTGACCCTAACCCTAACCCTAAACCCCCTTAACTAACCCTAACTCTAACTCAAACCCCTAAATTCCATGGTTAAAAAAAAAAAACGCATATGCAAAAAAACGCTTACATGAGCATGCCAGTGCGCACATATGCGCATCCATAGGCTATAATGGCCATTTTTAGCGCAAAACGTGCGCATATGTGCGCATGCGCTTTTTTGCAGGGCCAAAAAATGCAACATGATGCGTCTGGAAAATCCAATCGCACACCCCAAAAAAACGCAGCGCATGAAAATCGCATACATGCGCTTACAAGCGCGCAGGTATGCGCACCCATGTTAAATATAGGGGAAAAAACGCATGCGCAGGTTAGCGTTTTTTTCCAGCGCTAAAAAACGCAAATGTGAAACCAGCCTAAGTCCTCATGTTGGGCCACTGAGCATGACCGTGGAGTGATCTCCCGTTGGAGATCGAGGGTCACGTGCTCAGGTCCTGCTTGTATTCAGATTGGCCCATCCGAGAAGCTAGGAAGGTCATGGACGCCCGTGGCTATAAAAGGTTCACGTGGCCGCTCACCCATGCGCTAGGATAGACTGTATTTACAGACTATAAGGTGTGAGAGATGTATGCACGTATGAATGTATCTGGTGACTGACTCATTATGAAACCCCTACCCTTGGTACGCATGTGTTGTGCAGCCTAGCTTGCTAGCGCCCAGGCTTAGGTGTAGGTAGGTCAGGGTTTGAGTCAGACATGGGTCCTCACCAGTGATCCAGCACGCCTAAGTGCACGTGCTCCACACTCCACTGCCAGCGTCTTTAGCGGCGCTCGTGGCAGCGACACCGCGTGCTCAGTGGGCCTAGAGGGACTCTAACCCCGTGTCCTTGGGGTAGCGTTCTGTGGCTGTACACTGTGCGCTCTTTTAGCTGAGCTCTGTGAGCACAAACAGGCTCCGGCGTTTATGTTCAGCAATAGTGCGGCTCTGTGAAGCAACAGAGTCCGCCCCTGTACACACCGGGTGACGATAACCCGCATGTGTCTTTATAGTATACCGCCATATAGCATCCGCCATTACTGAGCAGCAGGTTACCACTCCTCGGGCTGCGAACGCACCTTATTACCATCTTTATTATTTGGTGCGTTCCGCCAGCCCTAACATATTCACTGTGGTGTAGCAGCAACACTGTGCAATCTTTGGTTGCATGACAAGTGTGTTAGGGTCTGCGGATCGCACCAAATATAAATTATGAAAAGGCGCAATTGCGACCCGGGGTCCAGCGTGCGGTGATGGAGACACCGCAGCAAATAAAAAATGGTGGAGGCGTGCGGCAAGCGATCGCAAAGAACACACGAGGTTAAACATCACCCTGAGTTGACTGACTGCGAATTACCCAACTCCAATAACTTCTCAGAGGGATGACCACCGCAATAGTACTGCCTCTAAACAGACCGGCGCAACTCGGCGCACATGTTAGAGGAATGGCGCTAGATATAAACCCCTGTTACTTCACAGGGAACGTAACCTGCTCACGGGTGTAAGCTACTGTGATAATGTGAGGAGACTGCAGGCACGTAGGATGCAGTGACGGACTGTACACAGACCAAGGGTGAAAGAGGTTTATTATACAGTAGAAACTCCACGCAGGGAGAAAATGGAGGGATAATTTTCCCTAATATAGCAAAAGGCTAATGGGGATAACTTATGGAGCAGGGACAAGTAAAGCCGACAATACAATAAAATATAACTTATCCCTCAGGCGCCAGTCACGGTTGAACTTCTGTCTGTGACTGGTGCTGCCTAGATGGCGTCGCAGTGGGGGTCTGTCACAATTCTGAGGTAAATGATGTACTATCTTTTGACGTTGGCGGTGTCCTCCCGTGTTCCTGACGATGGCGGCGAATCCTCGGGATCCTGATGCAGGTCTTGGGTCCAGCAGATGAGGTGATGAAGAGGGATACGTCCTTATCCTCAGCGGTGAGTGTCTCAACACTAAGGAGACTTAAAGCACTGCCCAAACACAGTTTACAGTGGGCAGCCCGGTTCGCTGTGCTGAATCGACACACGTCTAAGTCGCATTCACAGACCTTGTCTCTCACGGTCAGTACTGTCAGTGGGGGCGGCTGTGGCAACATTGTCGGCTGTGTCAGCGGTCTCAGCGAGGGCAATGATGTCGGCCGGGACAGCGGTGTCTGAGCAGTACTCAGTCGATGGTCTCCTGTCAAAGCGCTCTGCCATCCCAGGCTCTGCTCTGCGCAGACGCCTATCAGCTGATTTTACCTCACAAACGTCCCGTGCTCCCAAAGTTCCCGCCCAAACTGTCTGGTCACTCGCTGCAGCTTTGTCTGCTTAGCCACGCCCCTTTTCTCAAACACAGAGTTCGATCTGGAGTCTCAAGCTTTCTGCCCCGCAATATAGGTGACAGCCTCGACGGTTCCGGAGGAGAAATGCCTAGTTAGTTCTTTACCCTTACAATACAACACAATCAGCGAGTGCACACATAGAACTCCTCTCCGGAGGTGCCGGAATTCCTAATGGCTCTAAAGCCAGCCTTGTATTCACACAAGCAAGCTCCTCTCCGGTTAGGCCGGAATTCCTAGCAGCGTAAAGCCAGCCCTAAGCACACACTGACAAGGATCACACAGGTGCTGTGTTAACACAGACACATGTTGCATGAATAATATTAGCGCACCTGAGACCCTTTTATACATATGCCCATTCAGACAGGACCTTGCTCGAGGACCAATCCGGAACCACCACAGGACCTGAGAAGCTGACGACCGGCCACCTCACGAGCATGCTCATTAGGGTGATTCCCGGACTTAGCTTCAGGAACATCTAATCGCCGCTGCCTATCATTAGTTACTAAAGTATAGCTGAAGCTGGGGAACCAGCAGTAACCAAACGAGCAGCACAAGTTTGAGCAAGATGCTGAGACAGACGTCTCTGCTGAGCAGGCTCCACTGTGGTCAAAGTAGAATGGGGGAATGCAGAGGGAGATAAGGCTTGGTATCTGCCTTGTGCAGAGGGAGAATCCCGGCGTCTTACAAAGAGTTTTGGCCAAAGTGACCGCGCATACTCAGCCTTAAATTTTTCTGTGATTGTTGGCTGAGGGCCACAACGACAGTTCAGATAAACCTGCTCCATTGTGTCAAGCATATTACACCTTCTTACATTGAAGTACTTTCTGTTGATTCTGAAATAGATTCCCTCCATCAATGTTGGGTATGGCGGCTCATGACTTCTATGCATTGTGTATAGTGTAAACTGTGGCTCTGGACGTCTTCAGTCCCCATCATCTTTATATAGATGTCACTGTAGTTACCAGCTAAAAGAATTAGTACATCATCCTTAATGAATCAGTAATGCTGTATCCTCTCTTGTGCGAACAGATGTTTTATAAGAAGTGACTGCAGACTACATGAGCCCCGCCAAACCTTCCGATATTACATTACGCCTCTCCCGGAAGAATCATAGGCACCCAGCACAAAGCAGATTCAGTCAAACACTTAAAAGCCTATCACAACAATATATTTTTCATAAAGCGGCTAGAAATACGGAAAAATGTGAGTCTAGAATGGCGCAGCATAAATTATGTAGCCAGTAAGGAGTTTTCACAAATTCACGATGTTCTTATTGTAGCAGAATTATAGGGTAATTATAAGATCCAGCAGCTTGTTTAAAAGACAACGTAATGGGCAGATTGCTACTTTTGGAGCCTCTTGGGACACCTACAGGGGTGGATTAAGAGAGTGGCCAGGGCTCCGGGCACATTAGAAGGCATGGGACCCCCAGGAACCCGATGGATCACTGGCCATATCACATGATCCCCCCTGATAGATGATGTGATAAGTCATGTGAGAAACACACAGGTGCTCTGGGGCACATCTGCACACCGAAAACGACAGAAATAAAAAAATTCCCTTATGTATGGCACTATACGTAGTATGTAACATAGCGTTATACATAATACAGAAGGGATGGGAGATTAATTTTCCCAAGGAGCCACATGACAGATCGTGGCTATTGTGGAGGCCGAATCAATAAGCTGAAATTAATTATGCTGAATATTACTATAATACGAAAAAAATAATTATTAGCAATTTTATGACTTAATATTGAGCAGAAAGAAGTATGTTGTATCCCCCATATACAGTACCAACCACCACATATTCCCTACTAGAGATGAGCGACTTTGCCTTTTTTAGGGTCGAGTTGGGTTTCATGAAACCCGACTTTCGCAAAAGTCGAGTCGAACACGAAACCCAATGCAAGTCAATGGGGAAGCAAAGTCGGCACTGAGTGGAGGACAGTAAACACACCTACAGTGCCCATTTGAATGCCAAAAACATCAATTCTTCTTACTGAAGCTTGTCAACCTTAATTTACTTCATAATAATAGTTACGCATTGAAAACTGGGGCTTATTTGGCTAAAGTTGTGGGGGAGGTAGGGCTGGCTACAGGTTTTCGTGTGCCCTGGGCCAAAGAGTGTCAGTGCGCCCCTTTAACACATACCACAGCTCATGATGCTCCGATACGGCACAGAAATATAGGTAAAGTAGAATGACAAATACTTCACTGCTTACATGACATGACTGATCTATTTTAAATTGTACAATAGCTCAAAAAAAGGACAGTATATTACTCCATACAGTATTATGGCCACCACATTGTGCGCCATACAGAATAATGACCCCCATATATTTCTCCATACAGAATAATTGGTCCCATATAATTTTTCATACAGTATATGATGAGCGCCACATAATGCTACAGTATATGATGGGCCTCATGGATGATGCTCCAGTGTCTTATGGGCCCTAATAATGCTCCATATATAATGGGCCCCATTTCTAATGCTCCAGTGAATCATGTGCCCCATAGATGCTGCTCCAGTGTCTGATCTGCCCCATTTATAATGCTCCAGTATATGATGGGCCTCATGGATGATGCTCCAGTGTATGGTGGGCCCTAATAATGCTCCATATATAATGGGCCCCATTTCTCATGCTCCAGTGTATAATGGGCCCCGTAAATGCTGCTCCAGTGTCTGATCTCCCCAATCTGGAATGCTTCAGTATATAATGGGCCTCATGGATGATGCTCCAGTGTATGATGGGTCCTAATAATGCTCCATATATAATGGGCCCCATTTCTAATGCTCCAGTGTATAATGGGCCCCGTAAATGCTGCTCCTGTGTCTGATGTCCCCCATTTGGAATGCTCCAGTATATGATGGGCCTTATTTTTAATTAACCCAGGCATGGTATGTGAAAAGAGCTCCATGGAGTAATCTGAAGTGTGTGATGCCGCATCCTTCACTTTTGGTGTGGGTGAAGGACACAAGGAAAGGGGTTGCTCCTGACCAGAAGCCTGCACTTACGACTCAGTGTTTGCATTTTGTTAAACTTCAGAAGAGGAGGCGATAGAGAGGGAGGCTGTTTCAGCAAAGTAAGCCAAAAACAGTTCCTGATGCTCCGGCTTTAAAAGCAGTCTACCTACTCCCAGAAAACGGAGCCTTACAGGTGTTATGAGTGAGTCACCGTAGGAGGCAAAAACAGAAATACTAGCTAAGTCCAGAAAACCAGAGAAGTTGGCAGCTATCGGATTGCAGACCCCTGAACCTATCAACAACAACTAGCAGTAGCCGTGGGGGGTTCCTACGGTGCCCTAGACCCCTCGATCACAGCCGGAGAACTACATAGCCTAAAGACAGAAAGGGAAATCTAAACTGCCCCAGAGCAGACCCCAAAGCAATAGGCAGCCCCCAACATATAATGACGGTGAAGCAAGATGAAAAAACACTCACACAGATAGAAAGATAGGCTGAGCAAATGATGGGGCCCAAGCTAACTAAATAGGACAGGATAGGAAAGCTGCTGTCTGCAATCCGCCAAAAACCCTATCAAAACAAGGGCAAACAGGCTGATAGGGAAAAAGGCCCTGAAGACGCTAGGCTTCAAAAAGGCTATATCAGCACTCAGGTATTTTCTGAAGACAGAGCAAAAAGGAATTCACTTCACCCCAGCAGGGAATGGCAGAAATTCAGAAAAACAAGGCAAAACAAAACAAAACACAAATGCAAAAAGCAGTGCAGAAAACTTAGCTTTTGAGGAGCAGGAATAACACTGGTCTCCTAGAATCCCTCAGAGAGATCACCCGCAAGGCAGAAGGGCGTCGGCTGCCTTATATCCAGTCAGCAATTCCCGTCACCCAGTCATCATCATCATACCCAGGTGCTTGGTAATCAGCCTCACTACCTTCCTTCACCAGAAGAGGGAGTTCATCAGACCTCAATGGTGAAGGGGAAAATGAACTCACAACATACAGGCCTTCCAAAACTACAGCATGACACAGGCTCAACACCTCCTGCCTTAGCTGCTATTGTGTTTTTGACACTACCAGCAGATGCACCACCACCACCATCAGTACCAGGTGGCCCCCCATGCCCACGTCCGTGTCCCCTTCCACCATACTTCCTCATGTTTTGGAAAATGGACCCAAAATACCAGCAGATATATGGTACTGTATCAGAAGCGTACAGCTCTATACAGTCTAGGGATAACAGTAAATCTTCGTATATATTCATGATTCATACACAGATGCTCACAGGCTCAGTATGGATTACCCAAGAAAATAAAAAGATGAAAAACCAGATACAAGGTATATATAGTATAGTGTATATTCTGTATCTCTGTATACATTTCAGGAGGCAGACACAAACGCTCTCGGGCCCAGTATGGATTACACAAGAATATGAAAAGCTGTAAATGGGTAAAGTAACACAAGCGTACAGCTGTATACAGTGTTGGGGTAATCTTAAAGCTCCTAATATATTGCTGGAGTAACAGACAGACGTTCACAGGCTCATTATGAATTACATCAGAATCTAAATAGCTAAAAAGGTTACTGTATTAGAAGCGTACAGCTGTATACAGTGTTGGCCAAATTTGAAATCTCTGTATATATTTCCGGAGTCACCCTCAGACGCTCACTCAGTCTGGGTTTGACCATAATAAAATATGTTGTAAAAAAGGTACTGGATAACAAGATAGCAAGTATATATATTATAGGGTACAATTGAACTCTCCGTATACATAGTCCCGTAGTCACTCTCAGACACTTACTCAGTATGGATTTGACCGTAATACTAAATGTCGAACAAAGGTACTGTATAACAAGTTACAAGCTGTATCGAGTATAGGGTAAAAATTGGTATCTCCGATTCACCGTACATATAGAAGGCGTACACCACACATGCTCACTCACTATGGATGATACCGTAATACAAAATTTGGAACAAAGGTACTGTATCAGCACATAGCAGGTGTATCCAGTCTAGGGGTAATTGTAAATTTCCGTCTATAATTCTGGCGTCAGACACAGACACTCACAGGCTCACTCTTTATTACACCAGAATTTAAAAAGTAGAAAAAGGGAAAGGTAGTCGAAGGGTACAACAGTATACAGTGTTGTGGTACTTTTAAATCTTCGTATATATTTCAATCTCAGTAAGCCAGTCGAGACTCTGCGCTACTGGAAACTACAGGGATACAAGTACAGACGGAAAGTCGAGTGTTTGCAGAAATTTGGGAATTACTCATCTCGGAAAAACCTCCCGGTAGATGTTGCAGAGGCGATGCAGACCCTCAATTACTGTGTCTACGGAGACAGCAAAAAAGGTTCTTTGTGAAGAAAGGATTGCTTTATCGCAGTAGCGTGGATCACATCACCGTTACTCGTCTCCATCAAATTGTGATCACAGGGAGAGACATACCCATGGTCCTCACTGCCTATCCTCATGTGTCTGGTCATTTTGGAGTGCAAAAGACTGAAGCCACAGGCCATAGGTGATTCTATTGGATTGGCATGAGAGGAGGCATTGAAAAATGGTGGCAGGAATGTCACACGTCTGTGACTATCACACCTGTGAAAGGTGATCATAAAGCACCACTGCATCTGCTTGTAAGTTGACTTCCATTACAAATGGTAGCCATTGATCATCTGAAGGTAGAGGCCAGCAGGACAGGCCATAGCTACATCTTAACCATCCTCGATCAATACCCCAGATTTCTAGTGGCCATCCCTGTGAAGGATTTAACTGCCCAGACTACACAGCGGTGGAGCAGGGAGAGGTAAGTATTGCAACTTGCAAGTGCTGTGGCCATGACCAAGCAGGGGGGGCACACTCATGGTTGACGGTACTTGCACAGGGCCCCTCATAGTACCTTGGTGTGTCTGACGGTGAGTAGAGCCCCCCACTGTCAGAGACACTGTATTGTACTATGAGGGGCCCTGTGCCAGTGCCGTCGGCCATCAGTGGGCCCATCCACCTGTTCAGAGTAACGGCACTTGCCTGGGTGTGCCAGGTGTTGACCCCAGCCCTGGGGGGGTGGGCAGCCCAGTTAGGGAGGTTTAAAAAATGGCATATGTTGATGTGTTGGCTGGACATTCAGCTGCTGCAAAGGGCGGAATTGGGCAAGTTCGAGGAAGAGGAGGACAAAAGCAAGGCAGTTTTCTGGCAACTTGTGTGTCATCAGGGGAAAGTGGGACAAAATCCTTTGAAACCCATGCATGGTTCATTTTAATGAAGGTTAGATCATCAACATTTTGGGTCGACTGACGGGTTCTTTTTTTTGTCAGGATTGATCCAGCAGCACTGAAGACCCTTTCAGATAAAACAATAGCAGCAGAGCAAGCGAGCTCCTGTAAGGCATATTGTGCCAATTACCAGTATTAGCAGTCGTGTGAGCGGTACTTGAGAAATCATTCCACAACATGGTCATTAAACCCCTTTCTCCAATGCCATTTCGGCTGTGTGCACCACGAACACCTCTTCCATTGTGCCCACTACAGCTCGTGGGAGAACCAGCACCACTGCTGTGTGCTGGGAAAGCCTCAAACAAACGGTTTACCAGAGTTGCTTGTTTGTTAGCCAATATTATCTCTAGGTTCTCCTGTGGCATGATGTTGTGTAATTTGCCTTTGTAGCATGGATCGAGGATGCTGGCCAGCCAGTAGTCGTCTTCCCTCATCATTTTGGCAATGCGGGGGTCCCTTTTTAGGATCTGCAGGGCATAATCGCACATGTGGGCCAATGTTCCAGGTGTCAATGCTGCACTGCCAGTGATGGGTGGAGGAGCACTTTCTGGCAAATCCACATCCCTACAGTCACGCACAAACACTGTACATGACCTTGTCACGCCCACATGTTCTCTCGCCCCCTGAGAAGCATCCTCTTGCCCAAAATAATCATCCCCCTCATCCCCTTCTTCCTCCACCTGGTCCAGGACAGTTCCCTGACCAGACAATAGCTGACTGTCATCAAGGCTTCCCTCCTCCTCCTCCGCTGCAGACGCCTGATCCTTAATGTGCGTCAAGCTTTGCATGAGCAGACGCATAAGTGGTATGCTCATGCTTATGATGGCTTCGTCTGCACTTACCAGCCATGTGCATTCCTCAAAACACTGAAGGACTTTACAGAGGTCTTTCAGCTTTGACCATTGCACACTCGACAATTCCATGTCTTCCCTCAAACTGCCTGCCCGTGTATCCTCCCACAAATGCATTACAGCCTGCCTCTGTTCGCACAGCCTCTCAACCATGTGCAGGGTGGAGTTCCACCTTGTTGCAACATCTATGATTAGGCAGTGCTTGGGGAGGTGGAGCAATCGCTGCAGCTTCTGCATACAACTGGAGTGTACAGCCAAGCAACGGATGTGCGAGCACAGTCTTCGCACCTTATGGAGCAGGGATGTTAACTCCGGATAATTATTAAGGAAGCATTGCACCACCAGGTTCAAAGTGTGAGCCAGGCAAGGTATGTGTGTGAGTTTTGCACGGGCTATGGCTGCCATAAAATTCCGCCCATTATCACTGACTACCTTGCCTGCCTCAAGACTGCCCAGCCATGACTCAGTTTGTCGCTGCAAGTAGTCGGACAGTACTTTCTCAGTGTGTCTGCTGTCGCCCAAAGACATCATCTTTAACACAGCCTGCTGACGCTTACCACTAGCTGTTCGATAGTGGGACACCTCGTGTGCAACACTGCCAGCTACAGATGGAGTGCTCGTGCGAGTGCGCTCTGTGGACGAGCTTTCGCTGAAGTAGCAGGAGGAGGAGGAGGGTACAAAGCCTACAGCCAACTGTTTCCTATACCGTGGGCTATGCAGCACTGTTCCACCACCGCTGTCCCCTGTGGAGCCTGCATCCACCACATTAACCCAGTGCGCAGTGATGGACACGTAAATGCCCTGGCCATGCCTACTCGTCCATGCATCTGTTGTGAGGTGCATCTTTCCACTCACTGACTGTTTTAGTGCATGGACAATGCGGTCTTTCACATGCCAGTGGAGGGCAGGGATTGCTTTTCGAGAAAAGAAGTGCCAACTGGGTAGGTCATAACGTGGGACAGCGTAGGCCATGAGCTCGCGGAAAGCTTCGCATTCAACCAAATGGTAGGGCATCATCTCTAAAGAGATTAGTTTGGCAATGTAGGCATTCAAACACAGTGTACGTGGATGAGAGGAAGAGTACTTTCTTGTCCTACTCAGAGTGTCTGGTAGGGTGAGCTGGACTGGAGAGCTGCATATGGGGGAAGTAGCGGTGGACCGGACGGAGTGAGAGGGGGTTGGTGATGGTATTGGTGGGGATGGCCTAGATTCAGTGTTGTGTTGAAAAACCATTGTGATTCCCTGAGTGCTTTGGCCTTGCGACGACACCTCCACATTTAGTGCTAGTGGTGTGCTTAACGGTGGCGGTGGTCTTACAGTGGGGGAAGCGATGGAGCGTTGCTGGCTACCTTTGTCATGATCCCAGTGCAGGTTTTTGAGCTGCACACCGGGGGTTAATGTCTGGAGCTCTGTGCAGGTTTTGACCTGCACACTTGGGGTTAATGATTGTGGCCTCTTTCTGGTTCTGGGAGAGCTTCATAAACCCCTGGGTAGCTTCAATCCCTGCCAGTTATACTTTTTCCTTTGGCCTAGTGTGCTGACCCTCGTGTGCCTGTTTGTTGCTATAGCTTGTTTATATGGTTCTGACCCTCCTCTGTTTCCCGTTGTGAGTTTGCCTGTTGATTTTGTACTGCGTTATTATTTGTGTATGACTCATTGCCTGTGACCTGACTACTCTCTGCTTGCCCCTCTTGTACCTTGCAACTATCTGTGTATGACTCATTGCCTGTGACCTGACTACTCTCTGCTCGCCCCTCTGGTACCTTGCAGCTATCTCTGTGTGTGACTCATTGGCTACGTCCTGACTATTCTCACTGTCTATGCCTCTTGGTAACTTTGTCTCGCAGTTACTCTGCTAGGAATTGTCTTGCAGCTCCTAGCTCTGTGGAGTTTAAGCCACGCCTCTAGCAGTCACGTGCTTCAGGTCCTGCGGCTCTGAAGTACACATCTATTCGGTTGCTACCCGCTCCACAGGTAGCTTTGAGCACTGTTTGCTTTACTCAGGACACGCGCACTGGCTCAGTGAGCAAGTTCAGTTCGGTGTCTCTGACATTATAACTGGCCTACAATTTTTTTTTCTCTCCTCACTTCTGCAGCATGGACCCAATGTGTGCTTTATCTGAGCAGGTGAAAAGCTTGACTCAGTCACTGCAGAAGCTTAGTTTGGAACACCAAGCTCTGGCCCAGTCCCAACGGCGGGTTGAGGACTCAGTTCAGGGGGTACTTTCCGCAGGCTTCCAGCAGGTGGGGAATAGAGATGTCATTTTAGTCCCACCTGAATCCCCGGTTAAATTGCCAGATATATTTTCTGGTAACAAGGATGAGTTCAGGGCATTTAAGGAGGGCTGTAAGCTTTTTTTTTCTTTGAGACCCCGCTCCTCTGGGGATGAGAAACAGAGGGTGGGGGTGGTGATGTCCCTGCTTGGGGGTCCCCCCAAAACCTGGGCATTCTCACTTTCCTCTTCTGCCCCTGAGAGAATGTCTGTGGATGCATTTTTTGAAGCCTTAGGGCTTATTTATGATGAGCCTGATAGAGTGCGGTTGGCTGAGGACAAAGTAATGAGTGTCTGTCAGGGGGAGCACTCGGCCGAATGGTTCTGTACTGAATTCAGACGTTGGGCAGCGGATATTTCCTGGAGTGATGCCGCCCTTCGGGGGCTGTTCCACAGAGGCCTGTGTGAACGTCTGAAGGATGCTTTGGCACTCCATCCTCCGCCTGACTCCCTGGAGGATGCCATGGTCCAAGCGGTTCACATGGATCGCAGGCTGCGGGCTAGAGGCATTATGCAACGGGAATCGCCCTTATTCTTCAGTGGAGATGAGACCCAGACTCTTCCTATGGCTATGGAGGTGAGCGCTGTCACCTGTGAGGGAAAGGAAAGAAGATGCCGCCGGGAAAAGCAGTTGTGCTTCTATTGTGGGAAATCTGGACATTGGAAGAAGGACTGCCCCTCCTGTCCGTCATCCTCCAAGATGGCAGGAAACGACTAGGTCTGGGTAGTAATCGAGGAGGCTACCCAGACCTTCAGGTACAATTTTCCTCATGTGCAAAAATGGTGCTGCAGGTGGAACTGCTTTTATTGACTGCGGTTCGGCTGTGAACCTGATTGATACCAAGGTTATGACTCTTAATAAGATAGGGACAGTCAGGCTTCATGATCCTGTTAAACTTGTGGCAATTGACTCATCTCCTCTTACCCAAGATGGTATCTGTTGCAGGTCTGAACTTTTTTCTCTAAAAGTGGGTGCCACTCATGTGGAGAAACTAAGTTGTCTGGTGCTAGATAACTTGCCTGCAGGACTGGTACTGGGGATGCCTTGGCTTCAACGCCATAATCCTACCATTGATTGGGTTACAGGGGAAATCACTCAATGGGGATGCAATAATAAATGTGGTAACCGGGGACATCTTGTTAACGCTGTTAAATCCGTGTCTGTGTCGTCTGTCGATTCGGAAGGTATTCCGGAGTACCTGAAAGATTTCGAAGACGATTTTTCCGAAAGTGAGGCTGAGGCGCTGCCACCACATAGACCCTATGATTGTGCCATTGATTTAGTACCCGGAGCCAAGTTACCTAAGGCTCGATTGTTCAATTTGTCTGGGCCTGAGCGCCAAGCCATGAAGGAGTACATGGCTGAGAGTCTCCGCAAAGGGCATATCAGGCCTTCTGTGTCACCTGTGGCAGCAGGGTTCTTCTTTGTGAAGAAAAAAGATGGTGGTTTGCGGCCGTGCCTCGACTTTCGGGAACTGAACAAGATAACGGTTAGGAACTCTTACCCGCTTCCCCTCATCCCAGACTTATGTAACCAGTTAGCTGGGGCCCAATGGTTCTCCAAGCTAGATCTGCGGGGGGCCTACAATCTGATAAGGGTTCGGGAAGGGGACGAGTGGAAAACGGCATTCCTCACATCAGAAGGACTCTTTGAGAACCTGGTAATGCCATTTGGGTTAACTAATGCACCCGCTATTTTCCAAAATTTCATCAATGTTGTGTTTTCTGATCTGATAGGCCGTTTTGTTATTATTTATTTGGATGATATTTTGGTGTATTCCCCGGACAGTCAATCTCACTTGCAACATCTAAAGACAGTTCTCCAGAGACTCAGGGAGAACCAATTGTTCGCCAAATTGGAAAAATGTTCGTTTTTTGTACAGGAGCTGTCTTTTTTGGGGTTGATTGTGTCCTGTGAGGGGTTTCGTATGGATCCTAAGAAGGTGCTGGCGATCGCTGACTGGGTTCAGCCTCGAAATCTCAAGGGGCTCCAGCGCTTCTTAGGATTTGCGAACTATTACCGGAGATTCATTAAAGTTTTCTCACAAGTGGTGAAACCACTCACGGATCTTACCCAGAAGGGAGCTGATGTAAAAAATTGGTCTGTACTCGCTAAGGAATCTTTCTCAGCGATTAAGAAATGTTTTATGTCTGCCCCGGTGTTGGTGCAACCTGACCCGTCCAAACCATTCATTGTGGAGGTGGATGCTTCTGAAGTGGGGGTGGGGGCTGTGCTGTCCCAGGGTCCGGCCACCCTTACCAATCTCAAACCCTGTGCCTTCTTCTCCAAGAAGTTCTCTTCAGCTGAGAAAAACTATGATGTAGGCAATAGAGAACTTCTTGCTGTCAAGCTGGCGTTTGAGGAATGGAGGCACTTTTTGGAAGGGGCGGCTCACCCTATCACGGTTGTCACGAATCACAAAAATTTGGCATACCTTGAATCTGCTAAGAGGCTTACTCCTAGACAGGCCCGTTGGTCAGTTTTTTTTTTCACGATTTCAGTTCTCAATTACTTTTCAACCGGGGTCCAAAAATGTTAAAGCGGATGCCCTGTCCAGAAGTTTTAATCCAGTGTCTCCCCCTGAGCCGCCGTCCTCCATTCTTCCCCCAGGGGTGGTAGTGGCGGGGGTCTCAACTGAGTTGGAACAAGAAATCCTAAGGGCTCAGGCCCTAGCTCTGGCAACCAGGCCAAGCGATAAACTGTTTGTTCCAGATTCATTGCGGCCTAGACTTCTGCAGGAGTTTCATGATTCTAGGCTGAGTGCTCATCCAGGTATCACGGCCACTAGAGAGGCAGTAGCCAGGGGTTTTTGGTGGCCTTCATTAAGGTCCGATGTCAAGGAATTTGTTTCTGCTTGTGACATATGTGCCCGTTCCAAAAGCTCGCATAACCAACCGGCTGGGGAACTCATACCTTTACCGGTTCCTGATAGGCCATGGACTCATCTTTCCATGGATTTTATTACCGGCCTTCCACCTTCCAGGGGCAATACCGTGATCTGGGTGGTGGTGGATAGGTTTTCTAAACAGGCCCATTTCATTCCCTTGGCAGCATTACCTTCAGCAGAAACGTTGTCAAGATTGTTTGTGCAGCATGTGGTCCGATTGCATGGGGTACCCCTGAATGTTGTGTCTGACAGAGGTGTGCAGTTTGTGGCCAAATTTTGGAGGGCGTTCTGTATGAAATTGGGCATCTCACTCTCCTTGTCATCGGCATATCACCCGGAGAGTAATGGTCAGACAGAACGCACCAATCAATCCCTGGAACAAATTCTCAGGTGTCTGACCTCCGCCAGACAGGAGGATTGGTGTGATGCGTTACCGTTGGCTGAATTAGCTTTTAACAACCGGGTGAGTCAGTCCACCAACATGTCCCCATTCCTGATTAACTATGGCTTTAATCCGCATTTTGGGGAGTTTTCTCGGGTGGATTTCGGTTGTCCAGGAGCAGAGGGGTCCGTTCAACGGTTAAAAAACCTCTGGGCTGAAGTCCGGCGTAATATCTCTCGGACCCAGGGGAGATACAAATATTTTGCGGACAAAAAGAGAGCCTCGGGAGACATGTTTCAGGTGGGAGAGAAGGTTTGGCTCTCCACGCGTAACATCAACTTAAAGGTACCATCAGTTAAGTTGGGACCAAAGTTCATTGGTCCGTACGAGATTATGGAGATAGTCAACCCTGTGGCATATAGGTTGCGTCTCCCCGCCTCCTTAAAAATATCTAATGTGTTCCATAAGTCTCTGTTGAAACCAGCAGGATCTGTCAAAGAGAACTCTGAGACTGTTGTTCCTCCAGTGCTGGTGGAGGGTCAATTGGAGTATGAGGTCGGACATATTGTGGACTCTCGGCGGGTGCGCCGCTCTTTGCAGTACCTGGTCCACTGGAAGGGATATGGACCAGAAGAGCGCTCATGGGTCCCTGCTCGCTCGGTACATGCAGATCGCCTGGTTCAGGCATTCCATGCCAAGTAGCCGGGGAAGCCTGGGGGTCCAGAGGCCCCCCGTTGAGAGGGGGGTACTGTCATGATCCCAGTGCAGGTTTTTGAGCTGCACACCGGGGGTTAATGTCTGGAGCTCTGTGCAGGTTTTGACCTGCACACTTGGGGTTAATGATTGTGGCCTCTTTCTGGTTCTGGGAGAGCTTCATAAACCCCTGGGTAGCTTCAATCCCTGCCAGTTATACTTTTGCCTTTGGCCTACTGTGCTGACCCCCGTGTGCCTGTTTGTTGCTATAGCTTGTTTATATGGTTCTGACCCGCCTCTGTTTCCCATTGTGAGTTTGCCTGTTGATTTTGTACTGCGTTATTATCTGTGTATGACTCATTGCCTGTGACCTGACTACTCTCTGCTCGCCCCTCTTGTACCTTGCAACTATCTGTGTATGACTCATTGCCTGTGACCTGACTACTCTCTGCTCGCCCCTCTGGTACCTTGCAGCTATCTCTGTGTGTGACTCATTGGCTACGTCCTGACTATTCTCACTGTCTATGCCCCTTGGTAACTTTGTCTCGCAGTTACTCTGCTAAGAATTGTCTTGCAGCTCCTAGCTCTGTGGAGTTTAAGCCACGCCTCTAGCAGTCACGTGCTTCAGGTCCTGCGGCTCTGAAGTACACATCTATTCGGTTGCTACCCGCTCCACAGGTAGCTTTGAGCACTGTTCGCTTTACTCAGGACATGCGCACTGGCTCAGTGAGCAAGTTCAGTTCGGTGTCTCTGACAACCTTCTGTCAGAGCAGGTGCACATGTGCTACCTGAGGTTTTGTAGTCCGTCCACGCTTGCAAGTGCATGTTGATTAAATGTCTAAGCATGCAACTGGTATTCAAATTTCTGAGTTGTTTACCTTGGCTAAAGGTCCTTCCACACTTCTTACAGGTAACCTTTGCCTCATCAGTAGGATTTTGGACAAAGAAGTGCTAGACTGCACTCTTCCTACTATGGTATACATTTTCTGGCCTTGCACGTTGTGCTAAGTTGACCGTCTGGCCAAGCTGTCCTGCAACTCTTTTAGTTTTTGGCCCATGGTTTTGGACAGCTACGGGCCTGCCAGATAACCGCTGCTGCGATGTCAATGCCTGCTGTGGATCCTTCTCCTTATCTGAACTATTGCCGGCGCCACCCTCCTCCCCCAATGGATGCCAATCCGGGTCAAGAACTGGGTCATCCATCACCTCCTCTTCAAAGTCATCTGCACCTTCCTCTTTACCTTCTGTGTCACCGTGTAAGGTGGTATAGTATGCGGGAAGGGGCACCTGAGTTTCATCAGGGTCAAATTCTGGCTCAATAGACTGCGAGGGCAATGTAGTGCTGTGGGTCAATGTACCAGCAGAATCATCTAGCAGTGGCTGTGCATCAGTGCACTCCATGTCAGATTCATCTTGGACTGGGGAATTCAGGATTTGACTGGATAACCCAGGCATGGTATGTGAAAACAGCTCCATAGAGTAATCTGAAGTGTGGACTGCCGCATCCTTAACATTTGGTGGAGGTGAAGGACACAAGGAAAGGTGTTTTTCCTGACCAGAACCCTGCACTGACGACTCCGTGCTTGCAGGTTTCGAACGTTCAGAAGAGGAGGCAATAGAGCTGGTGGCTGTTTCGGCAATGTACGCCAAAACCTGTTCCTGATGCTCCGGCTTTAAAAGCGATTTTCCTACTCCAACAAAAGGCAACCTTACAGGCCTTCTTGGGCCAGACGATGACGCAGGCTCAACACCTCCTGCCTTAGCTGCTATTGTGCGGCCTCTTCCACCATACTTCCTCATGTTTGGGAAAATGTACCAAAAATACCAGCAGAGAGATGGTACTGTATGAGGATCGTCCACCTGTGTAAGATGTTTTAAAAAAATTAAATCTTTTGTTAGTCACAGACGCTCTCACAGTATGTATTTGACCGTAATCCAACAAGCAGATATACGGAACTGTATCAGAAGTGTACAGCTGTATACGTTTTTTGGGTAACTAACAATCTTCGTATATGTATTTACAGAGTGTCACACACACACACGCTGACTCTATATAGATGTGACTGTAATGCGAAAAGCAGATATACAATACTGTTTGAGAATCGGACAGCTCTATACGGTGTGTGTATGGAAAATTGTCAATCTCCATCTATTTGTATACGGAGTGACACGCTGTCTCTGTCTAGTTTTGACAGTAATCAAACAGCAGATATACGAAACTGTTTGAAAAGCGGACAGCTGTCTAAGGTGTAGGTCTGGAATAATGGAAAATCTCCTCAGCTTGTTTTTCCAGAATCACACACAGATAGCTTCTATTTGTCCGTGATACAAGGCGGTACACGGTAGTGTGCGAAGAGCGTACACCGCTATACGATGACTGTATGGAAAATTGTCAATCTCTGTCTATTTGTATACGGACTGGCACATGCTGTCTCTGTCTAGTTTTGACCGTCATCAAACAGCAGATATACGAAACTGTTTGAAAAGCGGACAGCTGTCTAAGGTGTAGGTCTGGAAAAATGGAAAATCTTCTCGGCTTGTTTTTCCAAAATCACACACATATAGCTTCTCTTTGTCCGTGATACAAGGTGGTACACGGTAGTGTGTGAGGAGCGTACACCGCTATACGGTGTCTGTATGGAAAATTATCAATCTCCATCTATTTGTATACAGACTGACACACGCTGTCTCTGTCTAGTTTTGACCGTAATCAAACAACAGATATATGAAATTGTTTGAAAAGCGGACAGCTGTCTAAGGTGTATGTCTGGAAAAATGGAAAATCTCCTCGGCTTGTTTTTCCAGAGTCACACCCAGATAGCTTCTATTTTTCCGTGATACCAGCCGGTACACGGTAGTGTGTGAAGAGCGTACACCGCTATACGGTGTGTGAAAAAAATGAACGCTCAGTAACTCACCAGAACAAAATAATAAAAGTTGGAGTGCTTTGAAAAAAGCAGTTTGAACAGCAGTGTGCACACAGCAATGCAGCTAGCAGGTAGCCTTAAAAGGCAGCCTAATCACCACCAGCGCTGCTGCACAGAACAAAAATCCTCACCTTTCACTGCACACTAACTCTACAGTGAAAAGCGCTAGCAGCAGAAGCAATTTTTTTTCTTCTTCCCTGCCTAACGCTCTCCCTGTTCAGAATCAGCAGCAGCACCTCTCCCTATTGTAAGATCAGCAGAATTAAGATGGCGTTCGGCGGTCACGGCCTTTTATACCCACTGTGATGCCACACAAAGCCAGCCAATCACTTCAATGCCCTTCTCCAAGATGGTGGTGGCCGCTGCCCATGTCATCGCGTTGCGCACAGTGTGCGTCCTCCATCATTGGCTGAGAAAAGGCGCTGGAAGCATTATTTGAAACGCGACTTGGGCGCTCTGATCGGCGACCTCATGGCCGACTTCACGCTATGGTCGGGTTTCGATCGGCGAAACCCGACTTTACTTAAGGTCGGCTATTTTTGAATTTGACCGACCCATTTCACTCAACTCTATTCCCTACATACAATATAAGACTTTCATAGCCCCCTACATACAATATGAGCCCCCACATAGCCCCTACATACAATATGAGCCCCCACATAGCCCCTACATACAATATGAGCCCCCACATAGCCCCTGCATACAATATGAGCCCTACATTGCCCCTATATACAATATGACCCTCCACATAGCTCCCTATATACAATATAAACCTCCACATAGCCCCCTACATACAACATGAGGCCTACATAGTCCCCTCAATCAACAACCAATGCAATCAACCTATGGGGCCATTATACATGTAAACCATAAAAAAAAACCTCTTAAAAATCCTCTCTTTTTAGTCAGTTTAAAAACTCAAAATGTAAATATATAAAAGCGCACATTACACGGAAAACCAGTGAAATAAAAGAGCAGAAAAGAGGGGATATAGGACTCGTTTTGCCCTTTACAGTTCCCTTCCTGACAGCGGAGGTTTCCACCTTAAGTTGTATCGGTATGGCATCCCCGCTCCTCGACTGCCCCTATGTAGCCTGACCACTACCGTAACTGATCAGGTGATCAGGTAATATGTAATGGACATATACTAATATATACAATATAGATAATAGTGGGCTGAGGGATATATGTAGTAAATATTTTTCAACAATCTGACCAGAAAAAACCCTAACAGAGTATAAGAAGAAATATATATGATGACCTTATACAACAAAAAATAACCCTTCAGATCATAAATGGCATTCAAGCAGCAGCACAATTAACACCACAAAAGCGACATATACCTCATGGTCACGTTTCTATGGACATGGACTATCCTATATACAGGTGCTTCTTACAAAATTAGAATATCATCAAAAAGTTCATTTAGTTCAGTTCTTCAATACAAAATGTGAAGCTCATATTCTATAGAGTCATTACACACAGAGTGATCTATTTCACGTGTTTATTTCTGTTAATGTTGATGATTATGGCTTTACAGCCAATGAAAACCCAAAAGTCAATATCTCAGTAAATTAGAATACTTTATAACACTAGCTTGAAAAATGATTTTAAAATCCGAAATGTTGTCTTACTGAAATGTATGTTCAGTAAATGCACTCAATACTTGGTCGGGGCTCCTTTTGCCTCAATTACTGCATCAATGCGGCGTGGCATGGAGGCGATCAGCCTG
Organism: Dendrobates tinctorius; assembly: GCF_039654945.1. NCBI lineage: Eukaryota > Metazoa > Chordata > Amphibia > Anura > Dendrobatidae > Dendrobates > Dendrobates tinctorius. Next base: position 5,906,422 of record NW_027361803.1, on the reverse strand, counting down.
TGACACTTGCTGGCAGTGTGGACAGGGGCCAAGTCCTGCTGGAGAATGAAATTTCCATCTCCAAAAAGCATGTCGGCAGAGGGAAGCATGAAGTGCTCTAAAATTTCCTGGTAGACGGCGGCGCTGACTTTGGTATTGATAAAATACATTGGACCTACACCAGTAGATGACATGGCTCCCCAAACCATCACTGATTGTGGAAACGTCACACTAGACCTCCAGCAGCTTGGATTGTGGCCTCTCCACTCTTCCTCCAGACTCTGGGACGTTGATTTCCAAATGAAATGCAAAATTTACTTTCATCGGAAAACAACACCTTGGCCACTGAGTAACAGCCCAGTTCTTTCTCTCCATGGCCAGGTAAGACACTTCTGCCTTTGTCTATTGGTCATGAGTGGCTTGACACAAGGAATGCGACACTTGTAGCCCATGTCCTGGATACGTCTGTGTGTGGTGGCTCTTGAAGCAATGACTCCAGCAGCAGTCCACTCCTTGTGAATCTCCCCCAAATTTTTGAATGGCCTTTTCTTAACAATCCTTTCCAGGCTGTGGTTATCCCGGTTGCTTGTGCACCTTTTTCTACCATACTTTTTCCTTCAACTCAACTTTCCATTAATATGCTTGGTTACAGCACTCTGTGAACAGCTGGCTTCTTTAGCAATGACCATTTGTGGCTTACCCTCCTTGTGGAGTGTGTCAGTGACTGCCTACTGGACATCTGTCAAGTCAGCAGTCTTCCCCATGATTGTGGAAACTACTGAAACAGACTAAGGGACCTTTTTAAGTGCATAGGAAGCCTTTGCAGATGTTTTTGTTAATTATTCTAATTTACTAAGATAATGACTCTTGGGTTTTCATTGGCTGTAAGTAGTGTTGAGCATTCCGATACCGCAAGTATCGGGTATCGGCCGATATTAGCGGTATCAGAATTCCGATACTGACTTCCGATACTTTTGTCATATCGGATTCCGGAATCGGAATCGGAAGTTCAAAGTTGATTGACAGCCGAAATGACGTCATCATGATGCGCGGTGTGTGCGCATCATGATGCGCCGTCATTTCGGGCCTTCCGGGGGTCTCTGCCGGCCTGCCGGGGGGGCTGTGTGGACTGCCCGGGGTCTGTACCGGCCTGCCGGGGGGCTGTGCCGGCCTGCCGGTGGTCTGTGCACCCTGTGGGGGTCTGTACCGGCCTGCCGGGGGGCTGTGCCGGCCTGCCGGTGGTCTGTGCACCCAGTGGGGGTCTGTACCGGCCTGCCGGGGGGCTGTGCTGATGTCCGGGAGTCTGTGCAGGCATCGTCCGATGGGACTACAAGTCCCATCGGGCGATGCCTGCTACCATGACAGTGATTGACACATTAGCCAATGATGGGACAGTAGTAGTCCCATCATCCGGCTAATGTGTTAAATGTAAAAAAAAAAAAAAAAAAAAAAAAAAAATACTACATACATACATACTACATGCATACTACATGCATGCTACATACATACCACATATATACTACATGCATGCTACATACATACTACATGCTACATACATACTACATATATACTACATGCATGCTACATACATACTACATACTACATGCATATTACATATATACTACATGCATGCTACATACATACTACATGCTACATACATACTACATACATACTACATGCATGCTACATACATACTACATGCTACATACATACTACATATATACTACATGCATGCTACATACATACTACATGCTACATGCATACTACATATATACTACATGCATGCTACATACATACTACATGCTACATACATACTACATACATACTACATACATACTACATGCATGCTACATACATACTACATGCTACATACATAGTACATATATACTACATACATACTACATACATACTACATGCATGCTACATACATACTACATGCTACATACATACCACATATATATTACATACATACTACATGCATGCTACATACATACTACATGCTACATACATACCACATATATACTACATACATACTACATGCATGCTACATACATACTACATGCATGCTACATACATACTACATGCTACATACATACCACATATATACTACATACATACTACATGCATGCTACATACATACTACATGCTACATACATACTACATATATACTACATGCATGCTACATACATACTACATGCTACATGCATGCTACATACATACTACATGCTACATACATACTACATACATACTACATGCATGCTACATACTACATGCTACATACATACCACATATATACTACATGCATGCTACATACATGCTACATGCTACATACATACTACATACATACTACACACAGCTTTTACCATAAAGTGAGACTAGGGACTTTTTTTTTTAAGTGGCGGAGGAATACAGTGCGGAAGGATACCTACCTTCCGTCATTGGATTCCTGCAGCCCGTAGAGAGCGGCAGCATCAGCTGATGCTGCAGTTCTCTACCCAAGATCGTCGTGGGACACACTCGTGGACTGTTTCGGATCATGGGTGAGTATTTTTGTGGTTTGTTATGTTAATATTCATTCCGTAGACGACAATGGCTTCGGGGAACAATGTGACAAGTATTGGTAAGTATGTTACTCTATGTTATATGTACTGTATGTCTATGTATGTATTGTATGAATGTATTGTATGTAGCATGCATGTAGTATGTATGTAGCATGTATGTAGTATGTATGTAGTATATATGTGGTATGTATGTAGCATGTAGTATGTATGTAGCATGCATGTAGTATGTATGTAGTATGTATGTAGCATGTAGCATGTATGTAGCATGCATGTAGTATATATGTGGTATGTATGTAGCATGTAGTATGTATGTAGTATGTATGTAGCATGTAGTATGTATGTAGCATGCATGTAGTATATATGTGGTATGTATGTAGCATATAGTATGTATGTAGTATATATGTAGCATCTAGCATGTATGTAGCATGCATGTAGTATATATGTGGTATGTATGTAGCATGTAGTATGTGTAGTATGTATGTAGTATGTATGTAGCATGTAGTATGTATGTAGCATGCATGTAGTATATATGTAGTATGTATGTAGCATGTAGTATGTATGTAGTATGTATGTAGCATGTATTATGTATGTAGCATGCATGTAGTATGTATGTAGCATGCATGTAGCATGCATGTAGTATATATGTAGTATGTATGTAGTATGTATGTAGCATGTAGCATGTATGTAGCATGCATGTAGTATATATGTGGTATGTATGTAGCATGTAGTATGTATGTAGTATGTATGTAGCATCTAGCATGTATGTAGCATGCATGTAGTATATATGTGGTATGTATGTAGCATGTAGTATGTATGTAGTATGTATGTAGCATGTAGTATGTATGTAGCATGCATGTAGTATATATGTAGTATGTATGTAGCATGTAGTATGTATGTAGCATTCATGTAGTATATATAGTATGTATGTAGCATGTAGTATGTATGTAGTATGTATGTAGCATGTAGTATGTATGTAGCATGCATGTAGTATGTATGTAGCATGCATGTAGCATGTAGTATGTATGTAGCATGCATGTAGCATGCATGTAGTATATATGTAGTATGTATGTAGTATGTATGTAGCATGTAGTATGTATGATGCATATATGTAGTATGTATGTAGTATGTATGTAGCATGTAGTATGTATGTAGTATGTATGTAGCATGTAGCATGTATGTAGTATATATGTAGTATGTAGTATGTATGTAGCATGTATGTAGCATGCATGTAGTATATATGTAGTATATATGTACTATGTATGTAGCATGTAGTATGTATGTAGCATGCATGTAGTATGTATGTAGCATGCATGTAGTATGTATGTAGCATGCATGTAGCATGCATGTAGTATATATGTAGTATGTATGTCGTATGTATGTAGCATGTAGTATGTATGTAGCATGTAGTATGTATGTAGTATGTATGTAGCATGTAGTATGTATGTAGTATATATGTGGTATGTATGTAGCATGTAGCATGTATGTAGCATGCATGTAGTATATATGTAGTATATATGTACTATGTATGTAGCATGTAGTATGTATGTAGCATGCATGTAGTATGTATGTATGTAGTATTTATTTTTTTATTTTTTTTTATTTTTTTTTTTACATTTAACACATTAGCCGGATGATGGGACTACTACTGTCCCATCATTGGCTAATGTGTCAATTACTGTCATGGTAGCAGGCATCGCCCGATGGAACTTGTAGTCCCATCGGACGATGCCTGCACAGACCCCCGGACATCAGCACAGCCCCCCGGCAGGCCGGCACAGCCCCCCGGCAGGCCGGTGCAGACCCCCACAGGGTGCACAGACCACCGGCAGGCCGGCACAGCCCCCCGGCAGGCCGGCACAGCCCCCCGGCAGGCCGGTACAGACCCCCACAGGGTGCACAGACCCCCGGACATCAGCACAGCCCCCCGGCAGGCCGGCACAGCCCCCCGGCAGGCCGGTACAGACCCCCACAGGGTGCACAGACCCCGGGCAGTCCGCTCAGCCCACTGGCAGGCCGGCACAGATCCCCGGCAGGCCGGCAGAGACCCCCAGAAGGCCCGTACAGACCCCCGAGAGGCTGTACAAGGGCAGGAAAGGGTTTTTCCAATTCCGATACCGGAAGTCTCATAGACTTGAATGGGACTTCCGGTATCGGCATCGGCGATACCGATACTTTTTTTAAAGATCGGCCGATCCATTCCGATCCGATATTTTGAAGTATCGGACGGTATCGCTCAACTCTAGCTGTAAGCCATAATCATCAACATTAACAGAAATAAACATGTGAAACAGATCACTCTGTGTGTAAGGACTCTATCTAATATATGAGTGTCACTTTTTGTTGTGAAGAACTGAAATAAATTAACTTTTTGACGATATTTTGTGAGAAGCACAAAGGCTGCTATACTTAATGGAGAGCCATGGACATGCATGACCATGAGTTGTTGGTTAGGATTGCTATAGTAGGAAATTGCAATAAAGAGAACTCAGACATCAGCTGATAAAATAATGAGCAGAGTGAAGCTGCAGGCTCAGTGCTCAGTGGGCATTATCTATTAATATGTTTTATTCCTATCTGTCCATTCCTTAAAAACTCTTACCTATGCACCTTCCTTACACTGACATGGCTGTAAATGATGTGATTTAATCTCCTAAATTCTCTTAAATTACAGATGTATCAGATAGTGTGTGAACAATGCTAAGCTGCTGTGACCATAAAACCTGTATATCTTAAACATTGGGACATTTTTAGTGAAAACCATTTGCCAAAATGCTTTATTTTGATTTACATTCCAACAAGAAATTAGTTCCAAGGGTTAAAATATCTAAAAAAAAATATCTTGCCTAGGATATGACCTTGACCCGTAGAGAACGCCTAAAGCAAATCTTCATATTGGGCTCAGCAAGGAAGCCTCCCTATTGATAGCTCGCTGTTGTATTCCCGTATAATTATCCATTTTTGTATTTTACGGTCCTTGAATTCATACCCAATGTACATTTCCCCGAAAAAAAAGCATTTACAAGATGAATGTGTTATCTGAGAAGTTTTCACCTAAAGGAACGTCATTGATTTTTAGATTCGAAACAAATAAACTCATTTAAGCATTATTCAAGTACAAATGGGGCCCAATGGCTTCACGATTGATGTCGTTGTCAATGTTTGCACTCACAGCCGCTGTGTCATCATTCACCCACAATGATAGCATTGTCCACTAATGAGTTCAATAGTTAATGGATTGAGGATTTTTTTTTGTTAAGGTTTTGTTAAATGTTCGACTGTAAAAAAACAAAAGAAAAGCAAAGGAGCTGAGCAATGCAATAACTTAAATTACTATTTATTTTAGGGGGTTGAACACGATTGGGAAAACATGGCTTCCATATGTGTAGTTTGTGCTACTGCAGCTCAGCCATATTCACTTCAATACCATACCTTAGGGATTTTCCACTACTATACAAGTTGATGTTAATGTGCCCAAAGTGGGGTAACAAAATAAAAAAAATCATATAGTCACCTCCTGAACTGGCACCACTCCGTAGCACTCTGTACTGTGACCCTCTTGGCATCAACAAACAGTGGGGAGAATCACATGTCCGAACAGCCAATCAGCAGCCACTGATAGGCTGCAGCCAATCCATCCCATCTGAGCAGTGCTCTTCTGCCCCGGAAGGGATGAAAAGGCTACCGTCAATCAGGGGCCTCAGATACGCTGCAGCAGTCATGTGACATTCTCCAGCCATATGTTGATTCCAGGGGAAACAGTACAGATTGTGTAGGACCGCTCCTGGCAGGGCCGGTTTTAGGCAAAGTGAGGCGCTAGGCAAAGTTTAAAATGGGGCCCCAACTGCTAGCATATTGCACATCACACAGAAGCATTTCGATTGTATTTACATGCGCTGAATTCAGGCCGCTAAATGAGTGTGATCGACAATATTGAAGTCGTTCAACACTTGTTTCCCGGCCTCTTTCCACTGTCTGAAAAAGAATGATGGGGACAGAATGATCACTAATGGATCAATCTGGCCCCATACAGTATCATGTTATCAGCAGCACATCTACAGTTTACACCCAATAGTCCTCCATAAAATATAATGTGCCCCATAGTCCTCCATATACTATATTACACTCCTCAGTCCTTCATATAGTATAATACACGCCCCATAGTCCTCCATATAGTATAATACACTCCTTATAGCCCTCCATATGTTAAAATACACTCAGTCCTCCATATAGCATGATACACTACTCAGTCCTCCATATAATATAATACACTCCTCCATATATTAAAATACATTGCTCAGTCCTCCATATAGTATAATAAACTTCTCGTAGTGCTCCATATAGTATAATACATCTCCAGTCATCCATGTAGAACAATTAATTTTCCATAGTATAATGCACCCCATAGTTCTTCATATAGTATAATGTATTCCCCATAGTCCTCGATACAGTATAATGCAACCCACATATAGTATAATGCAGCCACCCCATAGAGCATAATGCAGCCACCCCACAGAGTATAATGCAGCCCTGCCATACAATATAATGTAACCCCCCATAGAATATAATGTAGCCCCCCTCTTATAGTATAATTAAGTCACCCCTTAGAGCATAATGAAATAAAAAAGGAGAAAATAATCCAGCTCACCGTACTGCCTTGCTGGTAGAATCCAAATCCTGCGCACGGATCTGACTAGGCAGTCAATCAATAATGGAAAGGAAAAAAGAAAAATTCCAGCGCCAGAAATGGAAAATTAAAAATCCATTTTATTGTGCCAATGCATATTAAAATTCCAGCAGGTACAGCATATCAGTCGGATGACTGCAGAACAATGCGTTTCGACGCCTCAGGTCTTAATCATGTTCTTAACGGATCCGTTTTTTCACACTTTGGCGGATTTCAACTGACGTCAAAAGACTGAAGTGTGAAAGAGGCCTAAGGGACCTTTCTAAACACATAGGAAGCCTTTGCAGGTGTTTTTATTAATTATTCTAATTTACTGAGATAGTGACTTTTGGGTTTTCATTGGCTGTAAGCCATAATCATCAACATTAACAGAAATAAACACGTGAAATAGATCACTCTGTGTGTAATGACTCTATAGAATATGTACAGTATATGTGAATAGAATTTATCAATAGTAAAATTATATATATTGTGTTGGAACAAATATTTATATGCCTAAAAATATATTAGAAAGTGCATATTGGTGAAAAAGGAAGCCATGATGTCAATGTAACATACTAATAGCAAATTGCTGAAAAAGAGAAAAGCAAGATAATTAAATCATATGAAACTAATGCTGAACTAACTTTACAGGTAGGTGTTATACTGAGAGTAGGCAAGAGAATCAGATTAAGTGCATGTGCAATAGTGCCTGCAGCATCTCCACCTGCAGATAGCGAAAATAAAATTAATCAGATAGATAGAAGTAATATATAAATGTCAATTGACCTTGATACATCATTCGTATTTATATATTCCTAGTGTATATTTAGGTATATATATATATATATTTGTTCCATCACAATATACATAATTTTTATTCACACAAATATATATAATTTCTGATGTCTCTAAACATTCTGCTGCAGTTACTATGCGTATACATTTATGAGCATTTGCTACTGTCCCTTGTGCGTTGTGTTCGCTATCTCACTGGTTGTTTCTCCCACTATTCCCAAATTTTAATTTTGTTTCTTGCTATTAATAAAGTTCTATTGTTCACCTATTATTGTCGCTTACATTTTTTCCCCTCTTTCTTTAAATAATTGTTCATTGTTTTTACCGATATGTCCTGATTCTATACCCTATATACACTTGTGGTGGTGATTAGATTTTTTCTTATCTAGAAGTGCTCCACTCTTAGGGTACTGTCACACTTAGCGATGCACCAGCAATCCCGACAACTATATGGATCGCTGGTACATCGCTAAGTGGTCGCTAGTGAGCTGCCACACAGGCAGATCTCACCAGCGACATAGCAGCGGTCGGGGGTGGCTACTTACCTGTCAGACGAGGCCATCCTGACGTCCTCCCGCCCGCGTCCACGCGTCGCTCGCCGGCGCCACAGGAAGCCCAGCAGGAAGTGCCCGACGAGAAATGGTCCAGGACGTTCTCGCGCGATCAGCGATGAGCAGCGGAGGAGCCGGTCGGAGGTAAGTATCACATGTAGCGATATCGCTAGCAATATCGCTGCTACGTCACAAAACCAGTGACGTTACAGCAATATTGCTAGAGATATCGCTATGTGTATACTTATACATGTGTACTCTGCACCAGAGATTCTCTACTGAATGGTAACTTGATAAGGGTTATGTTCAAAGGATAGTGGGTACAAAGTCTCAGGTGTTTCCTTCACAGTAAAAATCATTTTTCACTTACAATATCCTTCCTCTGCAGCTTACTCCAGGGCTAGTGAGGCACAGTGTTTTGTCCTGCTATGCCACAACCTGGCATTAACGTGACAGTCCTGATTACCAAGTCTCCTTACTTGCTTTTCGGTCCCGCTTTCTATTTCTTCCACTACTGACGCTCTAGAACCATTGCACTCAAAACCCTCACTAGTTCCTCATATTCAGTCCTATTAGGCTCATTACCTTCTGCGTTACAAGCTCTGGAGTTCGTGCCTCGGCGTCCTATCCAAGGACCCCTCTTCGCAAAGCCACTCTGTTTCGTCATTCACTGCTCTTCATAATCACACTATTCCTCGTCTTAGTCTCCTCTCAATTATTGTCACCCTTCCTTGCAGTTCTGCTTATTTTTTATCACAGACCGCATACTAGGCACCCACAGGTACATTTGCGCCCTGTGCATTGCAGACAAATGGGTTTCACAGGGTCCTGGGACAGAGACGTGACGGCACGTGACCGCCGACAAACAGGACCTGCGGCACGTGACCACAGGGGGCGTGACCGGGGCGGAGCCAACAGCAGGACCGCAAAACTATAACATGAGTCGGGGCCACCGGGTAAGAGCACCAGAAGCAGAGAGTAGTCAGGGCCAAGCCAAAGGAGTCAGGAAACCAGGAGAGGCAGTAATGGTACCAAGGGGACAGACAGAACGGATAGTCAAACCACGCAGAAGTCCAAGAACCAGACAAGCCAGCAGACAGTACCAAATCAGTAGGCAAATACAAAATGGGAAACAGACCGGGTCAGAACCAAGGTATCACACACAAGAACAGGCACAAGGCACAGACACACAGGAGTCAACTTAACTCAGCCAAGGGCAGGAATATAACGGACAAGGATTTGAGCAACCTGAGGGTATTAAAAGCCTTCGCAGATCCAGAGAGAGGCAACAATGACTAACCCATGGCACAAAAGTCCCAAGCCTACCATAGGATCATGACAGTACCCCCCTCTCAACGGGGGGGCCTCCGGACCCCCAGGCTTCCCTCGGAGTTTGACATGAAATGCCCGAACCAGGTGATCCGCATGAACCAAGTGAGCAGGGACCTACAAACGATCCTCCAGCCCATACCCCTTCCAGTGAACCAGATACTGCAAAGAGCAACGCACCATCCAAGAATACATAATATGTCCAACTTCATACTCCATGTGACTCTCCACCAACACTGGAGGAGCCACGGACCCAGGATCCTCTTTGACTGACCCCAAAGGTTTCAGCCGAGATTTGTGGAACACATTGGATATTTTAAACGAGGCGGGCAGACGCAACCTATTTTCCACCGGATTGACTATCTCTACAATCTCATACAGACCAATGAACTTTGGTCCCAATTTGGCTGACTGAACCTTGAGGTTGATGTTCCGTTTGGAAAGCCAAACCTTCTCCCCCACCTAAAACATGTGCCCCTGAACTCTCTTTTTGTCCGCGAACAATTTATACCTCCCCTGAGCCATGGAGATATTTTGCCAGACTTCAGCCCATAGATTTTTTAACCGCAGAACGGATTCCTCCGCCCCCAAGCACCCGGAATCCAAATGTGAGAATTCCCCAAAATGTGGACTAAACCCATAATTGACAAAAAATGGTGACATACTGGTGGACAGATTCACCCGATTGTTAAAGGTGAATTCAGCCAACGGTAATGCGTCACACCAGTCATCCTGTCTGACATATGTCAAACACCTGAGAAACTGTTCCAGGGACTGATTAGTGCATTCAGTCTGGCTGTTACTCTGTGGGTGATATGCAGAAGAGAAAGATAACAAAATGCCCAACTTCTTACAGAATGCCCTCCAAAACTTGGCCACAAACTGAACACCTCCTATCAGACACCAAATTCAGGGGTACTCCATGCAATCGGATCATATGTTGCACAAACAACCTAGACAAAGTCTCTGCTGAGGGCAATGCTGCCAAGGAAACAAATTGTGCTTGTTTAGAAAATCTGTCCACCACCACCCATATCATGGTATTGTCCTTGGAAGGCGGGAGCCTGGAGATAAAGTCCAAGGACAGGTGAGTCGGCCGGCTATGAGTGCTTTTGGAACGGGCACAAACCCCACATGCAGATATAAATTTCTTGACCTCGGAACCAAGCGAAGGCCACCAAAAAACTCTGGCCACCGCCTCTCATGTGGCCATAATACTGGGATGGGCACTTAGCTTGGATTCATGAAACTCCTGCAGGAGCTTAGACCGCAAATGTTCCGAACAAACAATTTATCCCTTGGCTTAGAAGCAGGGGCCAGAGACTGGGCCCCCACAATTTCTTGTGCCAACTCAGACGAGACCCCCGCCACCACCTCCCGGGATGAAGAGTTGAGGAAGGTGGTTCGGGGGGAGAAACAGGCTCAAAACTTCTGGATAAGGCATCTGCTTTAACATTCTTGGAACCAGGATGAAAAGTAATAGAAAACTAAAAGCTTGGAAAAAAAAGCGACCAACGAGCTTGTCTAGGAGTCAGCCTTTTAGTGGACTGAATATATGCCAAATTTTAGGATCCGTGATTACCATAATCAGATGAGCCACCCTTTCCAAAAAGTGCCTCCATTCTTCGAATGCCAATTTGACCGCAAGAAGTTCTCTATTGCCCACATCATAATTTCTTTCCGCGGCTGAGAACTTCTTGGAAAAGAAAGCACAGGGTCTAAGGTTGATTAAAGTGGCAGGACCCTGGGGCAACACTGTCCCTACCCCCACCTCAGAGGTGTCCACCTCAACATCAAAAACCTGGTTGAGTCTGGCTGTACCAAAATTGGAGCAGACATAAAACATTTCTTAAGTGCCAAGAAGGACTCTTTGGTGAGCCCCGACCAATTTCTAACATCCGCCCCCTTGCGAGTAAGATCAGTAAGCGGTTTAACCACTTGTGAAAAACCCTTAATGAACTTCTTATAATAGTTCGCGAATCCCAAGAAACACTGCAGCCCCTTTAGATCTCAGGGTTGAACCCAATCTGCAATAGCCTGCATCTTCTTGGAAACCATGCGAAAATCCTCATAGGAATCAATCAAACCTAAAAAAGACTGTTCTTGTACAAAAAATAAACATTTTTCCAATTTAACAAACAACTGATTTTCCCAGAGTCTTTGGAGAACAGTGTGTAGATGTTGTAAATGAGTCTGACTGTCCGGGGAATACACTAAAATGTCATCCAAAAAAATAATAACAAAGCAGCCTATAAGATCTGCAAACACCACATTATCAATGTTTTGAAAAATAGCGGGAGCATTAGTTAGTCCAAACGGCATGACTAGATTTTCAAAAAGTCCCTCTGATGTGAGGAAAGCAGTTTTCAACTCGTCCCCCGCCCGAACCCTTATTAGATTCTAAGACCCCCGGAGATATAATTTGGAGAACCAATTGGCCCCTGATAACTGGTTACAGAAATCTGGGATAAGGGGAAGAGGGTAGGAGTTTCATACTGTAATTTTGATGAGTTCTCGAAAGTCGAGGCAGGGACACAGACCACCATCTTTTTTCTTTTTTCTTAACAAACAAGAACCTGGCTGCCACAAGATAAATGGAAGGCTGTATATGTCCCTTATGGAGGCTTTCCGCAATATACTCCTTCATGGCTAACTGTTCAGGACCTGACAAATTGAACAGAGGGGCTTTCGGTAACTTAGCCTCCGGAACCAACTCAATGGCACAATCAAAAGGTCTATGTGGCGATAAGACCTCAGCCTCACTTTCAGAGAACACGTCCTTCAAAGTCCTTCAAGTACTCCAGAATACCCTCCAGACCGACAGACGACACAGAGACAGATTTGACCGGTTCAAATAATAATACAGGTTTACAACAATGATTAAGACAATTAGGACCCCATTGAACAATCTCCCCCGTCTCCCAATTGATGATAGGATTATGGCAATGTAGACAGGGCATACCTAAAACCAATCCAGATGGCAAATTCTCCAAAACAAAGCAACTTATTTCCTCCACATGATTACAGCCCACTTTGAAGACCTCCGAGACATAACAAATCCCTTCTTTGCTGAGGGGAGAAGAGTCAATGGCCACCACTTTAACAGGAGTCTGGAGTCTAACTGTCCCTATCCTGTATTGGGAGATTAAATGGGGGCTTACCAGGTTGATGGATGTGTCAACCCCTGAAGAAGAAGCGTTATGCTTCGAAACGCGTAGGGATTAAAGGGTTAACTTTTTTAACCTTGTGTGGTTATGGAATTTGTCTGGCAGCGCACTTAAAGTCCAAGAATTTATTCCTGATTATCTGTGGTGCGGTTCCGCTGTGGACCGTTGGACGTGCAGCAGGCTGACATACTATACAGGCTTTACTTTCTCTTTGAGAAGGTGAGTATAATACTTTCAGTATTTGTACATTTTACCCGGATAAGACCCTATTGCACTCTTGTTTCAACCTTTTAGTGAATACAATTTCCAATCCTGTATTGGGAGATTAAATGGGGGCTTACCAGGTTGATGGATGAACCGCAATCCACAAAAGCTGTAGAAAAAGGACAATTGTCCACTAGAAGTTCCAACTGCAGCAAAACTTTGAAACACAAAAACTTTGAAACACAAGGAAAAGTGTAGCTGAAGGTCTGGATAGCCTCCTCGATTACTACCCAGACCTAGTTGTTTCCCGCCGACTTGGATGATGAAGGGCAGGAGGGACAGACCGGAGAACGTATCGGGTAACTTAACCGGGGGTTCGGAAGGAACTAAAGTGACATCTCTAACCCCTGCCCCCTGTATCCCCGAAGTCAAAGCCCCTTGAACCATGTCCGCAACCTGTTGGTAGGACTGGGTCAAGGCACGCTGCTCCAAATTTAACTTCTGCAGCATCTGAGTTAGGTGCTTAACCTGCTCAGACAGAGCATGTGTTGGGTTCATGCTGCAGAAGGGAAAAAATGTTGGGGTCAGTTATAATATCACGGACCACGTACTAGGTACCCACCGGTACGTACGTGTCCTGTGCAGTGCAGATGAACGGGTGTCACAGCATCTGGGGACAGAGACGGGATGGCACGCGACCACCGGCAAACGGGACTTATGGCACGTGACCACAGGGGGCGGGACCGGGGCAGAGCCAACAGTAAGATGCCCGGAGGAGCTAGTGGGACGCATCAGGGTCTGACGACCACTGAAAAATAACAAGAGTTGGGGCCACCGGGTAAGAGCACCAGATGCAGTAGAGCAGTCAGGGACAAGCCAAAGGAGTCAGGAAACTGGGAGAGGCAGTAACGGTACCAAGTGGAAAGACAGAACGTATAGTCAAACAATGCAGAGGTCCAAGAACCATACGAGCAAGCAGACAGTACCAAATATCAGGCAAATACAAAACGGGAAACAGACTGGGTCAGATCCAAGGTATCACACACGAGAACAGGCATAAGGCAGACACACAGGGGTCAACTTAACTCAGCCGAGGGCAGGAGTATAACGGACAAGGATTTGAGCAACCTGAGGGTATTAAAAGCCTTCCAAGATGCAGCAAGAGGCCACAATGATTAATCCCTGCTGTACCAGTCCCAAGCCTACCATAGGATCATGACATTTTTCACTTAAAATCGTATCTGACCAACTAACAGGACCAACTCTAACAGTGACCCCACTCCATGTGGGCTAGTCCCAACATTAAATGTCTCTTAGCCTATTCTACTGTCACGGTGCAGCTCTGTAGGTAAATGCACACTCCACAAGATAGCAGCAGAGTGGAGGGAAGACTGAAATACAGCACAGAACAGACCAGCAGCACTGCAGCGAGGCTACCACCAGGTGGCAGCAGAATAGTCAAACAAGCCGGGTCGATACAAGAGAGTAGCGCAGTACCAAGGGAAGTGCCAAACACAGAGTCAGAAGAATGCCAATAAGGTCAACACTGGTCAGAAGCAGAAATACCAGAAGCAAGAGACAAGAGCTGGTCAGAGCAAAAGCAGAGTCAGGTATCAGGGATTTCAAACACACAAGGACACACAGACACAGGAAAGCAGGGACGGAAAACACAGACACAAGCAAAGTCAGCTAAGCGCAGCAGGACAAACCAGAGGTTCTCCAGAGTCAGCTACATAAGCCCTAGGCAGGAACTATAACTAACACTGCCTGCAAGAAGCAGCACAGAGAAATAGCCGACCTGACACCAGAATGCTGCAGAGAAAAGTTAACCCCTGAATGACCAGAATGGGAAAAGGAGAGACAGGAAAAACCCAGTCTGGATCATGACAACTACAGTCTACATCTTACACTACCTTTACTATACACTATATATATTCTACTACATATTACAACACAATTCACATAAAACGATATACGGTATACAAGACACATGACTTAATACACAGTAAAATACAACACAACGTGATTGGTGTCTTCAGGGGTAGGAATGTGAGAGCACAATTCACCATCCATACAAGAAAACCAAAGGGTTTAAGTAGGAGTAAAATAACTGTATAAGTGCTTCAATACATACACTACCGTTCAAAAGTTTGGGGTCAACCAGACAATTTTGTGTTTTCCTTGAAAACCCCTCCTTTTATTAATCAAATGTGTTGCCAAATGAATTTAAAATCTAGTCCAGACATTGACAAGGTTAAAAAAAAAGATTTTTATTTGAAATAATTTTCTCCTTCAAACTTTGCTTTTGTCAAAGATTGCTCCCTTTGCAGCAATTACAGCATTGTAGACCTTTGGCATTCTAGCAGTTAATTTGCTGAGGTAATCTGGAGAAATTTCACCCCATGCTTCCAGAAGCCCCTCCCACAAGTTGGTTTGGCTTGATGGGCACTTTTTGCGTATCATACAGTCAAGCTGCTCCCACAACAGCTCAGTGGGGTTGAGATCTGGTGACTGCGCTGGCCACTCCATTACAGCTAGAATACCAGCTGCCTGCTTCTTCCCTAAATAGTTCTTGCATAATTTGGAGGTGTGCTTTGGGTCATTGTCCTGTTGTAGGATGAAATTGGCTCTAATCAAACACTGTCCGCAGGGCATGACATGGCGTTGCAAAAAGGAGTGGTAGCCTTCCTTATTCAAAATCCCTTTTACCTTGTACAAATCTCCCACTTTACCAGCACCAAAGCAACCCCAGACCATGACATTACCTCCACCATGCTTGACAGATGGGGTCAGGCACCCTTCCAGCATCTTTTCAGTTGTTCCGCGTCTCACAAATATTCTTCTGTATGATCCAAACACCTCAAACTTGGATTCGTTTGTCCATGACACTTTTTACCAATCTTCCTCTATCCAATGTCTGTGTTCTTTTGCCCAAATTAACCTTTTCCTTTTATTAGCCAGTGTCAGATATGGCTTTTTCTTTGCCACTCTGCCTTGAAGGCCAGCGTTCCGGAGTCGCCTCTTCACTGTAGACGTTGACACTGGTGTTTTGCGTGTACTATTTAATCAAGCTTCCAGTTGAGGACCTGTGAGGCGTCGATTTCTCAAACTACAGACTCTAATGTACTTGTTTTGTTGCTCAGTGGTGCAGCGGGGTCTCCCACTTCTCTTTCTACTCTGGTTAGAGCCTGTTTGTTCTCTCCTCTGAAGGGGGTAGTAGACACCGCTGTAGGAAATCTTCAGTTTCTTGGCAATTTCTTGCATGGAATAGCCTTCATTTCTAAGAACAAGAATAGACTGTCGAGTTTCACATGAAAGTTCTTTTTTTCTTTTTCTGGCCATTTTGAGAGTTTAATGGAATCAACAAATGTAATGCTCCAGATTCTCAACTAGATCAAAGGAAGGTCAAGTCTATAGCTTCTCTAATCAGCCAAACTGTTTTCAGCTGTGCTAACATACTTGCACAAGGGTTTTTCAAGGGTATTCTAAACATCCATTAGCCTTCTTGCACAGTTAGCAAACACAAAGTACCATAGGAACACTGGAGTGATGGTTGTTGGAAATGGGCCTCTATACACCTATTAAGATATTGCATTACAAACCAGACGTTTGCAGCTAGAATAGTCATTTACCACATTAACAATGTATAGAGTGTGTTTCTGAATCATTTAATGCTGGCTTCATTGGAAAAAACTGTGTTTTTCTTTCAAAAATAAGGACATTTCTAAGTGACCCTAAACTTTTGAACGGTAGTTATACTTCTCTGTTCTAAAAAGTTGGGAGGTTTGCCCTTCGGTGATTGCGCCTATGTGCCTTGATAAAACTTTTGCAATCTAGCCCATTGATTTCTATGTGCGTCCCTGGGAGCATTATTATAATGGGACACACTGGGGGATTAATATCAATATAGAGAAGGGGTGGGGAACCTCAGGTCCATGGACCATTCACTGCCCTCAGTGACCTTTTATCTGGCAGATTCCCGGGGACTGCAGTGCATGGGCCGGCAGCTGTATTTTGAAGGCCATTGGCCTTTTAAATTCTTCTTGCTCCATGAGCACAGGCACGCAGTGTTTACTACTGAATGCTGAGGCGCATGCAATGAGAGATTTTATCCTGAATCCAGTGCCAGCATAAGGGCACACTTGCAAGGCAGAGTTAGAGCAGAAATATTGCAGGGATGAGTTATGGATGGAAACAGTGGTCATGGTGGTGTAAGGGTGTGACATGGTGTGTCAAACGCCTCTTCCCCTAAAAATGTTTGCAAGGAGTGCATTTAAATATGTGGTTTTATTGTATTTTTTAAGCAGTGTAAAATGTAGAAGTGCAAATTACCTTATGGGCGCTAATGTACAGTATGTGATTCTTATAATGTATGGTAATTAATGTACATATCATTATTTAGTATATAGGGTTAGTTTTAGGACATAGGGTCTCAGATGTTAAATTCAGGTAGAGAAATATGCATTGGTGGGCAAATTAGTTATAGGAAGTAGTGCACAGGTTTAGATACAGTTTATATGTTTGGGACCAGCCCAGCATTGGAAGGAGAAGGTCATAAAAAAGAGGAGCATTTCCTGGTTAGATTTGTCATGATCTCAGTGCGGGTTTGACTCGCACACGTGGGGTTAATGTATGGAACCAGTACTGATGACTGGCATTTCTGGGGTTAAAGGTTGTGATCCCGGTGCAGGCTTACCTGCACACCTGGGGCTATGATTGTGGCCTCTCCCTTTTTCTGGGGGAGGCTTCTTATAGCCTCAGGACGCTCCCATCCCTGTCAGTTATACTTTCGCCCTTGGCATTGTGTGGTGACCCCTGAGTGTGTTAGTGCTGTGTTCTGGTTACTTGATTGTCTGTGTATGACTCGGTCTGTTTCCTGGATATCGCTTTGGATTCTGCCTGGTACCTTCTATGTCTGTTTGGTTTTGATCTCTGCTTGGCCCTGATTATCCGCTCTGTCTCATCCCTGGTACTGTACTGTGATCCTGTGTATGACCTTTGGCTTTGTCTGACATCCCGTCTGTTTATCCCTCCTGTACCTCGTTTAGCACTGCTTCTGTACTCAGGACACGCGCACTGGCTCTATGAGCAAGTGTAGTGTGGTGTCTATGACATTATAACTGACCATTTCAGTTTTTTTTTTTTTTCGCTGAAAGAAAAAAAAAAAAAGAAAAAAAAAGTGTGTTATCCTCATGGATCCCATACAAGCCTTGGCTGATAAGGTCAAGCACCTGACCCAAATGTTCCATAAGCTCAATGTGGAACAACGCACGATGGCCCAGACCCAGCAACAGTTGGTGGTTACTGTGCAGGGGGCTGTCGATGCAGGGGCTTCTAGTTCTGGGGGTAGGGATGTGTCATTAGTGTCCCCCGAATCTCCGGTCAAATTGCCAGACCTTTTCTCAGGGGATAAAAAGGAGTTCAGGTCTTTCAGAGAAGGATGCAAGCTTTTTTTTTCTCTAAGGCCCCGCTCCTCCGGGGATGAGTTCCAGAGGGTGGGGGTCATTATTTCACTATTTCGGGGGGCTCCACAAGCATGGGCTTTCTCTCTGTCTTCCTCTGCTCCTGAACGTATGTCAGTGAACGCATTCTTTGAGGCCCTCGGGCACATTTATGATGAACCTGACCGAGTGCGATTGGCAGAGGACATGTTGATGAGTGTCTGTCAGGGGAAACACTCAGCTGAGTGGTTTTGTTCTGAGTTCCGCCGCTGGGCGGCAGAGGTCTCCTGGAGCGACGCCGCACTCCGAGGACTCTTTCGCAGAGGCTTGTCCGAGCGGCTGCAGGATGCTTTGGCGTTACATCCCCCACCTAACTCTCTCGAGCACGCCATGACCCAGGCCGTCCGGATGGACCGCAGGCTGCGGGCCAGAGGGGTGATGCAGGTGGATACTCCATTATTCCCCAGTGGAAAAGAGACTGCCCCTGAGCCCATGGATGTAGGCGCCCTCTCCCTGAAGGATACGGAGAGGAAACGCCAGAAGGACAAGCAGTTATGCTTTTACTGCGGTAAAACAGGACATTGGAAAAGGGAGTGCCCGAATTGCCCGTCATCAAACCCGGTCGGCGGGAAACGACTAGGCCTGGGTAGTCAACGGGGAGGCTTCTCAGACCCTCAGGTACCATTTTCCTTGTTTTCTAAAGTAGTACTGCCTGTGGAACTGTTTGTGGATGGTAGTTCTTTTTCCTCTACAGCCTTCGTGGACTGTGGATCATCTATTAATCTTATTGACTCCCAATTGGTCACACACTGCAAGATAGGGACAGTTAGGCTCAAGGTTCCGATCAAGGTGATGGCCATTGACTCATCTCCCCTCATTAAGGAGGGAATTCGCTTTATGTCTGATGTGTTTTTGCTCAGAGTGGGCGCTACTCATGTGGAAAACATAAGTTGTTTTGTGCTGGACAATCTACCTGCAGGGTTGGTGTTGGGCATGCCCTGGTTACAACGCCATAACCCAGTTATTAACTGGAAAACGGGGGGAGATTGTTCAATGGGGGTTTAATGATTTTGAGTTATGTGATAAATCCGCACTGCTGGTTGAAACTGTTAAATCTGTGTCTGTATCATCTGTCGAGCTGGAAGGTATTCCGGAATGCCTGAAGGACTTCGAAGATGTATTCTCCGAAAGCGAGGCCGAGACGTTACCGCCACATAGACCCTTTGACTGCGCTATTGAGCTGGTCCCGGGGGCTAAATTACCCAAAGCTCGTCTGTTTAATTTGTCCGGTCCTGAGCGCTTGGCTATGAAGGAGTACATTACTGAAAGTCTGCGCAAAGGACACATACGTCCTTCAGTCTCACCTGTGGTGGCAGGTTTCTTTTTTGTAAAGAAAAAAGATGGCGGGTTACGTCCCTGTCTCGACTACCGGGAGCTTAATCAAATTACTGTACGGAATACGTACCCCCTTCCGTTGATTCCCGATTTATGTAACCAACTATCAGGGGCAAAGTGGTTTTCTAAACTGGACCTTCGGGGGGCATATAATTTGATAAGGGTCCGGGAGGGGGATGAATGGAAAACCGCGTTCCTCACGACCGAGGGACTATTTGAAAATTTAGTCATGCCGTTTGGTCTTACCAACGCCCCTGCCATATTTCAGAATTTCATCAACGTGGTATTCTCAGATCTCATTGGTCGTTTTGTCGTTATCTACTTAGATGATATTTTGATATATTCCCCCGACAAGTATTCTCATTTGGAACATGTACGAACTGTGCTCCAAAGGCTTAGAGAAAATCATTTGTATGCCAAATTGGAGAAATGTGTATTCTGTGTACAAGAGTTGTCCTTTTTGGGGTTAATTGTATCCGGTGAGGGTTTTCGCATGGACCCCAAGAAGGTGCAGGCCATTGCGGATTGGGTGCAACCCCGAGATCTTAAGGGTCTTCAGCGTTTCTTGGGGTTTGCCAATTATTACCGCAAATTTATCCGGGGGTTTTCGCAAGTGGTCAAACCTCTCACGGATCTTACATGCAAAGGTGCGGATGTGAGAAATTGGTCCTCGCTCGCAAAAGAGGCCTTTGCAACGCTGAAAAAATGTTTTATGTCTGCTCCTGTGTTAGTGCAGCCAGATCCGTCCAAACCATTCATCGTGGAAGTGGACGCCTCTGAGGTGGGGGTGGGGGCGGTGTTGTCCCAAGGGCAGCCACTCTAACCAACCTCAGGCCATGTGCTTTCTTTTCCAAGAAGTTCTCTGCTGCGGAAAGAAATTACGACGTAGGCAATAGAGAGCTTCTTGCGGTCAAATTGGCGTTTAAAGAATGGAGGCACTTTTTGGAGGGGGCCAGTCACCCGGTTACGGTGATCACGGATCACAAAAATTTGTCGTACATTGAGTCTGCTAAAAGACTAACGCCCAGACAGGCCCGTTGGTCACTTTTTTTTTCCCGTTTTCAGTTTAAGACTACGTTTCGTCCAGGGTCTAAGAATGTCAAGGCTGACGCCTTATCACGCAGTTTTCAGCCGGTGTCGCCCCCTGAGCCACCGTCCTCCATTCTTCACCCTGGGGTTGTGATAGCAGAGGTCTCATCTGAATTGGAACGGGAGATTCAGGGAGCCCAGTCGCTGGCCCCGGCAGCCAAGCCGGAGGGGAAGTTGTTTGTCCCAGAGCAACTTCGCCTGAAACTCTTGCAGGAGTTCCATGAATCCAAGCTGAGTGCTCACCCTGGTATTTCGGCCACACGTCTGGCGGTGGCTAGGATCTTTTGGTGGCCTACCCTTGGTTTGGACATAAAAAAATTCATTGCTGGTTGTGGGGTCTGCGCTCGTTCTAAAAGCTCTCATAGCCGGCCAGCAGGGGAGCTGATACCCTTGGCAGTGCCCGAAAGGCCATGGACTCACTTATCCATGGATTTTATTACCAATCTCCCTCCATCTAAGGGTAATACAGTGGTATGGGTAGTGGTGGACAGGTTTTCTAAGCAGGCTCATTTCGTACCCCTGTCCACAATACCATCAGCTGAGACGTTGTCCAGGTTGTTTGTGCAGCATGTGATCCGGTTGCATGGGGTACCCCTGAATGTGGTGTCTGATCGTGGTGTGCAGTTTGTGGCTAAGTTTTGGTGTGCTTTCTGCAAAAAATTAGGTATGTCTCTGTCCTTTTCGTCTGCATACCATCCTGAGAGCAATGGGCAGACGGAGCGCACTAACCAGTCCCTGGAACAGATCCTCAGGTGTCTAACCTCTGCTAGACAGAATGACTGGTGCGATGCACTGCCGTTGGCTGAATTTGCCTTCAATAGTCGGGTGAGTCAATCCACGGGTATGACTCCTTTTTTGATCAATTATGGGTTCAGTCCTCATTTCGGTGAGTTTTCTCGTCTGGATTCGGGGTGTCCCGGGGCTGAGGACTCTGTTCAGCGGTTAAAAGATACATGGGCAGAAGTCCAGCGGCGTATATCTAGGTCTCAAGGCAGGTATACGTTTTTCGCGGACAGGAAACGAGCACCTGGTCCCATGTTTCGGGTGGGAGAGAAAGTTTGGCTCTCCATGCGAAACATTAAGTTAAAGATTCTGTCAGCCAAGTTGGGACCCAAATTCTTGGCCCGTACAAGATTGTGGAAAAAATCAATCCAGTGGCGTATAGGCTGTGCCTTCCACCATCTTTCAAGATCCCTAACGTCTTCCACAAATCTCTACTGAAACCTTTTGAAGCAGTCCGGGGAGACTCCGAGCCTGCTGCTCCTCCTGTTTTGGTCAAGGGGCAGGTGGAGTACGAGGTTGGTCATATCGTAGATTCCAGGTTGGTACGGCGTTCGGTACAGTACCTGGTTCATTGGAAGGGGTATGGACCGGAGGACAGGTCCTGGGTACTGGCCCGGTTGATGCATGCTGATCGCCTGGTGCGGGCTTTCCATGCTAAGTACCCGGGCAAGCCTGGGGGTCCAGAGGCCCCCCGTTGAGAGGGGGGTACTGTCATGATCTCAGTGCGGGTTTGACTCACACACGTGGGGTTAATGTATGGAACCAGTACTGATGACTGGCATTTCTGGGGTTAAAGGTTGTGATCCCGGTGCAGGCTTACCTGCACACCTGGGGCTATGATTGTGGCCTCTCCCTGGTTCTGGGGGAGGCTTCTTATAGCCTCAGGACGCTCCCATCCCTGTCAGTTATACTTTCGCCCTTGGCATTGTGTGGTGACCCCTGAGTGTGTTAGTGCTGTGTTCTGGTTACTTGATTCTCTGTGTATGACTCGGTCTGTTTCCTGGATATCGCTTTGGATTCTGCCTGGTACCTCCTATGTCTGTTTGGTTTTGATCTCTGCTTGGCCCTGATTATCCGCTCTGTCTCATCCCTGGTACTGTACTGTGATCCTGTGTATGACCTTTGGCTTTGTCTGACATCCCGTCTGTTTATTATTATTATTATTATTATTATTATTTATTGTTCTAGCGCCATTTATTCCATGGCGCTTTACATGTGAGGAGCGGTATACATAAAAACAAGTACAATAATCTTAAACAATACAAGTCATAACTGGTACAGGAGGAGAGAGGACCCTGCCCGCGAGGGCTCACAATCTTCAAGGGATGGGTGATGATACAGTAGGCGAGGGTAGAGCTGGTCGTGCAGCGGTTTGGTCGATCGGTGGTTACTGCAGGTTATAGGCTTGTCGGAAGAGGTGGGTCTTCAGGCTCTTTTTGAAGGTTTCGATGGTAGGTGAGAGTCTGATATGTTGTGGTAGAGAGTTCCAGAGTAGGGGTGATGCGCGAGAGAAATCTTGTATGCGATTGTGGGAAGAGGAGATAAGACGGGAGTAGAGAAGGAGATCTTGTGAGGATCGGAGGTTGCGTGCAGGAAAGTACCAGGAGACGAGGTCACAGATGTATGGAGGAGACAAGTTGTGGATGGCTTTGTATGTCATGGTTAGGGTTTTGTAATGGAGTCTCTGGGCAATTGGGAGCCAGTGAAGGGATTGACAGAGGGGAGAAGCTGGGGAATAGCGGGGGGACAGGTGGATTAGTCGGGCAGCAGAGTTTAGAATAGATTGGAGGGGTGCGAGAGTGTTTGAGGGGAGGCCACAGAGCATGAGGTTGCAGTAGTCAAGGCGAGAGATGATGAGGGCATGGACTAGGGTTTTTGCAGATTCTTGGGTGAGGAATGAACGGATGCGTGAAATATTTTTGAGTTGAAGTCGGCAGGAAGTGGAAAGGGTTTGGATATGTGGTTTGAAGGAGAGATCAGCGTCAAGGATTACTCCGAGGCAGCGAGCTTGTGGGACTGGGGAGAGTGGGCAGTCATTTACTGTAATTGATAGGTTCGTAGGGGGGGTCACGTGAGATGGGGGAAAGATGATGAATTCTGTTTTGTCCATGTTGAGTTTCAGATATCTAGTGGAGAAGAAGGATGAAATAGTGGACAGACATTGAGGGATTCTGGTTAGTAGGGAGGTGATATCTGGTCCAGAGATGTAGATCTGTGTGTCATCAGCATAAAGATGATACTGAAAGCCATGAGATTCTATGAGCTGTCCCAGGCCAAAGGTGTAAATAGAGAACAGCAGGGGCCCAAGGACTGAACCTTGTGGGACTCCGACAGATAGGGGGCGAGGTGAGGAGGTGGTGTGTGAGTGGGAGACGCTGAATGTCCGGTCTGTTAGGTATGATGAGATCCAGGAGAGGGCCAAGTCTGTGATGCCGAGGGATGAGAGGGTCTGTAATAATAGGGAATGGTCCACTGTGTCAAAGGCAGCCGACAGGTCCAGGAGGAGGAGGACAGAGTAGTGTCGCTTGCTCTTGGCAGTTAAGAGGTCATTGGTGACCTTAGTAAGGGCAGTTTCAGTGGAGTGGTGTGACCGGAAGCCAGATTGTAAGCGGTCGAAGAGGGAGCAAGAAGAGAGATGGGAGGACAGTTCAAAGTAGACGTGTTGTTCCAGTAGCTTGGAGGCGTATGGGAGAAGTGATAAAGGGCGATAGCTAGATACAGAGGATGGGTCAAGAGAGGGCTTTTTGAGGATAGGTGTGATGGAGGCATGTTTAAAGCTTGAGGGGAAAACACCAGTTGTTAGTGATAGGTTGAAGAGATGGGTTAGGGTTGGGATGAAGACTGTGGTGAGGTTTGGGATGAAGTGGGATGGGATCGGGTCGAGTGCACAGGTGGTGAGATGTGATCTTGAGAGTAGAGTGGAGAGTCGATCTTCTGTAATGGTGGAGAAGTTGGTTTTGAAGGTGGAGGGCTGGGAAGTCGGGAGGAAGGGCTCTGGGGGTTGTTGACCAAAACTGTCCCTGATGTTATCAATTTTCTGCTTGAAAAATGAGGCAAAGTCTTCAGCTGAGATGAGTGGGGAGGGAGGAGGTGCTGGGGGGCGGAGGAGAGAATCCCTCCTGTACCTCGTTTAGCACTGCTTCTGTACTCAGGACATGCGCACTGGCTCTATGAGCAAGTGTAGTGTGGTGTCTATGACAAGATTAGTTGGAAATATAGATATAAAAAGTGCAAGTAAGAGTTCAAGGCTAGAGGGCTGGAGGGCATGGGAAGTGCACATTGTTCTGGCAGTATGAGAACATCAACAACAGTCTTCAGCGGACATTCCTGTAGACCCAAACTAGGCACTGGGAAGCGTGCCCTATTCTCTTACAACAAGTGGAAGTCAGATGGGTATATGCGTGAGGAAGATGGGACAGGTCTTGTGAATACTATGGATCAGGACAGAGTATCCTGGGGCTGAAGGAGCCAGTAAGCGGAGGGATAATTCAGGTTGAGCAGAGAACATGGAAATGTACTGTGCTTGTAATGTTTAACTGGTTGATAAGAAGCAAGTGTCCCCTGATTTGTATGTGGCTGATCATGGACCAGAGGAAGTGGACCTAGCGGAGCTCTCTGGCCAGATAATGAGTACCCTGCATTGTACACGGGACTGGGACAGTTTTCCTCAAGCGATTTTCATGTCTTTTTGGGATGTCAATGTGGCGCCCTGCGTCTTTACCACCACAAAAGGGTTAAATATGTACTGATCTGTATGTGTTTTGTGAGCAACGGGAGTTATGCTTTCTCTGCTAGAGACCACAACACATACACACAATTTGCCTCACTCCCTCACTTGTCTGAAGCTGAGAGCTTTGTAGACATACCCTAACTGGGAGGGGCCGAGTTGTTGTTTCAGTGTGAAGAAGGAGGAAGAACGTCTTGGAGGCCATGTTAAGACAAGTGCTCGATCCAGGAGTGAGAGCTAAGAAGCATCAGGGACCAGCCCCTAGACCATCCATGCTTTCAGAGCAGGGTGGTAAGCTGAGAGACTGCGTGGGATTATACAACCAGCACAAAAGTGTTTTCCCTCTGAAATACTGCAATAACCTAGGATCAGTGAAGGATAGTGCAAGCGGGAACTTGAGCTGCTTCACAAAGGATTCAAGCTGCAAGTTGCTGAAGGCGAAATACACAGTGAGTAGAGGTAATACTGGGAAGTTCTAAACTCCGGGAAGCCTTGGTCCCAGAAGGGATTAGAATAGCAGGAAGCATTCACTGAGTCACAGCAGCAGAAAGAAAGGATAACTCCCATTCTGCAGAACAGACTGTAACCTGGTGAGAGTTGTAATATCTCCTCTGAACTGCACCTGAACTACAGTAAATGATAAAGTGACTTTCCTTGTCTCCTGCCTTATTACTCCATGCCTTCTACTTGTATCACAATCTCTGAAGGTCTGCACTGGTTGGAGAGGGTTTAACATCTGCACTGCCATCACCATCTACTCCCCCACGGATCATCTGCAGTGCCGACTATACTACAGTCGAACACTCCAACTGGCGTCACGAATCACTTCATAAACTTTATTCAACACTACCCCTTTACATGACCTTTATTATAATAAATGCCACAAAAATAAATTAATGGCACAAGGAATGTATAGCACAAAATTTTACAATTTTATTCACAATGAAAACATATTACATAAAGAATCAACATACATAATAGATGCCTCAAAAAACTAGAGGTCACATACAGCTGGAGCAAACACACTGCTGAATCATTTAGAATAATCGCTCAATGGTACATTCAATAGAAAAAATACCCATTCCATTAAAAAAGCAACTGATGCCAGAGATCCATATTAAATCCAGTGCCAATATGGCATCAACTTATATCTAGAAACAATGCCCAGATCTTAAGCTAAATTTCAACCAAAATACTTCTTATAAACAGGGTGATAGACTATCAAAATGCTACTAAAAGTGCATATAGGTCAGCAATACCTGAGTGTGTGTCCAAGCTGCCACCGCGACCCACCCCGACGCGCGTTTCACCTGTTCTTCTTCCGGGGGCATGCCAATGGAGGAAGCTGGAAGTCCTTATATATTGCCGGTAACCAATCATAGCATACCATAATAAGTGACGGCCCACATATTAATGAGAGGCCAGTGTACTCGTGATATGCTGGGAATAGAGCGGCGCATCGGGCGCCGAGACCGCACCTCATGGAACCACCCACTTCCGGACAATGGAATGCTGACATACCACCAAGCAAAGCCGGGCGGAAGTCACGCGCTACCATCTTGGTGCCGTGACTGGGAGATTCAGGGCGATCCAGGCAGCGCATGCGCACATGAACCAGCTGTGAAAGTGCATAGTGTATCCTAATAAAGTGTATATCAGTGTTATAAAGTGCGATATACGCTAAACTAATCTCACAAGATTAACCTCTTAATGCCAGAAGTGGAAAATTCAGGGGAAACCAGGCAACACATGCCCATACAAAAAGTGCATAGTGCCTAATATTTTAATGTGAATAGTGTTATGAAAATTGATGTGTATACAGTAGATGTATATATTTATAAGAAACTAAAGATTTAATGTGCACTTATAAATATAAAATCATTACTTAAAAAAATTAATATACAAAATATTACATTAAGCCATACTTATTAACCCCTAAAAAGGGGGCTACTATTCTGTGAATGTAGTGAACAAATAACCACATCCCTGGCTGTCTCTTATACAATATACTATCCCCAAACTGCCTGGTAAAAACTCCATATATTATTATTTCACATAACTACAACAGTTCAAAAACAAATATGTACATTCTCATTGATTCCCATACATTAATAAACACATGAGCATAAAGTTTTTAAGAGATATTTGAAAAAATCCTTTTTGAAAAATTTTTTTTTGAAAAAAATATATTTTGAAAAAATTAAACAACTGCAGTCAACTCTTCACCAAAAAATTCAATCTTGCAGATGGTCTTCAAAGGAGTCAACAGGAACAACAACCGACACCAGACTGTAAGGACGATCCTACACAGATACAATGTACCTCATTCTGGCCTAGTTGTAGACTGGATGAGGTATATTGACGATATTTGGTTCATTTGGGAGGGGTCCACTCTTGAATTATCAGGGTTTATGGATTCCCTAAATGACAACAATTTAAAAGTCAAACTTACTTTCAAGACAGGTAGAACCATCGAATTTCTGGACCTTTTTATCAAGGCTGACGAAAAAGGTGTCTTGTCTACAGATTTGTTCAGAAAACCTACTTCAACAAATTCGTTCCTGCATGCTACGTCTTCACACCTTCCAGCAACTATCAGAGGAATTCCAATCGGACAATTTTTGCGAGCTAAGAGAATTTGCACAAATTCTGAAGATTTTGAATTTCAAGCTGCAGACCTTTCTTGGAGGTTCAATGAAAGAGGTTATAGCAAAAGAAATATACGAAGAGGATATCGACGGGCCTTAAATACATCATGAAACGATCTTTTGTATAAACAGGATATATAAGTGCAGGATGTAGATAAAACAAATCAGGTGCGTATGATTACTACATACCACAACAAGTGGCATCAATTTAGGGGTATTTTCCAGAAACATTGGAAGGTTCTCCATACAGACCCTATTTTGAGGAGAATTTTACCTGAGAAACCTCTTATTGTGGCTAAGAGATCTAAGAACTTACGTGACTTATTAGTACACAGTCAGTACAATCCGACAGGTGATAGGAATTCCAGAGATACTGTAGATCCAGGCTTTTATCCATGTTGCCTATGCAAGGCATGTCTCACCCACACCAAGACCAAAACGTTTTGTAATTTTGATAATGCTAAAGTCTATAGCATCAGAAAGCATATCACGTGTGCCTCTCGTGGCGTGATTTATCACGCAACCTGTCCCTGCAACATGATTTATGTTGGGTTAACTACACGCGAGTTGAAAATCCGCACACGTGAACACTGCCGGGACATTATTAATGCAAAGACCATTGAAGAAGAGTCGACTTTAAAAACATTACCCAAACATTTCAAGAAATATCACCAATGTAATCCTAATGGTTTGAAGTTTAAAGGTATTGACTCGGTGGCACTGGGGATTAGAGGTGGTAACATTAGTAAAATCTTGGCACAAGTTGAAAGCCAATGGATCTACCTATTAGGCACTCTAGCACCACAGGGCCTTAATGAGGGTTTTGGGGCTTTTCTGTAATTCATAAATTAATTTATATACAGTATTTATATGTTATTTTCTCTTTGTCTCTATTGAAGTTTTTATGGGGGGTTGGTTTTATTTTATTTAAATTTTTAATTTTTAGTAATTTATTTTTCTTTGAATTGTATCTGTGTAGAATCGTCCTTACAGTCCGGTGTCGGTTGTTGTTCCTGTTGACTCCTTTGAAGACCATCTGCAAGATTGAATTTTTTGGTGAAGAATTGTCCGCAGTTGTTTAATTTTTTCAAAATATATTTTTTTCAAAAAATTTTATTTCCAAAAGGATTTTTTCCAATATCTCTTAAAAACTTTATGCTCATGTGTTTATTAATGTATGGGAATCAATGAGAATGTACATATTTGTTTTTGAACTATTGTAGTTATGTGCAATAATAATATATGGAGTTTTTACCAGGCAGTTTGGGGATAGTATATTGTATAAGAGACAGCCAGGGATGTGGTTATTTGTTCACTACATTCACAGAATAGTAGCCCCCTTTTTTTAGGGGTTAATAAGTATGGCTTAATGTAATATTTTGTATATTAATTTTTTTAAGTAATGATTTTATATTTATAAGTGCACATTAAGTCTTTAGTTTCTTATAAATATATACATCTACTGTAATACACATCAATTTTCATAACACGATTCACATTTAAATATTAGGCACTATGCACTTTTTGTATGGGCATGTGTTGCCTGGCTTGCCCTGAATTTTCCACTTCTGGCATTAAGAGGTTAATCTTGTGAGATTAGTTTAGCGCATATCGCACTTTATAGCACTGATATACACTTTATTAGGATACACTATGCACTTTCACAGCTGGTTCATGTGCGCATGCGCTGCCTGGATCGCCCTGAATCTCCCAGTCCCGGCACCAAGATGGTAGCGCGTGACTTCCGCCCGGCTTTGCTTGGTGATATGTCAGCGTTCCATTGTCCGGAAGTGGGTGGTTCCATGAGGTGCGGTCTCGGCGCCGGATGCGCCGCTGTATTCCCGGCTTATCACGAGTACGCTGTCCTCTCATTAACATGTAGCTGTCACTTATTATGGTGTGCTATGATTGGTTACCGGCAATATATAAGGACTTCCAGCTTCCTCCATTGACACGCCCCTGGAAGAAGAACAGGCAAAACGCGCGTTGGGGTGGGCCGTGGTGGCAGCTTGGACACACACTCAGGTATTGCTGACCTATATGCACTTTTAGTAGCGTTTTGATAGTCTATCACCCACTTTATAGGAAGTATTTTGGTTGCAATTTAGCTTAAGATCCGGGCATTGTTTCTAGATATAAGTTGATGCTATATTGGCACTGGATTTAATATGGATCTCTGGCATCAGTTGCTTTTTTAATGGAATGGGTATTTTGGCTATTGACTGTTCCATTGAGTGATTATTCTAAATGATTCAGGAGTGCGTTTGCTCCAGCTGCATGCGACCTCTAGTTTTTTGAGGCATCTATTATGTATGTTGATTCTTTATGTAATATGTTTTCATTGTGAATAAAATTGTAAAATTTTGTGCTATACATTCCTTGTGCCATTAATTTATTTTTGTGGCATTTAGTATAATTCAGATATTGCGGAGTGTGACCCATGGTGTGTTTTGGGCTTTAAGGACTAATATGTATGCCCTTTTACATGATCGCCTGGGGCCACAGACCGGGTCACCGCCACCGTGACATCTCCCATTGAAGTTAACGGGCTCGGTACCGAGTATCCCACGGCCCCTCGGTCACATAATTTTTGGCGCCTACGAACAGGATTCAGACAGGATTACCGTTCGTGCCTAAGGGTACCGTTACACTTAGCGATGCACCAGTGATCCCGACAACGATATGACCCGGTCAGGATCGCTGGTGCATCGCTAAGTGGTCGCTAGCGAGCTGCCAAATAAGCAGATCTCACCAGCGACATAGCAGCGGTCGGCGGGCACTTCTTATCTGTCAGAGGAGGCGATGAAGACGTCCTCCTGCCAGCGTCCACGCGTCGCTCGTCGCCACAGCAGGAAGCAGATGACGAGAAATGGCCCAGGACGTTCTCGAGCGATCAGCGATAACCAGCGGGGGAGCCAGTCCGAGGTAACTATCACAGGTAGCGATATCTCTAGCAATATCGCTGCTGCGTCACAAAACCAATGACGTTATAGCGATATCGCTAGCAATATCGCTATGTGTAACGGGCCCTTAAAGTCCTACAGGAGCAATGACCTGCAGCAACTGAAGCGGTGAGTCGCACCCCTGCAAGAGTTAACTAGGGGGGGGAAGATGTCTAATCCCGGCGAGGCTCAGGGTGCAGCAGCTGCAACTCCCATATTGCCTCTCACCATGCCTTATTTACCGGGTGCGACATGGCTGCCACAGTACAATGGCGATTCGCACACCTTAATTGATTTTAAAGAGAAGCTGCGCAGCATGTTTGAAATTTACCCTAAGTCAGAGGAGCAGAAAGTCAGTATACTTACAAGTCAGCTCAGTGGCACTGCTCAGAGAGAAGTTAAATCTTGGCCAGCAACTGATAAAAAGACTGTAAAAGACATTTTTGCTAAACTAAAGGATACTTTTGACACCCGTACAGCTTCAGAAATAAAGATGCAATTTTTCAGCTGCAGACAGAAATCACAGGACACTGTTAGAGACTATGCTCTTAACCTGCAGGAGGCGCTGCAGGCCATTAAACAAATTGATCCAGACAGTGTAAGAGATGAGAACAAAATGCTGAAAGATCAGTTCATTAAAGGTCTTTTGTCTGATTCCAGTAAGGCACAACTGCGCATGATGTCATTGCAGAACCCTGACATTGACTTTGTTCAGTTTAAGGACAGATCCATCCGTATCTTAAGAGAATCTACCTAAGTCTGCAATGAATCAGTTAAACATCCAGCAGTTACATACCACCAGGGGGCAGTTACATACCACCAGGTGCCTGCTGTACAGCATGTGCAGATTCCAGTTGATGATTCTACTGCAGATTTACAGCTGCAAGTACAGAAACTGACTAAAAATATGGCTGCTCTATGTAAAACTATTCAGACTCTCCAGACTTGTTCCCCCACAGAGAGGATCCAACTAGCATCAAGCCCGGATGATCTCCCATGGCGATGGCCATAGAGGATGCAGCAACATCAGCGATGACTGACTCGCCACCGCAGGAGAACAACGGACCGAATTGACTCTTCTGGGAAACCCATCTGCAGACTGTGCAATAAGGTGGATCATATTGAAAGGGAATGTCCTTTAAATGGGCGACCCCTGGGGGCGAGGACCACCCCCCAGAAGTAAGACAATCTGGTCAAATTAACTGGAGAAACAGGTATGTTGGAGGACGTCCACTTATACCCGTGGTAGTGGATGGTATCCCCTTCAAGGTGGAGCTCAAAGCTCAAGGTCTTGTGGTGGTAGAGGTGGAAAGAGGAGAGTGTCCACCTATCATAACATTGGGCACAAATGTGATTGAAAATTGTTTAAGTGAGGTCATAACAATTTTGAAAGACATAGCCGAGTCGGCCCCGTACAAAAAACAGCAAGCCCTCAATAAAGATATCAAGGCCCTTGTGCAGCAACAGCAGGTGGTGTTAACGGGTAGACAGATTGATAGTGTAAGGGTGAGTGATCCCTACTCCATTATGCTTCCCGCTAGGAGTGAGACCCTCATCTGGTGCAGAGCAGCCATAGGATGGGACTACCAAGCTCTCCTTGAACCAGTCTACTCAGATAGCAGACCTACTGTGCTGATGGCCAGGGGAATTGTTGATGCTAAAAGCGGCAGGGTTCCGGTACGTGTTCTGAACTGTGGAGAAGAGGAAGCTTGCTTGCCCCCTTATGCAACCATAGCCAAACTATTCACAGTCAGCAACAATGATATTCAGGCTGTAGAACCCTTGGATCCATCAGAAGCGACGGATGGCAATGGCTCTTCTGTTCAGGAGGAGGAATGGTTCCAAAAGATACATGTTGGCACCGACTCCACTCCTGTACATCAGAAAAATGTAGATCAGCGGGTGGTGCAAGAATGCGAGAGGGTTTTCAGTAAGCATCCCTTGGATTTTGGGCAGGTAAAAGGGTTTCAACATAACATCCCCACAGGAGATCACCCACCTATCAAAGAAAGGTAGCCAGGGCCCTGGGCTGTTCAGACTCTGTGGGCCCCCCGGTCTTGTGACGGCGTCAAGTGATGGGGTCGGGAAGTCACTAAAATACTTAAATACTGAGGTAAAAAGCTCAGCAAATACACAATGTGTGTACAAGGCCTCACAAATACTGAGGTAAAAAACACCAAATACTCAGCGTGTCCATGATGCCTTACAAATACTGAGGTAAAAACTCACCAAATACTCAGCGTGTGCACGAGGCCTTACAAATACTGGAAGGCTTCGACCCAACATCTAGTCTTGACTCACCTGTACTTAACATCGAAACCAGCTAATAGTCTGCAATCACCTGCTGACCTGGACCCATGACCTGTCAGAGAAGTTACTTCACATGAGTCACACAGACCCTTCTGCTTCATGAACTTCCCCAGATAGAAGAAGCAGCCTCTGATGTGCAGTCTGTGGCAGAATACACAGGAAGAGACACTCCTCATCACAGGCTGTGCCCAACATGGCAGCAGAGGGGTTAACGCCACAGACAAGTCGCCGTCTCCTCACACACTGGACACGACTCTGCATCTGGCGACGAACAAACGCACGTTGCGCATGTCCCAGATGTTCAGCATGTGGAGGACCAAGAGGGGACCAAAAAAGACCCCAGGATTGCAACAGGAGCATGGGAAAGTGGATGGCAGTCGGAGGGGCAGGGTTTATATAGGGGTCGGAGTAAGTAAATATATATATATATATACAGTATATATATACACACACATATTACTACATGCGGGCAGTGCACACATGCACAATCCTCAGGTTGTATAACTTTCAACTGGTCAAAACATTTCTCTCAGTAGGCCAAGAAATAAATGAGGCAGGAATAACTTATAGTAACTTATGTGTGAGGCAGACGTGACAAGACCCGCCATCTCGTGCCCACCTTTCTAGAGGTGCCCACTGCCCACATATAACAATGTTGATGGAAACAGACGACTTCCACTATGATGATTGGTTCCCGGCCGCCCGACCAAACCCATTTCACAACTAGTCACACCCATGTCCACGCCCCAACCACACCCATTTAGCACTGCTGAGCACGCTGAGTGGTACTGAGGGCACAGTGGCTGGTACTGTGGGCACACTGACTGGTACTGAGGAAAAGAATGGAAGAACAGAGAGAGAGAGAAAAAAGAAAACAGAGAGAGAAAGTAAGGAGAGAAAGGAGAGAGAAAAAAACAGAAAGTAAGAAAGAAAGAAGAAAGAAACAGAGAAACAGAGAGAGAAAGAAAGAACAGAGAGAAAGAAAGAGGGGACAGAAAAAAAGAACAGAGAGAGAGAAAAAAGAAAGAGGGGAAAGAAAGAAAGAACAGAGAGGGAGAGAGAAAGAAAGAGGGGAAAGAAAGAACAGAGAGGGAGAGAGAAAGAAAGAGGGGAAAGAAAGAACAGAGAGCAAAAGAAAGAAAGAACAGAGAGAGAAAGAAAGAAAAAGGGAAAGGAAAGAACAGAGAGAGAGACAGACAGAGAAAGAAAGATCCTATAAAGATACTATACCAGTCCGGCTCACATTGTAGTGCCCACCTGAGCCTCATTGTGCAGGACATATCATGATTCACTCACATGGCCGACATCCCTGAGTCCAAGGCGATCCTGCTGTCCGCGCTGTCGGAGGAGGACATGGTGATGATATGAAGCATTCCCTGAAGTGCCTCCATGGTTCCGTCACAATCACCTCCCGAAGTTACCTCATTTCCGGTCAGCTTCCAGCACGTCACTTCCGATGGAACGTCATGTGCGAGTTTTCAAGTGCTCCTCGGGGCTCCGCCGTGTACTCCTGTTTGCAGGAAAAGTAAGCTCATGGTTGGGGCAGTGGGACAGACTCTCAAAATCTGGGAGGTATGAATGCTCCCCATCATACATCTTGTACACGCATGGCTCCGCACACCTCATGCACACACGGCTCCGCTCCGTACACCTCGCACACACACGGTTCCACTTCGTAAACCTCGTACACATGCGGCTCTGCTCCGTACACCTTGTACACATGCGGCCACACTCCGTACACCTTGTACACACATGGGTCCACTCTGTAAACCTTGTATATATGTGGCTTTGCTCCATACACCTCGTACACACGCGGCTCTGCTCCGTAAACACATGGCTCAGCTCCATACACTTTGTACACCTTGTACACGTGTGGCTCTGCTCCGTACACACACGGCTCAGCTCCGTACACTGTGTACACACGTGGCTCCGCTCTGCACACCTCGTAGATGCGTGGCTCTGCTCCGTACACCTTGTACACATGCGGCTCCTCTCCGTACACCTCGTAGACTTTCAGCTCCGCTCCGCACACCTCGTACATGCGCGGCTCAGCTCCGAACACTTTGTACACGTGCGGCTCCGCTTTGCACACCTCGCACATGTGCGGCTCTGCTCCGTACACCTCCCACACACGCGGCTCCACTTCGTACACCTCGTACACACGCAGCTCCGCTCCATACACCTCGTACACACATGGCTGGCTCCGCTCCGAACACCTCATACACACGCGGCTCCGCTCCGTACACGCGCGGCTGGCTCTGCTCCGTACACCTTGTACACACACGGCTCCACTCTGTGCATCTCGTACACATGCGGCTCCGCTCCGTACACCTCATACACACACAGCTCCGCTCCACACACCTCGTACACACGCGGCTCCGCTCCGTACACTTCGTACACACACGGCTCCGCTCCGTACACCTTGTACACACCCGGCTCCGCTCCGTACACCTTGTACACACGCTGCTCCATTCCATACACCTCATACACACGTGCGGCTCTACTTCATCCACCCTGTAAACCCCTCCTGACCCAACACATACTTCCCTCATCCAGCAACAATGACAGCCAGCGCAGCAGAAACCTGCATACAGGACCTGTGATGAGGTCACAGGAGGGGAGGAGTCAGGGGTCACATGATCAGGGGCATCTGAGGCCCCTGATCATGTGACCCCTGACTCCTCCCCTCCTGTGACCTCATCACAGGTCCTGTGCGCACAGAGCAGGGATTTATCAGTGAGGGGCTGCGGTGGCCGGTGGGTCTGTCTGGGAGGGCGAGAATGGGGTCGGTGCATGGGGGGGTGTGGCGCTATGGTGGCAGAATACAATGGGGCAATTTACCCTGGGCTGGTGAGCCCCCCCACACCACTGGGCCCTGGCTACCACCCATATTGACCTCATTATAATCCGCCACTGCCTCCAGCTCATTATCAGTGTGCAAAAGGTATGCTAAGAGAAATGAAACAAGCAGGAGTAATCAGGGATAGCTACAGTCCTTGGGCAGCTCCCCTGGTGTTAGTCAAAAAGAAGGATGGTACAATGTGCATGTGTGTAGATTACAGACAACGTAACAAAATTACTCACAAAGATGCATACCCCTTAGGCCTCTTTCACACTTCAGTTTTTTGTGTCAGTTAAAATCCGACAAAAAGGCGGAAAAGCGGATCCGTTCCTAACTGATGTGAACGGATGCCACAGGATCCGTATTTTGACGGATCCGCCGAATGAAGAATTTTAAAGGAACCGCTGGGAAGGGGGGAGAGAGAGAGAGAGATTTTTATCATCAGCCAGAAAGGATTTCAGGGTTAATTTTGTGGCTTACTTCTTTTCTCCGGGCATGCGCACTGTAAAATGCGGATCCTGCAACAAAAAAAACGTTGCAGGGTCCGTCCAGGCATGCCGGCGCACGAAAAAAATTTGGCGGATCCGCAACAAAACGGGTCCAACGGATGGCCATCCGTCAAGATCCGCCAGTAATGCAACTCAATGGGGAAAAAAACGGATCCGCCAAAAAAATGGCGGATCCCTTTTTTTCAAAAACTGGCGGATTTTGACTGATGGTCAAAAACGGAAGTGTGAAAGAGGCCTTACCACGCATAGAGGAGTCTCTAGCAGCATTAAAATCAGCTAGGTACTTCTCCACTTTGGACTTAACCAGTGGGTACTGGCAGGTTCCTGTTGCTGAGGCAGACAAAGAAAAAACTGCATTCACTACTCCTATGGGGCTATGTGAATTTAATTATATGCTGTTCGGCTTGGGCAGTGCTCCTGGGACCTTTCAGAGAATTATGGAATGTTGCCTGGGACATATGAACTTTAAGATTGTGCTATTGTACTTGGATGATGTGATTGTATATTCCAGGACCTATGAGGAACATCTGCAACACCTGGCAGAGGTCTTGGGGGCGTTGTCCAACTCCGGCTTAAAGGTAAAACCATCTAAGTGTCATCTCCTAAAGCCAAAAGTGCAGTATTTAGGCTTTGTCGTGAGTGCAGAAGGAGTAGCATCTGACCCAGACAAAGTGACTGTCATCAGAGACTGGCAATTACCCACCAACATCCAAGAGGTCAGACAATTCCTAGGCCTAGTGGGATACTACAGACGCTTTATCAAAGACTTTACTAACTTGGCAGCCCCTCTTCTAGATCTCCTAGTTGGCCAATCCAAAAAGGCCAGAGGCAAGAGTCCCCTGATCGAGTGGAATGCTAGGTTGGATGAGTCATTCAACAGCCTTAAGCAAGCACTTACTGGAGAAAAGATCTTAGCATATCCAGACTATGATCAGCCGTTTATCCTGCACACCGATGCCAGCAATGTTGGGTTAGGAGCTGTCCTATCTCAAGTGCAGCAGGGTAAGGAGAAAGTCATTGCTTATGCCAGTTGGAAGCTTTGTCCTACTGTGACGGACTCAGCTCCTGCTGAGCCCATTTTTTGAGTGGACCCTCTGGGTCGTGGCACCCACCCACCGAGGGCGAGCTGACCTTGTGAGAATCCACCCCCTATACAGGGAGTGTCAGGGGCAAGACCAAGGGGGTGAGCCACCACGACTGCTGGGACCAGACGGCCGGCTCAGGGGACACTAGACGAGTGTCTGACGACAAGGACGAGCAGGAAGCAAGACGAGACTAGACGTAGGTGCAAGGTATCTTCATTAGAATAACACAAGATCACATACAGAGAAAACAAGCAAAACGTGCAAGGTGCGCGCGTGGGCACGCCAAGGTCCATAACATGGTACGTGCCAGATGGCACGCCTAGGCACAGGTAATGGCATAATGGCATCGGACTCCGGACTGCTGGCAAACCGACAGGGTCCAGGGATCAGGCTGCGGACGTCAGCTCCGGACATCAGGCCGTAGTCATCTGGTTCCGGACCTCTGGCAACGGTCGGCAGGTTCCGGGCATCCGGCAGGCAAACCAGGGTTCAGGCAAGGAGGCACGACAGATATCCAAGCAGGGTGCGTGTTTAGGGAACATGCCAAGGTCCAAGGCTAGGTGCGTGTGTAGGGGACACGCCAGGGTTCAAGGCTAGGTGCGTGTGTAGGGGACACGCCAGGGTTCACAAACGAGACAGGGTGCGTGTGTAGAGCCACGCCAAAGCATAGGATAAGACAGAGTGCGTGTAGAGACACGCCAAGGTACAAGACAGAGTGCGTGTAGAGACACGCCAAGGTACAAGACAGAGTGCGTGTAGAGACACGCCAAGGTACAAGACAGAGTGCGTGTAGAGACACGCCAAGGTACAAGACAGAGTGCGTGTAGAGACACGCCAAGGTACAAGACAGAGTGCGTGTAGAGACACGCCAAGGTACAAGACAGAGTGCGTGTAGAGACACGCCAAGGTACAAGACAGAGTGCGTGTAGAGACACGCCAAGGTACAAGACAGAGTGCGTGTAGAGACACGCCAAGGTACAAGACAGAGTGCGTGCTAGAAGCGACGCCAGGGTTCAAGGCAGGGTGCGTGCTAGGAGCCACGCAGGGACGCACACCTCACTGGCCAATGCACACGGCTGTAACGCCAGCACGAGGCACGACTAAGGCACAGGAGGGGGCAAAGGAACCTTCGTGCTAGGAGCCACGCCAGGGTTCAAGGCAGGGTGCGTGCTAGGAGCCACGCAGGGGGCACGCCACACTGGCCAGTGCACACGGCTGTACACAAACACGTGGCACTTACCACGGCACAGGAGACGGCCAAGGGGAACCCACGCCGGGGTTCAATGCAAGTACAAGGCAAGGAATACAGGCAGAAACAGAGCCAGGTCAGAGAGAGGACAGAGTCTAGCAGCGGAGCGTAGGCAGAAGCCCAGAGCCGGGCCAAGGGAAGACCTTGGGACTAGACAAAGAAACGAGCACTAAGGAGAGGAGAAATGGTGCGTGTGCCAGGGAGCACTACAGAGCACCATAGGAGAGAGCGAGGCAGAGCAAGCAAAGACTGAGACCATAGGGAGGAACACAAAGCAAGGAATAGCAAGGCAGAGAACACAGGGAGGACTACAAGTCAAAGCATAGCAAAAGCAAGACATAGCAAAACAGGCGAGGCAGAGAACACAGGAAGGACTACAAGTCAAAGCATAGCTAAGGCGAGACATAGCAAAACAGACTAAGACAAAGAACAGCAGAAGGACTACAAGGCAAAGCAAGGCAAAGACAAACATGGCACGAGAGACAACACAAGACATGGCACAAGACAAGAGGCGGAATACGAGCACGGAGCGTGTGCAGAGACGCACTACAGAGCAAAGTGCAAGGGCACAGAATAGAGGGAGCAACCCCACAGACCCAGAGCCTTGCAGGGAAGCAACACAATAATCAGGCCCTGAGCATAGGAAGAGGCGGCCTGATATAGGGCATAGCACCTCCTCCTCCAGGTCAGGACCAGGGGAGAACTTCGGGGATTCTAGACATGACGAGATGATAGCAGAACCAGACAGTGCAGGATCTTAGGAAACGTCACATGATCAGGGTTTCAGACATGACGAGATGATCACCGAACCAACCAGTGCAGGATCCTAGGAAGAACACATGATCCGGGATTCTAGACATGACGAGATGATTGCAGAACCAGACAGTGCAGGATCTTAAGAAACATCACATGATCAAGGACTCCAGACATGACGAGAAGATCACAGAAGGCAGAGCAGAAACGCAGGGATCCTGCAGCTCAGACATGAGGTGAGTCTGCACACAGCTCTAGGGAACATGCAGGACAGCAGACAAAACATGAGCATGCACATCGCTCCAGGAGTTCTTGAGACAAACTGACATGGCGGACGTGACAGTACCCCCCTCTTTAAGCCCCCTCTCACCGGGGCTGGAAAGAAGAAAAAAAAAAATTTTCTTCGGCAGAAACCAGAGTTTAGTACAAAACCACTCCAACAATGTTGATCCGACATCTGAAACGGACACCTGCACCGGTCAAAACACAGGAGCCGCTAACGAGACATGAAGATCCAGTGGGGAGGACTGCGGTTAGACAAGCAAGTCTTCTTACTCTGGCTGCCATCATTTCCAAATGAGTCCAGAGGTCAAGGGCCAGGTCTGATTTACATCAGAAGAGTGGCCGGGGTACCGCCATATTCAGGAGAGTCCAGGAGACAGAGCAGATCAGAATCTATAACAGACGGGTCATCAGACGGGTAGCCGAGGTACCAGCGGAGTCCATGGCCTGATTACCTGTGACGGACTCAGCTCCTGCTGAGCCCATTTTTTGAGTGGACCCTCTGGGTCGTGGCACCCACCCACCGAGGGCGAGCTGACCTTGTGAGAATCCACCCCCTATACAGGGAGTGTCAGGGGCAAGACCAAGGGGGTGAGCCACCACGACTGCTGGGACCAGACGGCCGGCTCAGGGGACACTAGACGAGTGTCTGA
Source organism: Dendrobates tinctorius (assembly GCF_039654945.1). Classification (NCBI taxonomy): domain Eukaryota; kingdom Metazoa; phylum Chordata; class Amphibia; order Anura; family Dendrobatidae; genus Dendrobates; species Dendrobates tinctorius. The sequence continues at coordinate 5,865,462 of NW_027361803.1, read as the reverse complement.
CGACAAGGACGAGCAGGAAGCAAGACGAGACTAGACGTAGGTGCAAGGTATCTTCATTAGAATAACACAAGATCACATACAGAGAAAACAAGCAAAACGTGCAAGGTGCGCGCGTGGGCACGCCAAGGTCCATAACATGGTACGTGCCAGATGGCACGCCTAGGCACAGGTAATGGCATAATGGCATCGGACTCCGGACTGCTGGCAAACCGACAGGGTCCAGGGATCAGGCTGCGGACGTCAGCTCCGGACATCAGGCCGTAGTCATCTGGTTCCGGACCTCTGGCAACGGTCGGCAGGTTCCGGGCATCCGGCAGGCAAACCAGGGTTCAGGCAAGGAGGCACGACAGATATCCAAGCAGGGTGCGTGTTTAGGGAACATGCCAAGGTCCAAGGCTAGGTGTGTGTGTAGGGGACACGCCAGGGTTCAAGGCTAGGTGCGTGTGTAGGGGACACGCCAGGGTTCACAAACGAGACAGGGTGCGTGTGTAGAGCCGCGCCAAAGCATAGGATAAGACAGAGTGCGTGTAGAGACACGCCAAGGTACAAGACAGAGTGCGTGTAGAGACACGCCAAGGTACAAGACAGAGTGCGTGTAGAGACACGCCAAGGTACAAGACAGAGTGCGTGTAGAGACACGCCAAGGTACAAGACAGAGTGCGTGTAGAGACACGCCAAGGTACAAGACAGAGTGCGTGTAGAGACACGCCAAGGTACAAGACAGAGTGCGTGTAGAGACACGCCAAGGTACAAGACAGAGTGCGTGTTGAGACACGCCAAGGTTCAAGGCAGGGTGCGTGCTAGAAGCGACGCCAGGGTTCAAGGCAGGGTGCGTGCTAGGAGCCACGCAGGGACGCACACCTCACTGGCCAATGCACACGGCTGTAATGCCAGCACGAGGCACGACTAAGGCACAGGAGGGGGCAAAGGAACCTTCGTGCTAGGAGCCACGCCAGGTTCAGGGCAGGGTGCGTGCTAGGAGCCACTCCAGGGTTCAAGGCAGGGTGCGTGCTAGGAGCCACGCCAGGGTTCAAGGCAGGGTGCGTGCTAGGAGCCACGCCAGGGTTCAAGGCAGGGTGCGTGCTAGGAGCCACGCAGGGGGCACGCCACACTGGCCAGTGCACACGGCTGTACACAAACACGTGGCACTTACCACGGCACAGGAGACGGCCAAGGGGAACCCACGCCGGGGTTCAATGCAAGTACAAGGCAAGGAATACAGGCAGAAACAGAGCCAGGTCAGAGAGAGGACAGAGTCTAGCAGCGGAGCGTAGGCAGAAGCCCAGAGCCGGGCCAAGGGAAGACCTTGGGACTAGACAAAGAAACGAGCACTAAGGAGAGGAGAAATGGTGCGTGTGCCAGGGAGCACTACAGAGCACCATAGGAGAGAGCGAGGCAGAGCAAGCAAAGACTGAGACCATAGGGAGGAACACAAAGCAAGGAATAGCAAGGCAGAGAACACAGGGAGGACTACAAGTCAAAGCATAGCAAAAGCAAGACATAGCAAAACAGGCGAGGCAGAGAACACAGGAAGGACTACAAGTCAAAGCATAGCTAAGGCGAGACATAGCAAAACAGACTAAGACAAAGAACAGCAGAAGGACTACAAGGCAAAGACAAACATGGCACGAGAGACAACACAAGACATGGCACAAGACAAGAGGCGGAATACGAGCACGGAGCGTGTGCAGAGACGCACTACAGAGCAAAGTGCAAGGGCACAGAATAGAGGGAGCAACCCCACAGACCCAGAGCCTTGCAGGGAAGCAACACAATAATCAGGCCCTGAGCATAGGAAGAGGCGGCCTGATATAGGGCATAGCACCTCCTCCTCCAGGTCAGGACCAGGGGAGAACTTCGGGGATTCTAGACATGACGAGATGATAGCAGAACCAGACAGTGCAGGATCTTAGGAAACGTCACATGATCAGGGTTTCAGACATGACGAGATGATCACCGAACCAACCAGTGCAGGATCCTAGGAAGAACACATGATCCGGGATTCTAGACATGACGAGATGATTGCAGAACCAGACAGTGCAGGATCTTAAGAAACATCACATGATCAAGGACTCCAGACATGACGAGAAGATCACAGAAGGCAGAGCAGAAACGTAGGGATCCTGCAGCTCAGACATGAGGTGAGTCTGCACACAGCTCTAGCGAACATGCAGGACAGCAGACAAAACATGAGCATGCACATCGCTCCAGGAGTTCTTGAGACAAACAGACATGGCGGACGTGACACCTACTTAGAGGAACCCTACCAACTATAGCTCCTTCAAGCTAGAATTCTTGGCTATCGTTTGGGCAGTAACCGAGAGGTTCAAGCACTATTTGGCCTCATCCAAATTTACCATCTACACGGACAACAGTCCGTTAACCCATCTGGAGACCGCCAGGCTTGGTGCCTTGGAACAAAGATGGATGGCTCAGTTGTCAAATTATGAGTTTGTCATTAAATACCGAGCTGGCACTAAAAACGCCAATGCTGATGCTTTGTCCCGTATGCCAAATGCTCCTGATCCAGCAGAAGATCTAGCAGACCTGGAAGAAATAGAGATGCCAGCATTCCACCCCCACAGTGCCTCACAAGACTCTAACCACGTGACAGGAAGTAGTCTTGTCATTCACGAAGTTTCCCTTAATCCACTACCTCACCATGGTTGGGCAGAGACGCAGAGCAGTGACCTGGCTATATGTATGGTCAAGGAACTCCTTGGAGAAGCAGATTCATCTCCAGCTCCTGATGCGCCTGCAGATGTCCAACAGTTGTGGAAAGAGAGAAAGAAGCTGTTCCTTTATGAAGGCAAGTTGATCCGAAGAGCTATTACCCCCCGTACGCATGAACTGGTATGGCAGATTGTGGTCCCCAGAAAAGACGTGCCCATGGTCTTGGAAGCTTACCACAATCAAGTGGGACACTTTGGTTGGAAAAATCTGGAAGTAGTCATCCGCGACCGCTTCTTCTGGACAGGAATGAGACGGTCCATTGAACAGTGGTGTAGAGAATGCGGCCCATGTAATCTCAGAAGAAAGAATTCTGCCAATCAAAGGGCCCCCTTGAAGCCCATCATCACTAAACAACCTTTGGAACTGGTGGCCCTAGACCACATTCAACTAACCCCAAGCCGATCAGGGTATACCTATGCCTTAACAATAGTGGACCACTATTCACGTTTCCTTGTGGTCGTTCCGGTGAAAGACCAAACAGCAAGAACTGCTGCAAAGGCATTCCAAGAATATTTCTGAAGACCTCATGGCTACCCAGATCAAGTGCTGACAGACAGAGGTCCAGCCTTCCAAGAATTTTGCTCCCTCTATGGATGTAAAAAGATCAGAACTACACCTTACCATCAACAAGGCAATGGTCTTTGCAAAAAAACTAAATCATCTGGTGATCAATTTAATGCAGATCCTACCACTGCAAGAAAGGACCAATGGCCTGAGAAATTGCCTGATTTGATTGAAATGTACAACCATATCCCAACCAGCGCAACAGGATATGCCCCAGCTTACTTGATGCATGCACGTCCAGGTAATCTCCTCATCAACCTTGAAATGGGAGTCCTAACTCCTGAAACTATATCCAGCCAATTGGACACGGATTGGAATACGGAAAGACAACTGCAGTATCAGAAAGTTCAACAATGTGTAGAGGAAAGTCTTGACCAAGCTAGTCAAAAACAGGAAAGGAACTTTAATAGACATGCTGTGGCAAACCCCTTACCAACAGGTGAACAAGTGTTGAAGAAAAAGAGAAGACATCACAAGTTAGATGACCAATGGGAGGCTTAGCCTTACACTATTCAACCATCTAGCACTGACAACAGCAAAGTGTGTACTATCTCCAAAGACGACGGAAAAACGTGTACTACTGTATTCAGAGACAATCTGAAAGTATGTCCAGCACAATTGCGTGAAAGAGTTGAGACTTAGGCTATGTGCACACACTGCAGATTCACCTGCGGGTTTTTTCCCGCGGAACCGCAGGTAAAATCGCAGGGAAAATGACCTGCGGTTTTGCTGCGGTTTGGCCTGCGGTTTTGCCCGGCGGTTTCACACCTCTACTATGTTAAAGGTGTGAAACCGCAGCAGAATCCGCAGAAATAATTGACATGCTGCGGAAAAAAAACCGCACGGAAAAAACCGCAGTGTGAGCACTGCGGTTTTGAAAACCCATAGGCTAACATGGTAAAGTACCATGTCTGCGGAACTGCTGCGGTTCCACAGGGCCAAAACCGCAGTGGAACCGCAGCAAAAACCGCAGCGTGTGCACATAGCCTAAGGAAGACTCTCTAACAGAAAAGACTGATACCAAGATTCGCACTGTTCTAGGTGAATTCCCTAGTTCTTGGCTACAAGTCAACAATGCAGTGGTAGTTCTAGTCATGGTGTTCCCATAAAGGTCTTTACCAGAGACACCAAATTGTTCTGGAAGTGATGAGTCGATAATGCCAACCACTAACACTGTACATGATGAAGAAACAGAAAACTTGCCAACAGTCAGCAGTGAACCTGTTGTACCCATGGTAGGTTCAAAGAGTCATAGGAAGTTGTCTTGTATTCCTATCTTGTGCAGATCACAGCGTAGCACACAGGGCCAAACCCCTTCTCGCTATAGAAATTATTTGTAAAATAGTCTAAGATTAATAATTTAGTTTTGAGTTGTACTTACATTGAAGTTTGCCTTAGGTAACGTTACTAAAAATGTTAAAGAAATTGTGCCCACATGGACAAATGTGAGATTTCAGTAGTTATTATGCCTTTTTCTACTACAAGAACTCTTGTAAAGACTCTTAAACTTGAGAAGAAAAACTGTTCATCGTGCCTTGGCAGGAAGCCATCTAAAACAGCGAGTGCAGTGAATTTTCTATTATGGTCTGTGTGCCCTGCAGCTGCACTCAGGGACAGTCCAAACAATCAGAAGTGGTTTTGGGCTGCAATCCACGACTCAACTCAGTTACTGGGACTGTTCGCCAATACCCAAGTTAAATATGTCATTTGTTATATGCTTATGTTCCTTGTGTAGCCCGAGGACGTGCTATCTTTAACTAGGGTGAATGTGGCACCCTGCGTCTTTACCGCCACAAAAGGGTTAAATATGTACTGTTCTGTATGTGTTTTGTGAGCAATGGGAGTTATGCTTTCTCTGCTAGAGACCACAACACACAAACAATTTGCCTCACTCCCTCACTTGTCTGAAGTTGAGAGATTTGCAGACATAGCCTACCTGGGAGGGGGAGGGGTCGAGTTGTTTCAGTGTGAAGAAGGAGGAAGAACGTCTTGGAGGCCATGTTAAGACATGTGCTCGATCCAGGAGTGAGAGCTAAGAAGCATTAGGGACCAGTCCCTAGACCATCCATGCTTTCAGAGCAGGGTGGTAAGCTGAGAGACTGCGTGGGATTACATGACCAGCAGAAGTGTTTTCCCTCAGAAATACTGCAATAACCTAGGATCAGTGAAGGATAGTGCAAGTGGGAACTTGAGCTGCTTCACAAAGGATTCAAGCTGCAAGTTGCTGAAGGCAAAATACACAGTGAGTAGAGGCAATACTGGGAAGTTTTAAATTCTGGGAAGTCTGGCGTCACGAATCACTACATAAACTTTCTACCCCTTTTACATGACCGCCTGGGGCCACGGACTGGGTCACCGCCACTGTGACATCTCCCATTGAAGTTAACGGGCTCAGTACTGAGTATCCCACGACCCCTTGGGTGCGTCATCATGTTTTGACTAAAGATACTTCCATTTCTTTGGCTTTGACAAAACTTCATGTGCGGATTAAATGCGTTTTATACCTGTGGATTGATTTTCTGCATCTATTGCAATTCAATGGGGAAAATTGCTTTACAAAAGTGAGCATACTCGCAAGAAAAATTGACATGTTGCGATTTCGAATCTGTTTAGACTTCATAAAATAAACATAGTGGGCATGAGATTGCTATAAATCATATCCACTTTGCTGGAATTGTAAGACACTGCATTTATGGCATAGTGAAAATACAGAGCGTCAAAGACTCACGGAGGAAACTTAATCTTATATTAAAATATTATTCAATCTAATCTAGTGGCGTTATTGGAAATATAAGTAGTAGTGAATCTTGATTTCTTGCAGGCAGGGTTATATTAGAGAACACAATCTGGTGGGGAAAGGAACGGACCTGTGTGGTTTGAAATGCCAGGGCTGAATTTTAGTCCCAGTCTGTCCCTTGAGGAACCTCGCTGTCCTGCCGTCTCCTTTGTAAATTATTGCACATGATAACAAAGAAAGTCAGATACAGTCATGGGCAAAAGTGTTGGCACCCTTGAATTTGTTCCAGAAAATGAAGTATTTCTCCCAGAAAATTATTGCAATTACACATATTTTGTTATACACATGTTTATTTCCTTTGTGTGTATGGCAAATTGGATATAATTTCACACAAAACCCCAAAAATGGGCAGGACAAAATTGTTTCAACCGCAACTTAATATTTGGTTGTACGCCCTTTGCAAAAAATAACTGCAATAGGTCGCTTTCTATAACCATCCACAATCTTCTTACACCTCTCAGCTGGAATTTTAGACCACTCTTCCTTTGCAAACTGCTCCCGGTCTCTCATATGTGAAGGCGCCTTCCCCCAACAGCAATTGTAAGATCGCTCTACAGATGAACAATGGGATTTACGATCCAAACTCATTGCTGCCACTTCAGAACTTTCCAGCACTTTACTTTTGGTGCGCTCACCAGGGCTGTGGGGGTACTCTGTATCGGGCCGGTTATTAAGGGGATGTGTCCGTGGCCCTGGGCATCCAATAAAAATGATGGATAGGCGAAATAATAGTTTATAAGGGATAATTTGTGATGCCACCTGTGGTATTCTGCAAATAAGGTGTTAGCCAATGCTGCAGATTCATTCCGCTGGGGCCGTTGTTGATGCATTAGGGTTGGTTCAGCTCTTCGCAGGCAGAGCTGGGCCCCAGGGCAGGGGTAGTGATAAGATTTAAGATGGTGGTAGTGGTGGTAGTGCAGTTCAGGGTGCATGACACAGTAAATGATTCTGAGGACACAGCAGAATGCAGTCTTCACACTTTTACTCACAATTCAATTGTTACAGTCCCCAGCCGGGGTGCTGTGTCCTCCAGGCTTGTGGTCCAGACAGCTCTCAGGTAGCTGGGGGTGTACGTTGCCAGGGCTCCCTTTGATGTTCCTTTCCTGACCATCTCACTATGCTGGCTACCAACTCTCCTGCCCTGCATCTTCACACACAGTGTCACATGCCAGCAGACTCCGATCTTGCTGGGCGATGTTGGTCAGACCCCTGGATCCTATATGTCTGCCTTTTCGGCAAATGAGTGTGAGGTTAGCTGCAGCACTTAAAGTTACTGCCGCCACCGGTTTCCTAGCTGAGTCCTTAGTTTCTTCACTAGCTTTGGGGCCTGTCCCCTGACTGCGACCTGGTACCCCCACCGACCATGCCGGTGGATGCGGGCCCCATGGATGGATTGCTCACTATCTGTGCCTCTAAGCCCTCTTCTTCCTCTCTTCCTGGAGCTTTCCTCCCTTTCTTCTCTATCTTCACTCCATCTCGCTCACTCTCTTTAGTCTGGAAACAAGCTGCACTCAGCTTCAATCTCCACAAGTGACTCCTTCTCTCTCCCTCCTGACTGACTTCTGTCCTCTCACACCACTCTCTGACTGACTGACTCTTTCCAGAACAATCTCTTTACCTCAGCACTAACTCCTACCAACTGTCACTCCCTTGAGCTCCTCCCCTTCTCTACTTTCTCCACCAACACCCTCTACTTAACTCCCCCCTGGCCAGATGAGGACTAGTGTTGGGTGCTGGTGTGTGAGTCCTGGCAGTGCTCCTTCCTTATCCGAGAGCTGAGTACCACGCCTCTGGATGAAGTGCAGTACCCTGTAGCAACTGAGACCGCAGGAGTGCCACACTTTATCCATTTCTGGGTGCATTTGGAAATATGTTTTGGGTCAATGTCCTGCTGGAAGACCCATGAGTTAGGAGGCAAACCCAGCTTTCTGACACTGGGCACTACATTACGACCCAAAATCCTTTGGTAATCTTCAGATTTCATGATGCCTTGCACACAGTCATGGCATCCAGTGCCAGAGGCAGCAGAACAACCCTAAAACATCTTTGAATCTCCACCATATTTGACTGTAGTTGTATTTTTTTTTGTAGGTCTCATTCTGTTTTCAGTAAACAATAGAATAATGTGCTTTACCAAAGAGCTCTATCTAGCTCTCTCCCTTTTAATCTGATTTCAACTATGATTTTTAGATTTACAACACCTGTTACTTGCCACAGGTGAGTTTGAACTAGCATCACATGCTTGAAACAAAGTTGTTTACCCACAATTTTAGGAAGGCACCAAATAAGTCACACAGACAGACATATTATTTAGCCATACGTCACATTTTCGGTTGTGTTTGCATGCAGTGATTTCATAAGATATTATCCTATCAAATCCCATCATTATTTAATCATTTACTTGCTAAACAAAAGAAGTCTAAAAACTATTAACTTCAGTTTATCTATTAATCTTTAATTTACTTAGCAGACAGTTTTGTCTCAGGCTTTTCTCGATTGTATTTTGTTCTGTATGGGATTTGGTATGTGTCCAGATCTTTTGAGATAGTTTCAGTATTTGGCAGAGATCAATGCTATAGATTTGCTGCAACCTTAATTGCTGGCAGGGTTTTTTGGAATCCAGAATGAATAACAAAAAGCCGAAGATGTCAGATGCTACAAAAATATATACCATGCTTATCTATTGTACTCCTCTTGTCCTATCACCAAAATTCATTTATTCTAATTAAGTCCTATGTCCTCATCACGACAGAGTAACAAGAGATCCATCATTCTTATCGGATGTCTTACATTTGAAATGCAAACAAAAAAAAAATATCACAAATTCAAATAAGTGTGTTCTGCAGAAGTGAAGTAAACTTCTGGTTGTCTCTGTTCTTCATTCATGTCAACTCTCCCAAGATGCCAGGTGACTCCTGGAGGAAGGAGAGAAGAGGTGGCAAATGCACTGCACAGACCTCCTACAAGGCAGCACTCTGCTAATCTTTCCTTTACCTCCACGCCAAGCCACAGCATCTGTGTGCACATTTAGGAGGCAAAAACAGGTCTTCTATGGTGTGTGTCCCAAAGGAGTTGGGAAAGATGGGAAAGGTTTTTGCATCAAATATCTCTGTTAAAGTCAGTACAAAGACATACTTTCCTTAAAGTGACAGTTCACGATTGCTAAACTTTGGCGACCCCTAAGAAAAAGGTAGAGGAGATGACAAGCTTAGCTGCAGCTCTTTTTACATTGTTTTACTTCCCATTATACCCAAATTATTAACTAATTTGCAACATAACTCATAGTGTAAAGTCTAAAACTGATCAAATACCGCTATACAAGGTCAAAATAACACCGTCACTCCAAATATTAACACCATGTTGAGACTGAATTTTACCATCATAGAATGAAGGGATGAAACAAGTGTATAGTGATCCCATGGTGGCTCCACACTATTGGTATGCAGGGCATAATAATATCACTAAAGAGACAAGTGAATAGATTACTGATCGGACACAGTCAGGGTTGGAAAAAACAACATTATCGAATGAATCCTAGTTGGTCCCAATTGCAATTGTTCAGCTTAACTGTCTCCTCCATGAAGGCCATCAAAAACACTTGCTGAGCCCATGTCTGTCATCCTAAATGCACAAACTTCCTATCCTGCTGACCTATTTAATAGAACCTCCTTGTTATATCTGTATTACTACTTTCCAGCTGCGGCCCCCAATAATGCCCACTAATAGTGAGATGTTATACCAGGGGTGGACACTGACTTTATTGTGCCCCTATGCAGGACTTGTGTCTGTGTCATGTGTGTGGGACTGGATTGTTGCATTCCTATCCCTGAAGACACCAGTCACTTTGTGATGTGTATTATAATGTGTATTATGTCTTGCGTGTCTGTATATATTGTGTCATGTGAAGTGTAATACGTATAGTGTATGAGTAATGTAAAGGTAATGCATAATGTTAGTAGTGTACAATATAGGATAGCACAGGGTAAGACATAGATTAGGGCTTAGGACATAAAATAAGTAGGGTAAGATAGTGACTGTAGTTAGGTAGTGACATTAAGGTAAGGATAGTGTTATTGTTCAGGACCAACCCATAGTGGGGAGGGGCGTAGTGTTAGTTCAAGTATGAAGCATCTGTGAGCGGTGCTGCCACTGTGGGTGAACAACAGAAAAAAAGACTAACATTCTGTGCAGTGCTACATCTGTGCCACCCCTTTGTCATGATTAACTATTTATCAAAACATCTACTGACGAGAGAGTGAGACACACACAGGGGGGGTTTCTCCCAATATTTCAGAAGGAAAATCTACATGGGCAGAAAGTGGAACTATCACAATATTTGGGCAACCTGTTATGCAAAAAGGTCACCCTAGCCAGATTGGCATTCCATATATCAGTTTTAATGATGGCATGTAGGAGTAATTCAGTAAAAGGTGCATGCAACTTAATTAATAAAATGCCTTTTATCTCTGGTGCACACCTCGCCATAAATATTACCCCACTTCTGAAGTATTTGTCAGGTGGGCTTCATCATGCCTCATTACACTTATTCTCTGCACATTTTGAAGAATGTGTGTTTTAAGCTACTTTGTGATTTTTGCCATGCGGGCCTTTGCAACATTCTAAATCCTATAAGAACATACAAGTTCAACCCCTCCCCCATAATGCAGTAATGTCTTGGGCTCCTTCCTGATATATACCCCTTCCTGGGCCCATCCTAGTTTATATTTAGTATATATGGTCCCCATCCTAGTATATATGTTCCCATCCTGTTATATATTTTCGCCATCCTGGTACATATGAAATCCATCATGGTATATATGTTCCTCATCCTGGGCATCATCCTGTTATATAGGTTCTCCATCCTGATATATACGTTCCTCATCCTGGGCCCATCTTGGTATATATGTCCCTTATCCTGGATTCCATCTCAGTATATATATTCCCAATCCTGGTAAATATGTCCCTTATCCTGGGCTTCATCTCAGTATATACAGTCATGGCCAAAAGTATTGACACCCCTGCAATTCTGTCAGATAATACTCAGTTTCTTCCTGAAAATGATTGCAAACACAAATTCTTTGGTATTATTATCTTCACTTAATTTGTCTTAAATGAAAAAACACAAAAGAGAATGAAGCAAAAACCAAAACATTGATCATTTCACACAAAACTCCCAAAATGGGCCAGACAAAAGTATTGGCACCCTCAGCCTAATACTTGGTTGCTCAACCTTTAGCCGAAATAACTGCGACCAACCGCTTCCGGTAACCATCAATGAGTTTCTTACAATGCTCTGCTGGAATTTTAGACCATTCTTCTTTGGCAAACTGCTCCAGGTCCCTGATATTTGAAGGGTGCCTTCTCCAAACTGCCATTTTTAGATCTCTCCACAGGTGTTCTATGGGATTCAGGTCTGGACTCATGGCTGGCCACCTTAGAAGTCTCCAGTGCTTTCTCTCAAACCATTTTCTAGTGCTTTTTGAAGTGTGTTTTGGATCATTGTCCTGCTGGAAGACCCATGACCTCTGAGGGAGACCCAGCTTTCTCACAGTGGGCCCTACATTAAGCTGCAAAATTTGTTGGTAGTCTTCAGACTTCATAATGCCATGCACACGGTCAAGCAGTCCAGTGTCAGAGGCAGCAAAGCAACCCCAAAACATCAGGGAACCTCCGCCATGTTTGACTGTAGGGACCGTGTTCTTTTCTTTGAATGCCTCTTTTTTTCTCCTGTAAACTCTATGTTGATGCCTTTGCCCAAAAAGCTCTACTTTTGTCTCATCTGACCAGAGAACATTCTTCCAAAACGTTTTAGGCTTTTTCAGGTAAGTTTTGGCAAACTCCAGCCTGGCTTTTTGATGTCTCGGGGTAAGAAGTGGGGTCTTCCTGGGTCTCCTACCATACAGTCCCTTTTCATTCAGACACCAACGGATAGTACGGGTTGACACTGTTGTACCCTCGGACTGCAGGGCAGCTTGAACTTGTTTGGATGTTAGTTGAGGTTCTTTATCCAACATCCGCACAATCTTGCGTTGAAATCTCTTGTCAATTTTTCTTTTCCGTCCACATCTAGGGAGGTTAGCCACAGTGCCATGGGCTTTAAATTCTTGATGACACTGCACACGGTAGACACAGGAACATTCTGGTCTTTGGAGATGGACTTGTAGCCTTGAGATTGCTCATGCTTCCTCACAATTTGGTTTCTCAAGTCCTCAGACAGTTCTTTGGTCTTCTTTCTTTTCTCCATGCTCAATGTGGTACACACAAGGACACAGGACGGAGGTTGAGTCAACTTTAATCCATGTCAACTGGCTGCAAGTGTGATTTAGTTATTGCCAACACCTGTTAGGTGCCACAGGTAAGTTACAGGTGCTATTAATTACACAAATTAGAGAAGTATCACATGATTTTTCGAACAGTGCCAATACTTTTGTCCACCCTCTTTTTTATGTTTGTTGTGGAATTATATCCAATTTGGCTTTAGGACAATTCTTTTTGTGTTTTTTCATTTAAGACAAATTAAATGAAGATAATAATACCAAAGAATTTGTGTTTGCAATCATTTTCAGGAAGAAACTGAGTATTATCTGACAGAATTGCAGGGGTGTCAATACTTTTGGCCATGACTGTATATAATAATAATAATACATTTTATTTCTATAGCGCCGACATATTCCGCAGCACTTTACATTTCAGAGGGGATTTGTACAGACGATAGACATTACAGCATAACAATAATCACATAGATCGTAACAGATACCAAGAAGAATGAGGGCCCTGCTCGCAAGCTTACAGTCTATGAGGGAAAAAGGGGAGACACGAAAGGTAACATAGTTATTAACATAGTTATTAAGGTTGAAGGGAGACTTTAAGTCCATCTAGTTCAACCCATATCCTATCCTAACTTGCCCTAACATGTTGATCCAGAGGAAGGCAAAAAAACCCCATGTGGCAACAGTAAGCTTCACATTGGGGAAAAAAATTCCTTCCCGACTCCACATACGGCAATCAGACTAGCTCCCTGGATCAACGCAATATTAAGGAGACTAGTGTATATACCCTGTAATATTATACTTTTCAAGAAAGGCATCCAGTCCCTTCTTAAATTTTAGTAGTGAATCACTCATTACAACATCATATGGCAGAGAGTTCCATAGTCTCACTGCTCTTACAGTAAAGAATCCGCGTCTGTGAGTATGCTTAAACCTTCTTTCCTCCAGACGTAGAGGATGCCCCCTTGTCCCCGTCACAGGTCTAAGAGTAAAAAGATCATTAGAGAGGTCTTTGTATTGTCCCCACATATATTTATACATTGTAATAAGATCACCCCTAAGCCTTCGATTCTCCAAACTAAATAACCCCAAGTGTAATAACCTGTCTTGGTATTGCAGACCCCCTAGTTCCCTAATAACCTTGGTCGCTCTTCCCTGCACCCGCTCCAGTTCAGCTATGTCTTTCTTATACACCGGAGACCAGAACTGTACACAGTATTCTAAGTGTGGTCGCACTAGTGACTTATATAGAGGTAAAATTATGTTCTCCTCATGAGCATCTATGCCTCTTTTAATGCATCCCATTATTTTATTTGCCTTTGCAGCAGCTGCTTGACTCTGGCCACTAAATGTGAGTTTGTCGTCCACCCATACACCCAGGTCTTTTTCAGTGACTGTTTTGCCCAGTGTTTTACAATTAAGCACATAATTATACAACTTGTTCGTTCTACCCAAGTGCATGACCTTACATTTATCCCCATTAAAGCTCATTTGCCATTTATCAGCCCAAGCTTCTAGTTTACATAAATCCTCCTGTAATATAAAATTGTCCTCCTCTGTATTAATTACCCTGCAGAGTTTAGTGTCATCTGCAAATATTGAAATTCTACTCTCTATGCCCCCTACAAGGTCATTAATAAATATGTTAAAAAGAAGCGGGCCCAATACTGACCCCTGTGGTACCCCACTGCTAACTGTGACCCAGTCCGAGAGTGCTCCATTAATAACCACCCTTTGTTTCCTATCCCTGAGCCAGCTCTTAACCCACCTACACATATTTTCCCCTATCCCCATTGTTCTCATTTTATGTATCAACCTTTTGTGTGGCACCTTATCAAAAGCTTTTGAAAAGTCCATGTACACCACGTCCACTGCATTCCCTTGGTCCAGTCCGGAACTTACCTCTTCATAAAAGCTTATCAGATTAGTCTGACAGGAACGGTCTCTTGTAAACCCATGTTGATATTGGGTCATAAGGTTATTCTCCTCCAGATACTCCAGTATAGTATCTCTTAGAAAACCCTCCAGGATTTTACCCACAGTTGAGGTTAAACTTACTGGCCTATAACTTCCAAGTTCAGTTTTTGTCCCCTTTTTGAATATTGGCACCACATTTGCTATACGCCAGTCCTGTGGTACAGACCCTGTTATTATGGAATCTTTAAAGATTAAAAATAGTGGTCTATCTATGACTGTGCTTAATTCCTGCAGTACTCGGGGCTGTATCCCATCCGGGCCCGGGGATTTGTCAATTTTAGTGATTTGTAGACGCCGCCGTACTTCCTGCTGGGTTAAGCAGGTGACATTTAATGGAGAATTTTTATCCCTGATCATGTTATCCGTCATGGGATTTTCTTGTGTAAATACTGTTGAAAAAAAGTTATTTAGCATATTGGCTTTTTCCTCATCGTCATCCACCATTTCACCCAGACTATTTTTAAGGGGACCAACACTATCATTTTTTAGCTTCTTACTGTTTATGTAGTTAAAGAATATTTTGGGATTATTTTTACTTTCTCTGGCAATGAGTCTCTCTGTCTCAATCTTTGCTGTCTTGATTTGCTTTTTACAGAATTTATTTAATCTTCTGTATTTATTTAATGCCTCATCACTACCTACTTGCTTTAATTCTCTAAATGCTTTATTTTTATCTCTCATTGCGCCCCTTACAGCTCTATTTAGCCATAGTGGTTTCCTCCTATTTCTCGCATGTTTATTCCCATACGGTATATATTGTGCACAGCTCCTATTCAGGATGCTAATAAATGTCTCCCATTTTCTTTGTGTATTTTTATGTCTCAGGATATCATCCCAGTTAATTGCACCAAGATCCTCTCTCATCCGTTGGAAATTTGCCTTCCTGAAGTTTAGTGTCCTTGTAACCCCTCTACTACACATCTTATTAAAGGATACATGAAAACTTATTAATTTGTGATCACTATTACCCAAGTGACCCCCAACCCTTACATTTGATATGCCGTCTGGCCTGTTGGTTAATATTAGGTCTAGCAGTGCCCCCCCTCTTGTTGGGTCCTGAACCAGTTGTGAAAGGTGATTGTCTCTCATCGTTGTCAGAAACCTATTACCTTTGCTGGAACTGCAGGTTTCGGTTCCCCAATGTATTTCAGGGTAGTTGAAGTCCCCCATAATAATGACTTCTCCTTGAGTCGCTGCTTCATCTATTTGCTTTATGAGGATATTCTCTGTAGCTTCCACTATTTTTGGAGATTTATAACAAACCCCTATCAGTAATTTATTAATTTTTCCCCCCTCCCCTTATCTCTACCCACAGGGACTCTACATTTTCATTAGATTCATATATATTATCACGAAGGATGGGTTTTAAGGATGATTTTACATATAAACACACGCCTCCCCCTCGCTTATTTGTTCGGTCATTTCTGAACAGACTATAGCCCTGTAAATTAACAGCCCAGTCATGGCTCTCATCCAGCCATGTCTCAGATATCCCCACCATGTCATAATTATGTTCCAACAACATTAACTCCAATTCCTCCATTTTGTTGGCGAGGCTTCTGGCATTAGTATACATGCACTTTATGTATCTCTCTGTACCTCTATTCTTCCTTAAATTATTAACTGTTCTAACCCCACCCCCCATGCCACCTCCACCCCCAATGTCATTATTTGTGCCCAGGTCTCTATCTGCACTGTCTTCCCCTCCTATAAAAGGAATACCCTCCCCCCCGTCCCTAGTTTAAACACTCCTCCAACCTTCTAGCCATTTTCTCCCCCAGCACAGCGGCACCCTCCCCATTGAGGTGCAGCCCGTCCCTAGCGTAGAACCTGTAGCCAACTGAGAAGTCGGCCCAGTTCTGCAGGAACCCAAACCCCTCCTTCCTACACCAATTCCTGAGCCACTTATTAACCTCCCTAATCTCCTGTTGCCTCTCTGGTGTGGCACGTGGTACAGGAAGTATTTCCGAAAATACCACCTTGGAGGTCCTTGCTTTAAGCTTACAGCCTAATTCCCTGAAATCATCTTTAAGGACCTTCCACCTACCTCTAACTTTGTCATTTGTGCCAATGTGCACCATGACCGCTGGATCCTCTCCAGCCCCTCCCAGTAATCTGTCAACCCGAGTGAGGTGAGTGGTAACAATTGCCCTGATTGTATGGACCAGCCATAATGTTAAGTGTGTAACAGTACAGACACAGAGGGCTAATGGATGCATAAAGCATATATTCCCCAACCTGGTATATATGTCCCTTATCCTGGGCTCCATCTCAGTATATATATTCCCCATCCTGGTATATATGTCTCTTATCCTGGGCCCCTTCCTGGTATATGTTCCCTATTCTGCTGCTGTTTTTTAATGCATAGAAAAATAAATAAATTATTATACTCACCTTACCTTAGCACCCCCGCCATATGGCGTCCTCTTCTCAAGATGGTAGCTAACTTCAGCGTTCAAGCGACGAGAGCATAGGACGTCACTGTCCCAGTTACGGGCACGCTGACATGAGCTGCTGGCCTCTGATTGGCCGGCAGCGGGTATTGCAGCGCAAGGACCCATCAGGTCTCTGCGCTGCAATACACCTCAGCTGAATGTGCATCCACGGACGCACATCCAGTTGAAGTTTGCTCTGGCATAGGTAGGCCACTCACCCGCATGGGCCCAATTGCGTTCACAACCTTTATGACCGTGATCATGCCAATTACAAGTGGGAGTATCCTTACACCACTGGTATTCCTTTCACATGGAACACCTATCCATCCCTCTAGATATATGCACTTTTATTACTTTACAACATTACATGTTTTTTTCTTGCGCTTTACATACATCTGCCGGTTCCATTTGCTGGCACTGTTATATTCTGTATATGTACTTCTCTTTCTTTTACATTGTTTTTAATCATTTAGTAATAAAGAATTAATTTAAGGTCTTGCTGTGTCCCCATTAATATACAGGTATTACATTTCTCTATACACGTATAAGCACTTTTTTTATTGAGCGTCTTTACTTGCTTTTTTACTTTACCGCTGATAGTTCCATTTGCTGTACTGCTATTTTCTGAATCTCTACTTTCATTTACATTGTCTTTTTAATCATGTAATAATAAAATATCAATTTACAATTGTGCTCAAAAGTTTACATACACCGGCAGAATTTTTGCTTTCTTGACCTCTTTTCAGAGAATATGAATGATAACTCCAAAACTTTTTCTCCACTCATGGTTAGTGGTTGGGTGAAGCCATTTATTATCAAACTATTGGTTTTCTTTTTTTTAAAAAAAGAGCAAGATGTCAAGGTTAACTTGCAGCAATAGTTATTTCCTATGATGTAAATGAAACCCTGAATTATGTTATTGAATGACATGGTTTATTGCTCCACTCCTAGTTTGGGGCTTTATGACAAAGTACAGAATGTTTTCTGTTGTGTATATTCTTACCATATCTGCTATGCATAGTTTTTGTTTTATCAAGCATGATCTCAGCTGTATATGTTCTCTGTTGTGTTCGTTATGTGTTGTGTCCATTCTCTGTTTTGTCATTCTCTGTTGTGCCCAATCTTTGCTGTGTTCATTCTCTGTTGTGTCCATTTTCTATTGTTTTCTGTTTTGTCCTTTCTGAATTGTGTCCGTTCCATGTTTATCCCATTCTATGTTGTATCCATTTTCTGTTGTACATGTTCTTTGTTTTGTCCGTTCTCTATTATGCATGATTTCTGTTGTATTTGTGTAATGCCGATGGACACCGTGTTCCTGTTTCTTCTGTGTCCCTGGATACCACAGAAAAAAGGGTCTACTGGCTGGGTGCGTATGTTGTTACCTTTAAGGTACACTACTGCAGACTGCATGCTGCTGCTTGACATGGTAGGCCCAGGCCGGATGAAGTAGAGATGAATGAGGAAGACCAGAATGCAAAAATAAACTTTTCTTTAACCAAATTAGTGAAATATATACAGTATACAGTAAAACATGACACTGCGTTATATTACTGTAAGACCTTCAGGAGGCATGTAAACAGCTTCTCCGCTCCTTTACACCAGTTGTCATGGGTTTATCGCAACATAGAGGGGCCAGAAGACAGCAGCGTCTGATTTCACGCACTCCTACTCTCTGTTGCGTCCATTCTCTGTTGTTTCTGTTCTCTGTTGTGTCTGTTCTCTTTTGTGTCTGTTTTCTGTTGTGTCTGTTGTCTGTTGTGTCTGTTGTCTGTTGTGTCTGTTCTCTGTTGTGTCTGTTTTCTGTTGTGCTTCTTCTCTGTTGTGTCTGTTCTCTGTTGTGTCTGTTTTCTGTTGTGTTTCTTCTCTGTTGTGTCTGTTTTCTGTTGTGTCCGTTCTCTGTTGCGTCTCTCCTCTGTTGCGTCCGTTCTAAGTTGTGTTGGTTTTCTGTTGTGTCCGTTCTCTGTTGCGTCTCTCCTCTGTTGTGTTTGTTCTTTGTTGTGTCCATTCTCTGTTGTGTCTGTTTTCTGTTGTGTCTGTTCTCTGTTGTGCTTGTTCTTTGTTGTGTCCATTCTCTCTTGTGTCCTTTCTCTGATGTGTCCATTCTCTGTTGTGTCCGTTCTCTGTTGTGTCTGGTCTCTGTTGTGTCCGTTTTCTGTTGTGTCCATTCTCTGTTGTGCCTGTTCTCTGTTGTGTCCACTCTCTATTGTGTCCATTGTCTGTTGTGTCCATTGTCTGTTGTGTCTGTTCTCTGTTGTGTCTGTTCTCTGTTGTGTCCGTTCTCTGTTGTGTCTGTTCTCTGTTGTGTCTGTTCTCTGTTGTGTCCGTTCTCTGTTGTGTCCGTTCTCTGTTGTGTCTGTAAGGGGGTGGCAGTGCTATGGACAGTAGAGACAAGCTGCACCTTTAAGAGACAGCACCCCCTTGGTTAGATCAGTGGGACATTCTAAACTTCCTTGCTGTAAAGGCTGTTTGGTTTCATCTGCCAGACTACAGAGGGGAGGGGCTGCTTTTGTGTGTGTAGCAGGTGTGCCTGCGTGAGCTGTTAGGAAATGAACATTTAGTCTGTGACTGACTTTGTAAACTATTCTGGGGATTTAAAGGTGGCTTTCCTGTCTTGCCGTGAGAAGCCACGAAGAAAGGACAATAAAGGAACCCAGAGGAGGAATCCATCGTTCCTAGGAGCATCATTGAACCTACACACAAGGAAAACAGAGCTTCCAGGAAGAAGTGCGCACCATCTTGCAAAGCTTCAGGGGCCCCCGGGAATGGACTGAGATACCAACTACTGTGAGTGTTAACCCCGTGTGCGCACATGTTTAGGGCTTAGGATAGGCTGCAATAGACAGAGCACGGTAGCCGTGCGGCCGGAATAGCAGCAGCCAGATAGATTATAGTTAGAGTAGCAGCATACTGTACTTTATTGTATTGTTTTGCCTTTTGCAATATACACTGATCTGTAATGATTGGTGCTCTGAGCCATTTGTACGGCCCAGCTAGAGAATATCACTTTTGCAAATTGTTTTATGTCATTGCATACCCCTGCTTATACTTTCCTAACACTGCATTCCTTGCCTGTAAATAAATTAACCCTTTGATGTTTGCACCTCATCTTGTGTACCGTAGTCTCCTTGCATTGTGGTGGTCCACCAGCCATCGCTTCAAGTGGCGCTGCAAGCAGGGTGACTATCACCAAGATGCAGGCAGCAGGCAGCAACGGCAGGAGTGCTAGTGTTAGTGGGGATGCTGTGGGCATTGGTGGAACCCCTGCAAGGACACTCCCTATGGGTACCATATTTAGTGTGCTTTCAAAATTTGACGGCAATAATATGTCCCAGTCTGTTTGGGTGTCCCAGCTGCCAAGCACCCTGAAGATTTCAAACATCAGCACAGACCTTGAAGTGGACATTGCTTTGACTGCCTTGGAGGAAGAGGCCCATAAAAACATCTGTCTACAGCTGGAACTCACCCGTAGTACCTTGAAGGAGTTAGTGAAATTCCTGGAAGAGATCTACAGCGAGACTGCTAGCGCGGGACACCTTCGCGCCAAATTTTTTTCTAGACTGCAGCAGGAAGAAGAAGGGATCTCTCAGTATGCGACAGCACTGCAAGAAGTGTTGACAGAAGTGCAGAGGAAAGAGACAGATGGGCTCAGTGGCATGGGCTCCAAAGACCGGATACTCCGGGATCAATTAATTCTGGGACTGCATAGCACATCCTTGAGGAGAGCACTGTCAGAACGGGTCCGTGCAGATCCGGCTCTTTCATTCCGTCAAATCCTGGCAGAAGCAGTGGCCCGAAGCAAGAAGAGAGGCCACTCCTTATCATAATGAACACTTGATTGCTGGGAGTCCCATCCTACGTGCTGAATTTGAGGGCGTTCCAGTGGATTGCTTGATAGATACCGGTTCACAAGTGACAACAATGCCAGAATCATATTTCAAACAGCATTTTCAGGCCCTGGCTAAGCCAGAGAAGGAGACATTGATCCGGTTGCTTGCTGCCAATCAACAGCCGATCCCAGTCGCAGGGGTTGTGTGGATGAATATTCAAATCTTTGGGCAAGAAGTAGGAAAGAAAGGGATCCTGCTAGTCCCTGAGCCCATCAAAGAAGATGTGCCTGTAGTACTGGGAATGAATATCCTATGAAAACTCGATCAGATAATGTTCACCAAACGAGGACCCATTTATTGGAAGAAGGCTGCCACACACAAGCCTACTCAAGAAGCCCTTCAGCGATTGATCCACATCTGTGGGACGCAGAAGAGTGTGCCGTCTTATCAGGCAGTAGGGGTCATCAGGGCCCCTGGGAAGGTGTCTGTAATCCTGCCTCCCGAGCAAGATAGTATATTACACCTTCCAGTGGGGACTCATCGCAACCTTGATGGGCTGGAGGTGATAGTTCAGCCTGTGGTAGGCGGAGGAGCGGACCAAGAAGTCATGATAGCTCGTACGATAGCTGTGGTCTAGTGAGGACATGTCCCCATAAGAGCTTTGAACGTGGGCCCCGGGGAAGTCATCTTGCCACGGGGACAGATCTGGCCTGGGTGTACCTACACAAGGGCGAAGTGGTGAGTCAGAAAGAGATGTCTTTATTGCCGATCGAAGGTACAGGGTGGACCCTGGTAGTCGCTGCCCGAAGAGAAGCCATCCCCGGAGAGAAATGTGCGAATCATCCTTGACCAAATGGAAGTGGATGTGAAGACTCTTGGCCCTGAGCGTGTGTGGGCGATAGAAGCTATGCTATGGGAAAATCAGGCCGCATTTGCCCGTCACGCCAAAGATTTTGTCTGTACCAAAGCGATCACACACGAGATACCGACCGGGGACGCTAGCCCAATTCGAGAACGATATCGGCAAATCACACCCAAGATGTACCAAGAGGTGAAAACATTACTGAGGTAGATGCTGGATTCAGGAGTAGTGCAGAGTAGTCAGAGTCCTTGGGCAGCACCGGTGGTGCTCGCCAAAAAGAAGGATGGGACCATCCGGTTCTGTGTAGATTACAGGAAACTCAATGCCTGCACTGTGCAAGACTCATATCCGTTATCCCGCATCGAGGAATCCTTGACAGCATTGGGGAAAGCCAAGTACTTCTCCACCTTAGACCTAGCAAGCGGATACTGGCAAGTGGCCGTGGCCAAGAAAGACAAGGAAAAACTGCCTTCATCCTCCCTATGGGATTGTTCGAGTTTAACTAGATGCCCTTCGGGCTCTCCAATGCTCCGGGCACGTTTCAACGGCTGATGGAAAAGTGTTTGGGAGACAAACTTTGAGGCTACCCAGATATACCTGGATGACATCATTGTGCTCTCTGCCTCGTTCGAAGACCATCTTGCCTGGCTTGGACAGGTACTCGGAAGACTGCAGGCTCATAACCTGAAAGTGAAGCCAAAGAAGTGCCACCTTTTCAAGAGAGAGATCGAGTACCTGGGCCACATAGTGTCACAAGACGGAGTTCTGCCTTCACCAAAAAAAGTGGCTGCTATCCAGAAGTGGCCAGTTCCTCGAACCGTGCGGGAACTCCAGGCCTTCCTTGGACTCGCTGGATACTACCGATGGTTTGTCAAAGATTTCGCAAAGGTGGCGGGTCCTCTGAATGAACTGCTGAAGGGGACCGCTGGAGTGCCGAAGACCCAATGCATCCCCTGGGACCAGAGGTGAGATGAGGCCTTCCAGGCTATAAAGAATGCTCTTACTTCAGCCCCAATTTTGGCCTACGCAGATTTTGATCAACCGTTCCTGTTGTACACAGACGGTAGCCTTCATGGACTCGGTGCAGTACTTTCCCAAATACAGGATGGACATAAGAGAGTCATTGGGTATGCCAGTAGGTCCCTGTGAGACAGTGAAAGAAACCCTCATAATTACAGCTCTTTCCGGTTAGAGCTCCTGGCCCTCGTGTGGGCCATGACAGAGAAGTTTGCGGGTTTCCTGGCAGAGACCAAGATTCAAGTTCGAATGAACAACAATCCCCTGGCCCACCTTGAGAATGCCAAATTGGGGGCCTTAGAACAATGATGGGTGGCTCGCCTGGCCAAGTTTGACTTTACCATCAGTTATCGCTCTGCTACTGAAAATACAAATGCCGATGGCCTGTCACGAGTAACGGTGGAAACTCCAGTGGGGGATCTCGATGAACAACTCAAAGAGAAAAAAACCCAGACTTCCATAAGTTCAAGACCCCAGTGGTTGCGGTCCAGTCGAGTAGGGAGGCCTGTGCACTACCCCGATCTCTGGGGAGAACCAATAAACAATGGGGAAATGTTCAAGATGAAGATGGAGGGCTGAGACAGATGAAATTCTGGGTAGCACAGAAGAAGAAGCCAGTCAAACAAGAGATAGTCTGGATGCTGAGATGAAGAGTGTCTTACACCAGTGGGATAGGCTGGAGGTGCGAGAATCAGTGCTATATCGCAAGAGGCAACAGCCGAAAGATACTGAAGTAAGGTGGCAGGTGGTCATCCCAGGAGGAATGGCCCAAGAAGTGGCTAAAGATGCCCACGAATTCAGAGCCCACTTAGGGTTCACAAAGACCTACCAGTGGATACAGTGGCACGTGTACTGCCCCCGGTTGGAATCGTGGTAGAAGAGGTTTGCCGGCAATGTCGGGTATGCGACCTCATTAAGAGTACTGAACAAAGGGCACCCATCCAGACCATACATACTAAGGAACCGCTAGAAGTCCTGATGATCGACTATCTCCTCGTGGGACACTCAGCCCCAGGTCCACAGTACTATTTGGTGATGACCAACCATTTCTCCATCCACTGTTTTGAATTCGCTTTCTGGCCTGCCTCTGGTTACTACTGAAGGTAGTGGAACTGGTCAAATTGACGGAGGGGTTGCGAGTTCTCTTTCTGGGCTCCCTCTGGTGGTTACTGGAGGTAATGGAGCTGATCTGATTAACAGAGGCGTGCCACCTGATAATGAGGATGACAATTGGAGATCTGGGGTTTCAGACAGGGATTTTAGACAGCCAACTCCCTCTATCCCTGCTGGTGATTTTCTTCCTGCCTCCTGAGGTCTTAGTTTCCAGCTCAGTCCCTGCATGTTCAGCTAAGTGTTCATTTGCTATTCTGTTTACATTTGATCTGGTTTTGTCTATTTCAGTTTTGTGTGAGTCAGCCAGCTCCGGCTGGGGCTGTGCTGAATCACCATCCATATGTTACTGCTTGTGCCAGTTTGTTTTTGTCCCTTATTAGATTGGCCTCTTTTTGCTCTGCTTTCAGAATATAACAGAGTGCTGATATAGCGGGCGAAGTCGTGCGATTTCAGTATTTTTTGCATCAGACTTGTTGGACTTTTTTGCAGGGTTTTTTGCGTGATTGCAGACAGTGTCTTTCCTTTCCTATCCTGTCTAGTCAGTGTGGGCCCCATCGTTTGCTCAGTCTATTTTCTTGATTGCATTTGCGTTTTCATCTTGTCTCACCGACAATATATGTTTGGGGGCTATCTATTCCTTTGGGGTCTGCTCTGGGGCAGTTTAGATTTCTCCTTTCTTGCTTTAGGCTTAGTTAGCTCTCTGGGTGTGCCGAGGCATCTAGGATCACCATAGGCACGCTCCACGGCTACTGCTAGTTGTGTGGATAGGATCAGGGGTCTGCAATCCGCTTAGTTACAAACCTCTCTGGTTTTCTGTGGCTTGGGCTTGCTCTCCTCCTCGGTGACCCAATCATAACAGAATCACCAGCCTATCTGCAGACTCTAGGGTGCTCAAAAGAAGGAAAGAATTGTAAAAAAAAGAGTCAGATTTTTTTATATCTTTTTTTCCTCTTTTTCTCTGGAGCCGTAGGAGGATTTTTTTTTCTTTAATAGAGATTGAGCAATTGTCCGATCGGGTTGAGCAGCTTGCTGCTGAAGTGCGGGGAATTTCCGCCTATCTCGCTCAATCATCTGCTGTTGAACCAAAAATTCCAACTCCTGATGTGTTTTCTGGGGATCGGTGTAAATTTTTTAATTTTAAGAATAATTGTAAACTATTTCTTGTCTTGAAGCCTAACTCATCGGGGAGCTCTGTGCAGCAGGTTAAAATTGTCATCTCCCTGCTGCGTGGCGATCCCCAGGATTGGGCTTTTTCTCTGACACCTGGAGATCCTATTCTGACTAATGTGGACGCATTTTTTCAAGCCTTGGGGTTGTTGTATGATGAACCTAATGCTACTGATCAAGCTGAGAAAACCTTATTGGCATTGAACCAGGGTCAGGATTCTGCAGAATTATATTGTCAAAAATTCCGAAAGTGGGTGGTCCTTACTAAATGGAATGACGATGCCCTAGAAGCTCTCTTTCGGAAGGGTTTGGCAGAAACCGTAAAAGATGTTATGGTGGGATTTCCTGTTCCCTCTGGTCTTGACAATTCTATGTCATTGGCCATTCAAGTTGATCGGCGTTTAAGTGAATGTAAAACTATACGAGAGGTGTTGCCGCCTTTTGAACGAACGTCTGAACCCATGCAATGTGATAGGGTTTTGTCTAGGGTGCAGCGTCAGGAGTTTAGAAGGCGTAATAAGCTGTGTTTTTTCTGTGGAGACGCCTCTCATACTATTTCTGTCTACCCTAAACGAGAAAAACATTTTGCTCACACATTTGCTGTGGGCAGTGTACAGCCTAAGTTCCTTTTGGCAATTACTCTGATCTGCTCCTTGTCTACATTTTCCGCTAAGGCTTTTATAGATTCAAGAGCAGCTTTGAATCTGATGGATTAAGGCTGAGTTCACATGTGGCGTTTTTTTTGCGTTTCCGTGGCGGTTTTAACCACGCGATTTTGCCGCGAAAATGCGAAAAATAAGCATCCCATGCATTCCTATGGGATTCCGCAATTCTGTGCTAATGCTGCGGTTTTTACCGCGGCGGAATCGCTTCGCGGTAAAAAACGCAGCATGGTCATTAATTTGCGGAATTGCGGCGATCCCGCACCCATAGGAATGCATTGTTCCGCTTACTTCCCGCATGTGGCTGTGCACACCATGTGGAAAGTAAGCAGAACAATTGCGGATGGTACCCACGGTCCGGAGGAGAGGAGACTGTCCTCCGGGCTTTGGGTACCATATCCCTGTAAAAAATAGAATTTAAAATAAAAAATATTGTTATTCTTACCTTCCGGCGTCCCGCGCAGCCTTCCCGCCTCTCTCCACGCTTCCGTTCCCAGTAATCCTTTGCGAAAATGCCCGCGATGACGTCCGTTCTCGCGGGATCGTGAAGTCTTGCGGTCATTCGCGCGACGTCATCGCGAATCACCGCGAGACATCGCGATCCCGCGAGAACGGACGTCATCGCGGGCATTTTCGCAAAGGATTACTGGGAACAGCTGCGCGAGACATCGGAAGGTGAGAATAACACTATTTTTTTTTTTTTTTTTTACATTCTATCTTTTACTACTGATGCTGCATAGGCGGCCTCAGTAGTAAAAAGTTGGTCACACTCGTCAAACACTATGTCTGACGAGTGTGACCAACCTGTCAATCAGTTCTCCAAGCGATGCTACAGATCGCTTGGAAAACGCTAGCATTTTGCAAGCTAAATACGCTTGCAAAATGCTAGTTTTTCCGCGGGAAAATCGCGGGAATTTAAAATGCGATTTTCCCGCGGAATGGAATTCCGGAATTCTCACGGTAATTTCCGCGAGAGTTCCGGTACGTGTGCACTTAGCCTTAGACTTTGCTAAACGTTGTGGTTTTCCCATGATACCCCTGCGGACTCCTATCCCTTTGAGGGGTATTGATGCTACTCCTTTGGCGGAGAATAAACCCCAGTTTTGGACCAAGGTGATAATGCGGGTCGCCCCGGACCACCAAGAAAATTGTAAGTTTTTGGTGCTGCACAATTTGCAACCCTATCACAAAACCCTATCACATTGCGTGGGTTCAGACGTTCGTTCAAAAGGCGTCAACACCTCTCGTATAGTTTTACATTCACTTAAACGCCGATCAACTTGAATGGCCAATGACATAGAATTGTCAAGACCAGAGGGAACAGGAAATCCCACCATAACATCTTTTACGGTTTCTGCCAAACCCTTGCAATTTGCAATTGTTCTGGGTTTTCCCTGGTTGCAAACTCATAATCTTGTTTTGGATTGGAAATCTGTGTCTGTGGTGAGTTGGGGTTGTCAGTGTGTTCTTAGTGACACTCCTGTTTTCTCCACCTCTCCCCAGTCTCACGATATTCCTGATTATTTGGCTGATTTTTCTGATGTATTTAGTGAGAGTAAGTCTGCGTCTTTGCCTCCTCATAGGAGTTATGACTGTGCAATTGAGTTAATGTCCTGGTGTAAATTTCCCAAGGGTTGGCTTTTCATCTTATCGGTAGCCAAACATGATGCTATGCGATCTTATATCAAGGAGTTGTTGGAGAAGGGTCATATTAGACCATCCTCTTCACCTTTAGGTGCTGGGGGTTTTTTTGTGGCCAAGAAAGATGGTTCATTAAAGCCTTGTATTGACTATCGTTCCCTTAACAAAATCACTGTTAAATATCAGTACCCGTTACCCCTGATTTATGATTTATTTTCCAGAGTTTAAAGTGCCTGTTGGTTTACCAAGCTTGACCTCAGGAGGGCGTATAATCTTATTCGCATTAAGCATGGGGATGAATGGAAGACGGCGTTTAATACCCCGGAGGGACATTTTGAGTACCTGGTGATGCCTTTTGGGCTCACTAATGCCCCTTCTGTCTTCCAATCTTTTATGAACGATATTTTCCGGGACTTTCTGGATAAGTTTTTGATCATTTATCTGGCTGATATTTTGATCTTTTCCAGTGATTGGGATTCTCATGTGGAACATGTCCGGACTGTGTTCCGGATTTTGAGGGAAAATTCCCTGTACGTTAAGGGATCAAAGTGCCTCTTTGGTGAACAGAGGATTTCATTTTTGGGATACATTTTGTCCCCGTCGGCTATTGAAATGGACCCGGCCAAGGTACAGGCTATTTATGATTGGGTTCAGCCCACTTCTTTGAAGGCTCTCCAGAAGTTTTTGGGTTTTGCTAATTTCTACCGTAAATTTATAAGTAATTTTTCTGGTATTGTCAAACCACTGACTGATCTGACCAAAAAGGGCGCTGATGTGGTGAATTGGTCTCCAGAGGCAGTCTTGGCATTTCAGGAGCTTAAGTGGAGATTCACTTCTGCTTTGGTTCTACGGCAACCTGATGTCTCACTCCCATTTCACGTGGAGGTAGATGCTTCTGAGATTGGTGCAGGAGCCGTTTTGTCCCCAAAAGATCCAGTGACTTCTAAAATGAATCCCTGTGCCTTTTCTCGAAAATTCTCCCCATCTGAATGTAACTATGACGTGAGGAATCAGAAATTGTTGGCTATGAAATGGGCATTTGAAGAGTGGAGACATTGGTTGGAGGGAGCTAGATATCAAGTCGTGGTCCTCACCGACCACAAGAATTTGATTTATCTTGAATCAGCCAAAAGCTTGAATCCTAGACAGGCCAGGTGGGCCTTGTTTTTCACGCATTTTAATTTTTTGGTCTCTTTTCTTCCGGGCACTAAGAATGTTTAGGCAGACGCCCTTTCTAGGAGTTTCTTTGCAGATTCTCTTATTGTGACCGAGCCTAAAACCATTGTAAATGAGGGTGTAGTTCTTTCCGCCATCTCACCGGAATTGAGACGTGCCCTGGAGGAATTTCAGGAGGGCAAACCTGAACGTTGCCCTATGGGAAAATTGTATGTCCCTGACTAGTGGAGGAAGAGAGTAATGTCTGAAATTCATTGCTCAGCGTTGGCTGGTCATCCAGGAATTTTTGGTACCAGAGATTTGGTGAGTCGGTCTTTTTGGTGGCCTGCCTTATCTCATGATGTCAGGAATTTTGTGCAGTCCTGTGGGACTTGTTCTCGGTCCAAACCCTGTTCTCGTTCTAGTGGGTTGTTGATGCCCCTGCCGGTGCCCAGGAGGCCATGGACCCATATCTCAATGGATTTTATTTCCGATCTTCCTGTCTCTCAGAAAATGACTGTTATCTGGGTGATTTGTGATAGATTTTCTAATATGATCCATCTTGTACCACTCCCAAAGTTGCCATCTTCCTCTGAGTTGGTGCCCCTGTTTTTACAACAGGTGGTTCGTTGCACGGGATTCCTGAGAACATTGTGTCGGACAGAGGAGTCCAGTTTGTTTCCAGATTTTGGAGAGCTTTTTGTTCCAAACTGGGAATTCAGTTATCTTTCTCCTCTGCATTTCATCCTCAGACCAATGGGCAGACTGAGGGAACAAACCAGACTTTGGAGTCCTATTTGAGATGTTTTATATCTGCTGATCAGGATGACTGGGTCTCATTTTTGCCTTTGGCCGAATTCACGCTAAACAATAGAGCTAGTTCTGCCTCTTTGATGTCGCCCTTTTTCTGTAACTTTTGTTTTCATCCTTTATTTTCTTCAGGGTAGGTGGAATCTTCGACCTGCCCAAGTGTTGACACTGTGGTAGAGAGAATGCAGCAGATTTGGGACCAAGTGGTGGATAAGTTGTCCCTCTCTCAGGAAAAAGCCCAACGGTTTTCCAACCGGCATAGGACCATTGGTCCCCGGTTTAAAGTGGGTGATATGGTTTGGTTGTCGTCAAAGAATATTCCTATGAAGGTTGCATCTCCAAAGTTCAAGCCAAGATTCATTGGACCTTATAAGATTTTGGAGATCCTTAATCCTGTTTCTTTTCGATTGGCTCTTCCAGTTATGTTTAAGATCCATAACCTGTTTCATAAATCTCTGTTGAAGAGGTTTTTGGAGCCAGTAGTTCCTATGGCGGCACCTCCTGACCCTGTATTGGTTAAGGGCAATGTGGAATATGAGGTAGAGAAAATATTGGATTCTCATTTGGCTAGACGGAGACTCCAGTACTTGGTCAAATGGAAGGGTTATGGCCAGGAGGATTATTCTTGGGTCTCTGCTTCTGACATTCATGCTTATAGATTGGTTCGTGCTTGCTCCTCAAGGGGGGTACTGTTGTGAATTCGCTTTCTGGCCTACTTCTGGTTACTACTGAAGGTAGTGGAGCTGGTCAAATTGACAGAGGGGTTGTGAGTTCTCTTTCTGGGCTCCCTCTGGTGGTTACTGGAGGTAATGGAGCTGATCTGATTAACAGAGGCTTGACACCTGATAATGAGGATGACGATTGGAGATCTGGGGTTTCAGATTGGGATTTAAGACAGCCAACTCCCTCTATTCCTGCTGGTGATTTTCTTCCTGCCTCCTGAGGTCTTAGTTTCCAGCTCAGTCCCTGCATGTTCAGCTAAGTGTTCATTTGCTATTCTGTTTACATTTGATCTGGTTTTGTCTATTTCAGTTTTGTGTGAGTCAGCCAGTTTCGGCTGGGGCTGTGCTGAATCACCATCCGTATGTTACTGCTTGTGCCAGTTTGTTTTGTCCCTTATTAGATTGGCCTCTTTATGCTCTGCTTTCAGAATATACCAGAGTGCTGATATAGTGGGCGAAGTCGTGCGACTTCAGTATTTTTTGCATCAGACGTGTTGGACTTTTTTGCAGGGTTTTTTGCGTGATTGCAGACAGTGTCTTTCCTTTCCTGTCCTGTCTAGTCAGTGTGGGCCCCATCATTTGCTCAGTCTATTTTCCTGCCTGCGTTTGTGTTTTCATCTTGTCTCACCGACAATATATGTTTGGGGGCTATCTATTCCTTTGGGGTCTGCTCTGGGGCAGTTTAGATTTCCCCTTTCTCGCTTTAGGCTTAGTTAGCTCTCCGGCTGTGCCGAGGCATCTAGGATCTTCGTAGGCACACTCCACAGCTACTGCTAGTTGTGTGGATAGGATCAGGGGTCTGCAATCCGCTTAGTTACCAACCTCTCTGGTTTTCTGTGCTTGGCTTGGACTTGCTCTCCTCCTCGGTGACCCAATCATAACAATCCACTCTGACCAAGGTGATGGAAGAACTGTACCGTTTGTATGGCATTGAGAGGTCCCGGACCACCCCTTTCCATCCTCAAGGCAACGGAGCATGTAAACGCTTCAACCGGACCTTACTTCAAATGCTGAGGATGTTGGAAGAGGACAAGAAGGCATGCTGGCCAGATTTCCTGCCAGAGTTGGTCTGGACCTACAACAATCAGGTCCATTCCACCACGGGTTACACCCTCCTATCTGCTGCTGTTTGGAAGAGCTGGATGAGAGATCATTGAATTGAAGTTGGAACAGCCAGAGGAGCTGATGGAGCGAAACATCACTTCATGGGTGACAGAACATCGGAAACGACTGCAAACAATTTGGCGGTTGGTGGGTTAGCAGCTACAGGAGAATGAACATACGGGCCGTAAACCGATTCAAGAGATACCGCTCAGGCCCGGGGACCGAGTATTAGTCAGGGAGAAACACCCCAAGGGTAAACTAAGCAAGAGATGGGAAGTACAGCCTTACAAAGTCATCGAGCGAGTGTATGCTGACGGTCCGGTCTACAAGGTGCAGGTTGAGAATGGGCCGTTCACCCCTAGAGTGCTCCACAGGAATATGCTATGGCCATGCCGGTCTGAGGCCTGTCCTGTACCAGTGCCACTTGAGGGTGATGCTCCACCTCCTGAACCTGTCTTGCCTGCTGGTGAAATCAATGATGACTGGTGGATCGGCCCTGACACCGTGGGGGTCCCTCAGCCTGACAGAGATGGTAATCTTTTGAAGGTACCATTGCCGCCACATGACGATGAGTCCAGACAAGAGCCTACTTCAACTCCTGCAGCAAGTATTACTCTGGAGGATAGTCAAGACATCTGGAGATCCCAGAGGTCTACTGCAGGGGTTCCACCAGCCCGATACATAGAACAGTGTTCTCTGTCTGTTTCTCTGCTTGTGTTTTCTCCCATATAGGTGCTGTTTCGCATTGCAAGTGTCTTTATTCCACTGCAACATTGATGCTGTGATGGTCGAGGATGACCATCTTTAAGTAGGGAGGCATGTAAGGGAGTGGCAGTGCTATGGACAGTAGAGACAAGCTGCACCTTTAAGAGACAGCACCCCCTTGGTTAGATCAATGGGACATTCTGCACTTCCCTGCTGTAAAGGCTGTTTGGTTTCATCTGCCAGACTACAGAAGGGAGGGGCTGCTTTTGTGTGTGTAGCAGAGACTCGAGATTTCTGCAGGAAGCAGAAGTGCCTGCGTGAGCTGTGAGGAAAAGAACGTTTAGTCTGCGACTGTGACTTTGTAAACTATTCTGGGAATTAAAAGGTGGCTTTCCTGTCTTGCTGTGAGAAACCACAAAGAAAGGACAAGAAAGGAACCCAGAGGAGGAATCCATCGCTCCTAGGAGCATCATTGAACCTGCACACAAGGAAAACAGAGCTTCCAGGAAGAAGTGTGCACCATCTTGCAAAGCTTCAGGGGCCCCCAGGAATGGACTGAGATACCAACTACTGTGAGTGTTAACCCCGTGTGCACACATGTTTAGGGCTTAGGATAGGCTGAGTAGCAGCATACTGTACTTTATTGTATTGTTTTGCCTTTTGCAAAATACACTGAACTGTAATAGTTGGTGCTCCGTGCCATTTATACAGCCCAGCTAGAGAATATCACTTTTGTAAATTGTTTTATGTCATTGCAGAGCCCTGTTTATACTTTCCTAACACTGCACTCCTTGCCTGTAAATAAATTAAGCCTTTGTTGTTTGCACCTCATCTTGTGTACCGTAGTCTCCCTGCATTGTGGTGGTCCCCCCGGTCATCGCTTCATGTCTGTTGTCTGTGGTGTCCGCTCTCTGTTGTGTCTGTTCTCTGTTGCATCCCTCCTCTGTTGTGTCTGTTCTCTGTTGTGTCCGTTCTCTCTTGTGTCCGCTCTCTGTTGTTTCCGTTTTCTGTTGTGTCTGTTTTCTGTTGTGTCTGTTTTCTGTTGTGTCCGTTCTCTGTTGTGTCCGTTCTCTGTTGTGTCCGTTCTCTGTTGTGCCCTTTCTCTGTTGTGTCTGTTTTCTGTTGTATACATTTTCTGTTGTATATATTTTCTATTGTGCTTGTTCTCTGTTTTGCACATTCTCTGTTGCTCACAATCTCTTCTTTGTAGTGTTTATTCTTTCCTGTGGAAGATCTTTACTGTAAATGTTCCCTATTTTTCACATTTTCAGTTGGGCATTTTCTGTGTTATGTAGTTTATGTTCTTTGCTTTTCATTGTCTTTGTTGTGCATTTTCTTTGTGTATGTTTTCTCTGTCTATATCTGACAGTTTCAAGATTTCTTTGCGCCCTAATAGACAAAATCCAATTACGTGGCTTTTACAACATTTCAATTCATCGGTTTTTTCATTTTCTAAATGATCCTTCATCTTGACAATTTCTGTTGTGCATTAAATTCACAGTTTAAAAATTCATTCACCATGAACCATTCTATAAAACATTTAGTGGGTTTTAATTCCCTATTGTAGCAATGCATGAAATAAAAGCAGTGTTTTATCCTCTACATTAGCTTGTTATAACTTTGTAACTGTAAATAAAAATGCATTATTAAGTATTGTGATTTCTGCTCTGTACCAGTATTTTTATAAGCACAGGCAAGCTCATAGGCGCTAATGGAAATGAGGCAAATTCGAGGATCAAAGACTTATACAGAAGTATGTTACCGACCTGCATCACCATAGGTTTCCATACATCTCAGGAGAATTAATAATTATTTAAAAAATAAGGGGGTCTCTGCTCTTTCCTGGAGCCACCATAAGTTCCAAGAGAGTGTAAAGTATGATAATTGGTTTCCTGATTGCAGCAGGTCCAACTCCAGGATTGATTTATACATATGTTACTTGTTACCTGGAGTTAAATGGGAACTGACAAAAAAAAAATCAGCATAAATCAATTCTACAAGTGAATATAAGAACACTTTGTAATATGTATTAAAAGAGAGATCCTCTTCCTTCCCCACTTATGAGGATTAAAGGAAAAAGCAAAGGAGCTTGTGAGAGCTGCCAGCGAAAGGACTATTCCAGGGAAATTGAGGTTAAAAAGTTTTATTCAAAGTATGCATTTCGGAGTGGATCAGACTCCTTCATCAGGTCTGTAGCTATATGATAAAAAAGTTAAAATTAAGATACTTAGAGAATAAATTGACCAATTCATGTGTGCCCAACAGCCAATGACAAGGCAACCTTCCTTGCTGGGAACCTAGCCTAATATGGTAGCTATCCTGGGCTCCTAGCCTACAATTATATGGGTAGGTAGGATTGAGCTGTGTTTAAAACCGTCATAGTCTGATGGATGGAGTGCTCAGTCTGTGCATACAAACCTCGTGGGTTTTGTCGTACCACTTCAAGGACACAGAGCAACACAGCTTTGGGGTTATTTTGATGGACAGCACTAATGTGTCTGGCTAGTGGTGTGTCTCTACCATGCTTTATATCACCAAGGTGCTCACCTACGACCCTGTGCAGTTCTCTTCGTCTTCTCAATATAGTTGAATGGGCATAAACAAGTGGCCAGGGGCTCCTTCCCTGTCCCTAACACTAGGGGGTTCCCTAGCTCACCCTACTCCCCGGAATATTTCCAAATGTGAAGATGCCGGGGCCTCCACCTTTGCCTTATCTCCTGAGTTAGCTCTCCAACTGTTCTCTTCCCCCATCAACTCGACAAGGCAACACAAACAAGGGTTACCATAAAACTTCAGGCATGCACAATATTCACTCAAATATAACAGAGGAATGCACTGGGGTGTGAAGGTAGTAAAGTAAACCAAAATAGAGACCCTGGTCCCGGGTCACCCAACACTTGTGTTGTGACATTAACTTTAGTAAGGAGGCTGTATATTTGTTAAGGACATGCAACACGATGGCTCAGTGGTTAGCACTGCAGCCTTGCAGAGCGGGGGTCCTGGGTTCGAATCTCACCAAGGACAACATCTGCAAGGAGTTTGTATGTTCTCCCGTGTTTACTCTGGTTTCTTCCCACATTCCAAAGACATACTGATAGGGAATTTAGATTGTGAGCACCATCGGGACAGTGCCAATAATGTCTGTAAAGCGCTGTGGAATTAATGGCGCTATATAAATGAGTAAATGAAAAAAAATAATAATACTGCCCGTATACACAAGAATATAACTACTATAATACGGGTCCTATGTACAAGAGTGAAACTACTATAATACTGCCACTATTGTACAAGACTGAAACTACTATAATACTGCCCCTATGTAAAAGAATATAACTACTAACTGTCAAAAAGTTTTTTTCTAATATCTAATCTGTGTCTCCTCCCATTCAGTTTCATCCCATTGCTTCTAGTCTTTCCTTGTGCAAATGAGAATAAAGTTGATCCTTCTACAATGTGACAGCCCTTTAGATATTTGTAGACAGCTATTAAGTCTCCTCTCAGTCTTCTCTTTTGCAAGCTAAGCAATCCCAAATCCTGCAACCTTTCCTCATAAGACAGGGTTTGCAGACCGGTCACCTTTCTGGTTGCTCTTTTCTGAACTTGCTCCAGTTTGTTGATGTCTTTTTTAAAATGTGGTGCTCAAAATTGGACACAATATTCCAGATGAGGTCTGACCAAAGAGGAGTAG
Source organism: Dendrobates tinctorius (assembly GCF_039654945.1). Classification (NCBI taxonomy): domain Eukaryota; kingdom Metazoa; phylum Chordata; class Amphibia; order Anura; family Dendrobatidae; genus Dendrobates; species Dendrobates tinctorius. The sequence continues at coordinate 5,830,214 of NW_027361803.1, read as the reverse complement.
AGGGAAATAATGACTTCACGTGATCTAGACTGTATGCTTCTGTTAATACATCCTAGAATTGCATTTGCCTTTTTTGCTGCTGCAGCACACTGTTGACTCATATTCAGTCTGTGATCTATTAGTATATCCAAGTCTTTTTCACATGTGCTGTTGCTTAGCCCTATTCCTCCCATTCTGTATATGCTTATTTCATTTTTATTGCCTAGATGTAGTACTTTGCATTTTTCCCTGTTAGAAACCATTCTGTTAGTTGCTGCCCACTTCTCCAGTTTATTTATATCTTTTTGAATCCTCTCTCTCTCTCTTCTCTAGTATTAGCTATCCCTCCTAGCTTTGTGTCATCAGCAAATTTAATCAGTTTACCCTCAATTCCCTCATCTAAATTGTTGATAAAGATGTTGAACAATACAGGGCCCAGGACAGAGCCCTGTGGTACCCCACTTGAGACCTTCTTCCAACTGGATGTGCAGCCATTTACGACCACTCTTTGGGTCCGATCACTAAGCCAGTTATGAATCCACCTAACAGTTGCCTTGTCCATTCCATATTTAGTCATTTTTTCAATAAGGATTGTATGAGATACTTTGTCAAATGCTTTGCTGAAGTCAAGATATACTATATCTACAGCATTTCCTTGATCCACCCAATCAGTGATTCTGTCATAGAAGGAAATTAAGTTAGTCTGACATGACTTATTAGTTACAAACCCATGCTGACTCTGTTTAATCACTTCATTCTTATCCAGGTACTGACATACATGTTGTTTAATAATTTGTTCAAAGATTTTTCCTGGTATAGAAGTCAGACTCACCAGTCTATTGTTGCCTGGGTCCACCTTCTTCCCCTTTTTGAAGATAGGAACAACATTTGCTCTTCTCCAGTCTTCTGGGACTTCTCCTGTTCTCCAAGAATTTTCAAAGATTATGGAGAGAGGTTCAAAAATTTCTTCTGCTATCTCCTTCAGTACTCTGGGTTGTAATTCATCTGGACCTGGAGACTTGAATTAATTTAGGTTAGCTAAGTGTTTCCTCACTATCTTTCTGTTTATAGATATCCTGGATTCTTCTATTCCCGTAATAGGACAGTGAAGAACAGTTGATGTTACATTTCCTTTCTGAGAGAAAACAGATGCAAAATAGGAATTTAAAAGTTCAGTCTTCTCAACATCCTGTCTTACCATTTCATCATTTTCATCCTGTAAAAATCCTATAGCATCTTTGATTTTTCTTTTACTTTTGACATATCCCCAAAATCCTTTATTATTGCTTTTGACATCTCTTGCAAGCCTCAATTCATTGTCAGCTTTAGATAATCTGATTTGTGCCCTGCAGGTTCTGCAGACAGCATTATATTCTTCTTTAGGTATGCCTCCCTCTTTCCATTTTATAAACATTTTTTTCTTCCTTTTTAGCATGTGCTTAAGTTCTGTGTTCATCCATCCTGGCTTCCTTAAATGCTTCCTATTCTTCCCTCTTTTTGGAATTGTTAACAATTGTGCTTTGAGAATTTCATTTTTCAAGATTTCCCATCCTTCCTGGACATTATTGTCTTTAAGGATATCCAGCCATTGGATCCCTCCAATTCTCTTTCTGAATCCCTTAAAATCTGCCTTTCTGAAATCTAACCTTGACGTCTGAGTCTTCACAGGTCTTCCGCCTCTAGTTATCCAAAATTCTATAAAAACTGATAATAATAATGCTCTGCATGATATTCCACCGAGTCCTCACCTCTGTCCTCAGAAAGCTACAACACTTGGCAAAACAAAAAAACAACAAAAACAGTGTTGGACACCTCCTCCTCTGCCTCTTCCACCTAAATCTCCACTTCGAACTCTGCCTCTTGGTTCAGGATTAATATTTTTTCTTTTTTTTATTCTGTTATTTTAAGTATTTTCCATATTCAAATTTATTTGCAGGGCACTTGTCCTGATTTTACCCGCATTTTGATTCCTTTATCCTCCTAGCCCTGACTATAACCATTTTACAGCCATTTTAAAGCACCAAAGTTCTGGTTCTCATTGACTTGTATTGGGTTCGGATCTGGGATCAAGTTTGAGCTCAAGTTCGGAAAGCGTACTTTAAAAAGGATCAAAAATGTTGTGTAGCGTGAAGCTGGGCAAAAAGTTTGCAATTTTTGGCCTTTTTAAACCATTCCCAGCCAGTTCTGCCAAAGTGGTGGAACGGGGCATGTTGTTGTCCAGCCAGCCAATTCATCAGAAGTTACGGCATATCATGCCAGAAATGTTACTTTAGTTACTGACTGGAGCATCATTTTGGGTGTGGGGCACGGAGGCACATGCTGCTGAGAAGATTTGGTGAAAACATTAAGTGGCACTTGATGATTTAGGTGTATACTGCTCCACAACACCTCTTCATTAAGACTGGTATGTACACCGCCAGTCTTAGTGAATTGCCCCCTCAGCATTTTCCCCTGTACCAATACCAAAGCTAAAAAATAGAAAACGCATGGCACACGCAAAAAAAAAGATGCAAAACTGAACCTAAAACTGACAGGTAGTTATAAATGGTCTTTGTCAGGCCATTGAAATCCATGTTTTATTGAAATCCACACTACTGTCAAGAGCAACTAAAAGGATAAATAGCCATTACAGGTGTACTCGCCGAGTTCATGAAATGTCAGCAGTCAATTACATCCAACTACTGTGAGTGACGACATTGGAACAGCTCCTGAAGTGGTGCCAACACTGCACCATATAAGTACACTAGAAATAGGCCCGATGCTATCGTATCGGGAGTGCGGTGAAATTAACATCTGTGTATGCTTAGTGGTGTGTTACTGCGGCTGCGCAAGTAAAACATAAACTTCACCGCTATTCCCCACGCAGGTGCAGTAACAGCCGCGTTGTTACCGCGCATGCGCGGGTAGAGCAGGTGGAGCGGGCAGTTGTGGCTGAACTGCGCCTGCGAAAGTGACATTCACGTCACCGCTATTCCCGCGCCTGCACAAGTAACACTTCCACAGTGCCTTATGGGATTCGGAGACAGCGGCCGGAAGTCCCAGCTGGCAATTATATATGTAGATTACTGTATTGCAACAACTTCCTGTTCTATTCTGTGCGGGGGCGGGGCTAATGGAACTCAGACTCTCGGCAGGATTTCCCTATGTTTTTACAATAAATTCCTACAGTAAATATGTATAAACTATACAGCTCTGGCAAAAATTAAGAGACCCCCACATCAAAAACCTGTCATGGGCAGCCCATTCTCCATACCCAAACCCCATTGAAAACCTCTGGAATGGAATAAAGAGGAAGATGGACAGTCACAAGCCATCAAACAAAGAAGAACTGCTTACATTTTTGCGCAAGAAGCAGTGTGAAAGACTGGTGGCAAGCATGCCAAGACGCATGAATGCTGTTTTTAAAAATTATGGTTATTCCACAAAATATTGATTTCTGAACTCTTCCTGAGTTAAAACATTAGTATTGTTGTTTCTAAATGACGATGAACTGTTTTCTTTGCATTATTTGAGGTCTGAAAGCACTGTTTTTTTTTAAATTTTGACCATTTTCCTTTGTCTAAAAAAAATGTAAGGCTGCGTTCACACGTCGCTTTTTTCGCGGCGGTTTAAAAAGCGCGATTTTTAAACCGTGAAAACATGAAAAATAAGCATCCCATGCATTCCTATGGGATTCCACAATGCTGTGCTAATGCTGTGTTTTTTTCCGCAGCGGAATCGCTTCGCTGTAAAAAACGCAGCATGCTCATTAATTTAGCGGAATTGCGGCGATACCATGCCCACCATGCGAAAAGTAAGTAGAACATTTGCGGATGGTACCCACGGTCCGGAGGAGAGGAGACTGTCCTCCAGGCTGTGGGTACCATATCCCTGTAAAATAGAATAAAACTAAAAAATCGGGTTATATTCACCTTCCGGCGTCCCGCACATCCTTCCCACCTCTCTCCACGCTCCCGGCATCTTCAGGTCCCAGTAATCCTTTGTGAGAATGACCGCGATGATGTCGCGGTCTCGTGGGAGCGCAACGTCTTGCGGTCATTCACGATGATGTCACGGGAGTGCGACATCTCGCGGTCATTCGCGCAAAGGATTACTGGGACCGGAAGATGCCGGGAGCGTGGAGAGAGGTGGGAAGGCTGCGCGGGACACCGGAAGGTGAGAATAACAATATTATTTAATTTTTTTATTATTTTTTACATCCTATCTTTTACTACTGATGCTGCATAGGCAGCATCAGTAGTAAAAAGTTGGTCACACTTGTCAAAAACTGTGTTTGACGAGTGTGTCCAACCTGTCAATCAGTTCTCCAAGCGAAGCTCCAGATCGCTTGGAAAACGCTAGCATTCTGCAAGCTAATAACACTTGCAAATCACTAGTTTTTCCGCGGGAAAATCACGGGAATTTGAAATGCGATTTTTCCATGGAATGGAATTCAGGAATTCTCGCGGTAACTTCCGCGAGAGTTCCGCTACATGTGAACGTAGCTTAAGGAGATGAACCAGACTGGGGGTACCTTTCTTGCGCCGATTTCAGAACTGTCGGCACTGTCACCATTGTTGCACGGGAAACTGTATTCTGGCACGGACAAACTTTTGCACTTGTCAGCAGGGGGCGCACCAAAGATAAAGAGGGCTGCGTGTGGGAAAGGGAGGCAGTTTCTGGTGGGAAGAGAGAGGACATAGCAGGGTGAGGTGACGGCTTTGATAGCACAGCATCTCTCGAGTGCAGGCCCACCTTGTACATCCCTCGTGACCGTGTCCACTGCTCGTGAACACCAGACTGTAAAAAACCCGTTGTCCACCCGTGTCGGGAGGTAACTCACACGTGAGACGAGTGACTGTTGCGGGCGTGCGGCCCAGCCAGGACCGGGTGACTGAGCCAGAGCCTCCTGACCCCTCACCCGCATACACCACGGTGCAGAGGTACGCTCCAGCGGTATCTCACAACGAACTGAGCACATTACGTAGAAGCCGTGGGAACAGGAGCCCAGCTGACCCAGCAAAGATCCCTCGCCCACACTGGATACCGGATATCCGTCTACACAGAACGACTCCGAGACTACACGTGCTGCTGTTGTCGGTGCCACCGTTGAAGCTGCAATCACGAAACCATCAGACTGATAAGTTTATTTTCTCTTGAACACTCTTTTGCTCTCGTTTTACCCCATCCATCCCTTCCTATATAACATTGCTCCATACCATACCCCCCATAACCACTTTCTCCCTGCGAGGCGTATATACATATATCTGTTAATAAATTTGTTAACTCTTGATCTGCCTCCTGTCCGTGACGAAATCCCGATTCCTGTGGTATCACAAAAATACAAAATTTATTGCTTGGAACTTCAGAGACATGCTGTCAGAAGTTTATAGACTGAAAGAACAATTTACATGTTACTCAAAAATATACCTATAAAGAGAAAAATCAGACAAACGGAACGTTTGAAAGTGGTCTCTTAATTTTTGCAAATGCTGTATATCACTGAGGGATACCTTTCTATAGCTCGGATAGAATGAAGCCCACCCAGAACCTTTCTGTTGGCTGCACTTAGTATTTTCCGCCACATTTCTATGTTTATCAGACTTGTGCAGCAATAAGAGAAGTTACATAATACAATCTTCCACGCTCACAGTCATTTCTACTTAGAAAGGCTTTATTATTGATATCAACTTTTACAGTAAAACGCTAACCTACGCGAAGCAATCTGCCTGAGGCCATAAGCAGCTGATGGGAGAAATTGATCTTATAAGCCAAATAAAAACATTCAGTCAATAGACTGCAGGCTATATAATATACGCAATGGCTCTAAAGTACTGTTCATGTATTTGCAGTTACCGTAGGCATTAGGATGAAAAATAGGTTGTATGTATATACTAAATTCTGTACTAATGGTGCATTTACTTGATTGCAATGGACTCAATGCCAATGATACGGTAAAAATCCTGAGCAATACAGTACAATACCCACTATGTATCCGTACGGATGAGACAGATAATGGAATATTAGTGTAAATGTGACAATGCCGCTCTCATAATGTTTCCTTTGGACTCTATTACTGGATCTCATCTTTCAGGGTTATGGGCTCTATGCAGAGGTCAAGAAGATGATTGATGATTAAAGGGAGTATTCAGTAAAAACTAAAGTCTTATTTTATGTCTGACTTGGTGAAGTGAATCCTCAATTCAGCTGTTCTAGAAGAGCTGTTCTAGAGCATCACAGGAGGCACTGGTAAAGCAGGACGGAGGAGCGGGCTATAGAGGAGATTTGTTGGTAATTTAGTAGAGCTCAACTAGTGAAGCAGAATCATTGCCAAAAAGTAGCAGAGTTGTTATCATGATGTAGCAGAGTTGTACTATCAGGGCTGGGACAAGATATTTTGGGAGCCTAAGCAGATGAGACCAATGGCACCCTCAACCTAACAAAGGAATGGGTTAGAGAGTAATTTGGACCCCTAAAACGTTCACTTTCCCCTCCAAATGGTCCAGGTAACAAGCTCTGACACTTACTGCACTAGGAGTGTTACCTTTTTTATCCAAAAATTCCAACAAAAGTAAAAAAGCTATGAACTTAATGGGGGCTGGCTTAACAGGGGATACAGGAATCACTCACGGTTTGTAGAATGCTTATGTGATACCAGGGTCAAATAGTAATCTTCATCCCTTACTGGTGTCTGATGGTGTTTTTGTCTACAATATGACAAATACAGCTTTGCTACAAAACCGATGGTTGTTCTTGTTCAGTATTCATGTAGTGATGCCCCCCAAAGACCCCCATATAGTATGATGTCCACCGCAACACCCTATACAGTATGATGTCCCCTATAGCACCCCATACAGCATGATGTTGCCCACAGCCTCTCATACAGTATGATGTCCCACACAGCCCCCCAGGCAGAATTGTGTCCCCTGCAGCCAATCCCATGCTGAATGATGACGCCAAAAACCCATCATACCGTATGATGTCCTCCTAAGCCCCCAGACAGTATGATGGCCCCCACAATCACCTAGCATCAGCCCCATCATGCGATTTCCAGGCTAAATAATTTAAGAAAAAATGCAAAAAAAACTTTACTCACCTAATCCAGGCATCCTGTCCATTGCAGCCTCCATCTCATCTTTTGTCTGGCGTAATGATGGGCGCTGGTGGCATGATGCAGTGATATCATTGCACCACTCAACGTCACCTGTGTGGCACCAGTCTCCATAAGGCTACACGCTGGAAGTTGCCTGCATCCTGCCAGAGTAACCGGCAAAGTAGAGCTGAGTTCCTCTGCTCCTGGCCCGGTGCTCACATCTTCATTTGCATTTGGATCTTAAATAAAAAAAAAACAAGTTAATTCCTGGAGGAAATAAAGACCGAGGTGCTGACAGAGAGAGCAATGAGCGCTGTAGTGACACAGAACTGTGATTAATTTTTCTTATACTTGCATCTTTCCAGGGAGGCTGTAGCGCCTGCAGTCCCTCTCTCCCTGCAGAGACACCAGCTTACTCACCACCACGGCCCCCATCTTGCACATTCTGGGTCTGCTGCTGTCCGGGGCAGGTCCCCAGGCACTGTGCTTAGGGAGCGCACACTTCCTCTTTCTTAAAGAGGCCACACGCGTTCCTCTAAAATGTCCACAGCCAATAGCTGGAGGACACTTACTATTTAAAGCACCTCCTCCAACATGAACGTGCCTGTGCAATGTTGTGAGTTTGTTTTCCTAACACTCTTATGAGTTCTCAGGTTCCAATGCTTGTATCTCAGCATGCTGCACCAACCAGGGCTCACATCAATGGCAGCCGGTACAGTTGCACCCGCCATTGCTCATCTCAATTGCACCAGGTCCTGCTGCACTCGCCAGTGCACATCTCAATAGCAGCCTGTCCAGCTGCACCTGCCAATGCTCACCTCTTCGTCAGCCTGTTCTGTCTGCACCTGCAGTTCCTGTTATCTTACTCTGCCTGCATCTGTTGGACGTTACGTCAGGCCACCCCAGCTACCCATTTCTAGGGGTCAGCCAACATCTACCCAAGGTCAGTCCTGGAATAGCACCTGGACCACCTCCCCTGTCTCTCCATGGATCTCAGTGTCGTTAGCTGCTGCATATTGGTGGTCAGATTGGGTGAGGATTAGTGTTGAGCATTCCGATACCGCAAATATCGGGTATCGGCCGATATTCGCGGTATCGGAATTCCGATACTGAGTTCCGATATTTTTACAATATCGAATACCGAATCAGAAGTTCCCTTAATGCAATGAGCCAGTTGAGGATCTATGATGTCATCATGATGCGTTATAATGGAGTGTGGGCGGTGCGTGGTCGGAGACTGCGTGTCTGTGCGGACCTGCCGGGGGTCTGTGCGTGACCGTGGGGGGTCTTTGCGGGCCTGCCAGGGGTCTGTACGGGCCTGCCGGGGGTCTGTGCGGGCTGCCGGGGTCTGTGCGGGCTGCCGGGGATCTGTGCGGGCCTGCCGAGGGTCTGTGCGGGCTGCGGGGGGTCTGTGCGGGCTGCCGGGGGTCTGTGTGGGCCTGCTGGGGGTCAGTGCGGGCCTCCGGGGGGTCAGTGCGGCCTGCCAGGGGTCTGTGTGGGCCTGCCAGGGGTCTGTGTGGGCCTGCCGGGGGTCTGTGCGGGTTGCCGGGGGTCTGTGCGGGCCTGCCAGGGGTCTGTGCGGGCTGCCGGGGGTCTGTGTGGGCCTGCCGGGGGTCAGTGCGGGCCTCCGGGGGGTCAGTGAGGGTTGCCGGGGGTCTGTGCGGGCCTGCCGGGGGTCTGTGCGGGCTGCCGGGGGTCTGTGTGGGCCTGCCAGGGGTCTGTGTGGGCCTGCCGGGGGTCTGTGCGGGTTGCCGGGGGTCTGTGCGGGCTGCCGGGGGTCTGTGTGGGCCTGCCAGGGGTCTGTGTGGGCCTGCCGGGGGTTTGTGCGGGTTGCCGGGGGTCTGTGCGGGCCTGCCAGGGGTCTGTGCGGGCTGCCGTGGTCTGTGCGGGCCTGGCGGGAGTCTTTGTGTCTGTGCAGGCATCTTCCGATGGGACTACAAGTCCCATTGGGCTATGCCTGCTACAATGACAGTGATTAACACATTAGCCATATTTGATGAACTCTGAAACTCTGCCGTTTCAGAGACAAATATGGCTTAATAACTGTCAGGGACCCAGCTACGTTGTAGACTAGTCAGACAGGCAGGTCCCCGGTGGTTTCTTTCAACCTGCTGACCTGGAATGACAAGTCTCTGCCTACATGTGCATATACGCAGAGACCTGTCAATCCAGGGCATTGGGCGGGGAGAAGAATGATCACCATGTAATATCAATTTTCTCTTGGAGTAGCCACTACAGGAATAATACCTGCCATCTATTGGTCAATGTACAGTATGTGTATAAAAATTAACTGATTAATATCCTCACAACAAGCCGCCATAGAAAAGGCAAGGAGGAGCCTCCCAGCTCAGATCACACACATTCTGTGAGCTGGTACAAGCTAGTGTAGTCCTATCTAGTCAAGGCAGAGGAAGAAAGCTCCACTGCTCTGTGAATGTGTAAGATGAAGGACTGTACCGCGGATACCTGTTCTGTGCCGGTTCCGGAACTGTCGGGGCTGTCTCCTCTGTTTTCCGAGGAAAAAAATAAGTAACCGAACCAATCCTTGCATGTGGAAGCTGATGGCGTAGTTAAGGGGGTACAGCTTTATCGCGTGTGGAAACAGGCAGACTTTGCGGGAACAGATAGCACTCAGCAGGGACCAGCCCTGGAGCACCCGTACAGCACAGGCCCGCACCCAAGCACCGCCATCGCCACCACTGGCAGAGACTGCGAGGAGAGCCGTGCAGTTTGCCTGTTGGTTACCACGAAGAGAGGTGCCAGACAATCCGGGCCTGTGAGTGCCATGTGTGTGCCGCCCAAGAGAGACCTGGTGCAGGACCATTATTCGCACCCTAATTCCCCAGCGTACATAATCCAGACCATGGTGGGCGCAGACATCAGGGTGGCCCACACTCTTCCGGCTACATCAATATGTGAACTAGGGGCAGTGGAAGGTACCGGAGACCGACTGCTGCTGCCAGAAGATGGATCCACATTATCTCCTGTTCAGTGATACATCCTATCCTGGGGAACATCTGACAGGAAAAGTGACCCAACAAGAACTGTGATACCCTTTCTGCTGTTCTTTAACTCTGCATATTATTTATATTTTGAACTGCTTACAACCCTGTTAACCATTTGCCTCCCTAAGTGGAGAATCCCCTGTTCAAGTAAAGTTATTAACCATAGCTCTGCCTTCTGTCTGTCACTGCATCCTACTGTGGGGAAGGTGACTTGACGGACAGATGTGACTGGCAGTAGGAGGGGACGGTTTGTACACCAGAGACGGAGATTGACAGGATAGAAGGGTGACAGCTAGGAAAGACAGGATAGGAGGGTGTAGTACTGAGAAGTGACCACAAGATGGCAGGGGAGAGTAGTGCAGGACTATACATCAGCTTATGGCTCAGGATACGCTTAGTCATGGGGGGCGGGGAGATAGGAGCCCGGGAAGGGAATTCCCCTTGAGAGAGGGGATAAATAGAAGTAGGCAGGGCTCGAGATTGGATTAGTCCTGGGAGGAGCTCAGAAGAAGACAGGGAAGAGAGAAGAGCTTGGCCAGGGGACGGACAGAGAAGAGACAGTCAGGGGGGTGGCCCTGACCCGACGGAACGCAGGACAGACGAGGCTCCAGGGGTACCGATTGGATTACGACCTCGGACAGGTGAAGCACTGGTGGTAGATTGGTCTAGGACAGCCCCCAGTGAAAGATCCACGAGGTGTGTTACTGTGACTGGAACGAAGGTGCCTGGAGACAGTGTGAAGAAGCTGCGGTGCGTGTTTGGTGGTCGTCAGGAGGGCGAAGAATAAATCCGGAACTCTTACACGTGAAATCTGTCTCCGCCTCGTCCTTGAGTCACCTGGTGTCTGCGGCGTCCGAACAGGGTAAGCAGTGGTCCACCCCCCCAAGCCCGGTCACTACCACACCACAACCTGCTCACAAATACATTGTAGTTCATGCTGAGGGCACATCATTCTCCATAAAGGAGTGAAGCCTCATACAGTCAGGAGAGATAAGTCTGAACAAGTGCTTTCCTGCATACTGGTTTTTCATATGTGCTTCTAGCCAGGACCAGTTCCCTAGTGTCTGCCACACCACAAACTTTGTCTGACCTACCCCCTACAATAGGGAACGATAGGACCACACTACTAATGTGTTGCCATGGGGAGCCAACCACCCGTGAAGCAGTACCTGATCTGGGCATAATACTTCCTCCAACAGCAAGTGATAAGAGCTGTGTTCCAGCAGCCCTGAGAGGCTCTACACTTGCTTGTTACATAAGTTGAAGACACCTCTGTGGAGACACAAGGGGTGGGATGGCACCCCGGACCGCTAGCCAAAACCACATGGACCAGGGATCATCCCGTCGAACGCCTGCTCTCCTTTTAATGTGGGCATAATGCTACTCAGACAACACAGGGTGAGGGTAAAACAGTATGGCAATGCTTTATTGAACCACAAAACAGGTAGATAACACGTGAACAGTCCCAGCAAAATACCCCGAAATGGTGCACTTTACAGAGTCTCACCCTTCCGCTGACTTCCCGGAATAATTGCAGTTGTTACTTCAGATCTTCCAGGATCGACTACCCCACCTATGGCATGCACACATAGAGGAGGTAATGACAAGCATAGAACAAATGCAGTCCATTGAGGTACAAGGCCAGTTGACCCGAGGGTCACAACCTGGCTTCTCCAAACTTCTCCATTGAGCCAGACGACCGGAGGGTTCCAATCCTGGGTTTCTCCAAACATATCAATGGTGCAGCAATGGTCAATGGGGCAGATCTGCATTCTTCCAACCGAGCGGAGGACCCCTTGGTTGGCATCCTGTAGAATGCTAAATCTGTGTCCCTTGTGATGGAGCAATGATGTATTGGCTGCTCTCCTGTCGCTGGATGTCTGGATGTCTTGGCTCAATCTCTGTCTTTCTCTCTGTCTCATAGAGGCATATAACCTCTTGTTATGTTTAACAAGTGTCCTTCAGTCCAGCATCACAGATAAGGGGAAAAATAGTGACGACCATGTTGCCTTGTTTGATTTTGTAAACTATTTGCTTAGATTTTCCTCCTCTGTTTTAAAAATCAACAAACTATCTGGCCTAGACAATGTATAATTAGTATATCATAAAACATCTCTAGTCATCGAGGATAAGTTCAATATGTAACATTAAATGCCAACTTACAAGTCAATATTACAGGCTTACACACGCAAAAGTCTGTTTTCTTGACCAACCAGACAGAAACACTTAAATTAAAACGTCAACATTTAGATAACAGTCTATTCTTTCTGGCTTGCTTAAAATAGTCGTCTGGTTAATTAAGATACACAATGCTGTGTCTTCACAACCTCCATTTCACAATATTCAGTGTAATCTATACTGTGAACTTTTACCACTTTGCCTTTTAATAAGAGAGGCTGTACCTTGTTTTCTCTCCAGTAAAGTGTTACATACACAAAAGAAGAGATGTGCAAACCCCAACTTAGAGGTTCGGGGTTCGTACCACAGAGCGAGAGAGAAGAGAGAGAGATTTTTTTGCAGATCCAAAGTTCAGGTCTCTCTTATTTTCAATGAGGTTCGGGTTCTGGGCAAGTTTGGGTGCATTTAGACATCACCTCTACAGGAGCGTCCCCGGAGTGTCTTATACCATCTCCGTAAGTCCGACCTCTTGCTATTGTGAAATGTTATGAACACGAGGGAATTGTTTAGAGGTCCAATGACCCACTTCAGCTACCGTGACATTAAAATCCACTGCCAGTGGAACTGCATGTCTCGCTTGTCCCTCTGCAACATCTGGGACCTCCTACGTTGCTCATCACACTTGGAAAAGTGTTCATGAATGTATATAATGGCTTTGTTACGTGTTACTTACCTGTCTTGACTCTAGCACTGGTCTTTGCTTCCTTCCCTTATGGACAGCACTCTCTTTGTTTATCCATGCTAGGTTTCTATGTTAACTTGGCATAAACGTCTTTTTTTCTACCCCATCTGAGAGCAGCTTTATGTAGGAGTAGAGACCTTGATTCCAGCAATGTATCACTTACTTTGCTGGGCTCTGTAGTTTTGATAAAATCCCTGTCTTCAGCTGTTCTGCAAAACCTACAGTCCTGGTCCTTGCTGATCAATGTGTTGCCAGGTAAGTCCAGCTCCTCTGCATCATCACCTCTACTCAGTACTGCTCACCCAGATCTGTACCTTACAGAATCCATCTCACCAATTGAGCCCATTGTAGCCTAGTCTGCATGTAACAGTTTAACCTAAATAAAAATTAGAAAATGATTTAGAAGACGAGCTGTAATTAACCAAATGGCTGGATTTACATGTCCATAATATACATACAGTCCATACTTGGACCACAAAATGCAACTTCAGGTCTCATGATTGGAACTAACTGCCTCATAGAACTAGAGACCTGTCGGTGTATTGAGGTTCAAGGACTGACCTTTATTGCAGTCATGTCAATCTAGCCTTAGTCATATTGTTGGAGGGTTGCAGAAACTCGAGTTAGAAACTAGGTTAATGAGACGATGACTTTAGAGTATGAGAGATTGTAATTGGACGAACTTCGACTTTTACACTTTTTCTATTGATCTAGAGGATTCAGAACAACGAGAAGCCAATTACCGAGCAGTACGTTATGTAACCATATCTCTGTTAGTGTACTAATGATATTCTTCAATGCATACATTTATATGCCGGGCTAACAAGTCAACAAGTCTCTACAGCATCTGGGGTCATACTCTGACAACGGTCATTACGCGAGGGTTAACTTTTTCTCGCTGTGCTCATGAAGAATAAAAAAAACCATAATGTAAGTTATTGACGCTTTGGAAACAAGGAACAGTAATTCTCTGGAATATCTTGAGGCTCAGAGAAAAAGGGGAGATCTCCCTAACTCCTGAAAGAGCATGGAAAGCAGCAAATTCCAGCAAGGAGGTTTCTTGTGTATGATGCTGGGATGCTCCATCACCAGACAAAGACTTGGAGTCCAATCATAGAAATCGGACAATCATGGAGAAGGAAACAATCTATCACCAAACCATCTATGAAAGTTTGCAAATATTGTGTTAGGTTGTGTAAGGACTTGGGCAGAGATTGGAAAGGGCTGCTAAATTCCCTCAATATCATGAATATTTTGAAAAAGAATATTTTACCTGTGAACCATAGAAGTAAAATTAAATTTTCTAGAGAGGAACCGTTTTCTTAACACAAGGCATGCTAACCTCCTTTTCCACTATCTATTGCAGGGCTTCCACTCCAATGGACGTGACTGCCTGGGTTGTTGATTGGCTGTAGGGTCAGGAGTAATTAATCAGTGGCCAGATCTCTGGTGGTTGGTGACATCACTTCTCCCATTCTGACAAAGACATCGGCAGCACTTGATTCGGAATGATCTGCTTCACACTCTCTTTGTAGGTTCTTGGTTGGGTCTCCAAATTATCCATGATGTCCCCTTAGTGACTCATGTGGGCTTTATGCCTATGTATTAATGCATCCCAGCTCTGGTTGGTCCAAATATCTATGCCATTAGGCATCAAGAACCTATGCGGTGACATGATCTCCCATTCTGACAAAGACATCAGCAGCACTTGATTCGGAATGAAAGTGCAGGGGTGAGTATGCTTGTTTTACTGTTTTAAAAGCATTGAATATTTGTTTGAGTAGAAAACCATTCTAAGCTCTTGAGGATTCAGTTTGCAAAATTTGCGCCCAAATATTGTGCGGCAATGATTTTGGGTTGAGATAGTGTGGCTGTTGGACCCTTAAACTCCAGGTATGATGGCATTTGCAACCTCCTGCACTTCTACAGTGGTCAACTTCAGGTTCATATTCAAGATCTGCTTCACACTCTCTTTGTAGGTTCTTGGTTGGGTCTCTAAATTATCCATGATGTCCCCTTAGTGACTCATGTGGGCTTTATGCCTATGTATTAATGCATCCCAGCTCTGGTTGGTCCAAATATCTATGCCATTAGGCATCAAGAACCTATGCGGGACCCCTCTGATTTAAGAAAGTGTCACACACGTGGATCGTGGACCCACTGCACCACGGTCCTGACTTACCCTTGGAGGGGTGTGCAAAAGCAGTCACCTGGTCTTTGCTAGAGCTCCTGATGGTGGAGTCAGGCTTCATCTTTAGGTGGCCACCAGGTACCACTCCAAGGACAGCTGACACCAAGGGTCAGGATTGCAGACACAGACTCTGAGTCCAAGGTGGGATTGGATATAAATGTAGCTCCAGACAGTGCGAATCCTGGAACACTTGACAATACAGACACTGGTACTGGTTCATACACCATTTGAGTGGCTGTAGGCTCAGAAACCTCTTCAAATACAGGTATCGTCGGAGCAGTTTCAAGGTCAGGTACTGCCGAAGCGGTTTCAGGCTCAGATACTGCCGAAGTGGCTACAGGTTCTGGTACCGTCAAAGCAGTATCAGGTTCGGGTACTGCTGGAGTGATTTCATGCTCAGGTCCTGCCAGAGTGGCTTCAGTTTCAGGTACTGTGGTAGTGGTTTCAGGTTCAGGTAACACAGATACAGAAACAGGTTCGGTTTCAAACTCGGTGGGTTCAGCAACAGGTTAAAGTTCTAACAGGATAGGTTAAGTAATAGGTTCTGGTTCAGACAAGGCGGATTCAACAACATGTTCAGGTTCTAACAGAATAGGGTAAGTCAGGAACAGGTTTAGGAATAGGTTCATGGACCTGACTACTAACTAGCATGGATAAATTCAAACAAACACTAAAAAGGGTGTTATACAGGAGGATGCCTTAGCTATGTGCACACGTTGCGGATTCTGATGCGGATCCGCAGCGGATTTGGCCCTGCGGATCTGCAGCAGATCTGCACGTGATGTACAGTACCATTTTAGCCTTTGTAAAAAAAAACAAAAAATGCTGTGCACGTGCTGCGGATTCAAAACTGCAGCATGTCACTTCTTCTGTGCAGTTCCGCTGCATTTTGACCCCTGCTCCATTATAGGAATCCGCAGGTGTCAAAACATAGGGGAAATCTGCACAAAAACTGCACTAAATCCGCAGGTAAAAAGCAGGTCATTTTACCTGCGGATTTAGCAAAATGTGCGCGGAAAATTCCACAGCAAAATCTGCAACATGTGCACATAACCTTAAAAGGGGTTCCTGGTTTAAATCAATAAGTCTGCAGTCACTCTGTGTAACTGTAGACTTATCAAGCACTCCAGGGCACACACTGTGCACGGCTGGGATTACGCCGGATTCAGACCATGGACCGGAGGGTATGTACTGTATGACTTATAAGGAAAAAGAGAGATTTCAGCTCACCCTGATTGCAGACTCCAAAATATTCAGAGGATCCCGAGCAACGGATTGCCAAGAAGAATCCAGCTCCAAGGTAAAAAAAAATTTAAATTCAGAGTCTAAGAACACTGCACGTTCGAAACACATTTAGAGATGGTCAGGTGCTCTTCCTCCTTTGTATAGAATTTTATTTTGCAGCCCTATATTTTACTGAATATCAATAAAGTTTTTTTACAATTTTTTTTTTACCTTGGAGCTGGATTCTTCATCCCTTTTTCATGCATTACTTATACATACTCCAGGGCAGTGTAGTGACCTCACTCCATACATTTGTATAGATCGAGGCCATTCCTCATCTAGTAATGCGGTTGGCCAGTGGGCATGGCCTACCAAAGGGTGCGACCTCGCTCCAAACAAGTTTATGGATGCGAGTCCGCACCCTCTCTTCCCACTCCCACTTTGACCCCTTACATTCTGGCTTCCGACCGCATCATTCTGGGTCGCCCTCACGTCCCAGGGCTGTGGGGTACTCGGTACCGGGCCGGTGTCTTGGGGGAATGTGTCACAGCAGCGGTGACCCGGTCCGTGGCCCTTCCAACACTCCGCCACCATGTACTTTTCTGAACGACTCCTCCAATGCGCCTTTAGGTGCGAATCACTCTAGTACTTAGTTACCCTGGAATGCCTCTCTCTAGGTGTTCCTAGTCTCTACTTGTATGACAGGCAGCTGTAGCCTGATCAGGGACCTCTGTATCCAGAGTCCCGGCTCACTATCCAAGTGCTGTTGTGTCCCAAGTCTATGATGGGAGTAAGGCGTTAGCGGCTCACTACTCCACCGGTGTCTGATGCTGGATAAGAAAGATCCGATCAACCTCGGGGACCGGGCCCCGGCCTTTGCGCTCTGGACTGGAAGGGTTATCTATCTTTCTCAACCTGCTTCCCACCGTCCTAATTTTTAAATGCTGATAAACAATACTTATCTAATCTTCCTAATGTAGGAGGCATCATTCTTGAATGTTACAAACAAGTTAACTTCCTATCTAAATATCAAAAATTTTACTTCAAGTGCAATTCTTACTTCAAAGTGCTATACTCCCTGTAACACATTTTCTTTATTAAGTTTCTATCAATTATTCTCTTTCTACTGGACGCAAGACACTGACCATCTGTACTTGACCTGTCACCTGTCACTTTCAATTCTTTATTCTTTATTCAATTCTCACATTCTATTTCTATAAAAGGCATTTACTTTTCATAAGACACAACATTATCAAATACTTTATCATGAAACATTTAAAAATTCTTGTAAGGTGCTGAACACTGCTCCCAGCCGGGATTTCTTGCAGTGTCCCTTGAGGTAGACATCATTCTTCGAAAAGTGTCCATTCAAAAATATCATCTTCGCAAAGTTTCTATATGTAAACATTATCTTCGCAAAGGGTTCTATATGTAAAACCAAGAGTGAGCACCCAAAGGGGTGCAAACTATTTACAAATAAAGTTTTGGACCAATCAGCGTCTATGATCTCCACAGTTCCATTTCAAAAACAACACTGCCAATTAAGAACTAGGCAACATGATGAACAAAAATAGAAAAAGGGCACAACTGGTGCAAATGACCCTCCTGGGTAGCGAGATTTGGAAATTTTCTTTTTAATGCTGGTGATCCCCTCCTGGGGTTCTGGAACTGGTACTGGAACCAGATTCAAAGTATTCATTGACCATCTTCAAGTAGTCCTCTTCCCAAGGTGTCAAACCAGAAATTTTCTTCTTGGGCTGTCGGACTGGAGTCGACTTTGGTGTAGCTGAAATCCTGGTAGCA
The DNA here is from genome assembly GCF_039654945.1 of Dendrobates tinctorius. Classification (NCBI taxonomy): domain Eukaryota; kingdom Metazoa; phylum Chordata; class Amphibia; order Anura; family Dendrobatidae; genus Dendrobates; species Dendrobates tinctorius. The sequence continues at coordinate 5,812,080 of NW_027361803.1, read as the reverse complement.
GGTACCTGGGCTGTTTGGGTGACAGTTGTACATGGAGGGGCGTTGACTGGTTTCGATGGCAGGTACCTCTCAACAAATTCTGCAGGGATACAGTGTACATTCAGGGCGTACCATCCCCTGAGCCCCTCATGACGGGTAAAAGTCACATACTCGCTGTTAGGCGTTGGACTCCTGGCACTGCACAGCAGGAGTCCAGAGTCAGACATCCTGCAGTCTCCCATTCTTCCTCGACCGCTCCGGGTGTTGCTCAGCAAACACGGCAAGCCAGGCTTGCTGCTCAGACTCGTTCTGCCAGCCTGGATGTTGCTGCCACCTCTGGTGCAGCAATAGCAGTGCAACCTGCTCTGCAGGGAACTGCTCCTGAGGCTAAGTCCTCATGCCGTGCTACTGGGCATGCCCGCAACTTGACCTCTCACTGGAGAGCAGGGGTCACATGCTCAGGTCCTACGTCGGATCTGATTGGTCCTTCCCAAGCTAATGGAAGGTCCCGGAAGCGCATCGCTATAAAAAGCCCGCATGGCGGCTCGGCGATGCGCTAGTGTAGCATATTATGCTGTGTGTGTATGGTGACGGATGTGTGGACTGGTGACTGACGCATTATGAAACCCCTTCCCTTGGATATTACGAATGGTGACAGAGAGTTGGATAGTCAGTCTCAGCTTGTGGCAAGCTACACGCCACGTGATCCTCGCCTACACTAGCGTCCGTCGGCGCCCGTGTCTCAGCGCCGACATCTGCGGCTTTACCTGCCACTGCGCTGCACTAACCGCAGCTACTCTTGGTCGCTGTTGCGACGCCACACACAGGCCTCTGTGACATTAACAGAGCCGCGTCTCGGCATCACATTGCCTCTTGTGACTCTGTGCCAGAACAGAGCCGTCCTTAGCGTTCGAGTGACGTTAACCCGAGCGCGGTACCTCATTGATTAGGTGCATCTGCCATTGTTCAGCAGTGGTCTTGTCAGCTACTGCACGGTGGACTCCGGGCGGCGAACGCACCTTCTGTTATTTTATATTTGGTGCGTTCTGCTGTCCTAACATTACACTAGCGCCAGGGTCTGGCTTACAATGGGAGACATGCAGCAGCTACAGTGCTACATTCGGCAGCTGGAGAGCAGGTTGGCAGCTATCGAGAGCACCAACTCAGCTGCGAATGCTGCGCTAGCTGCCGCGCAGACGGTCGCTGAGGCCGTCTCACGTGTGCCCACACTTTTGCCCTCGCCAACAATCTCTTCCCTCCAGCTCCCCGATAAGTTTTCGGGTGAGGGCGCCACCTGTAGGGGATTCGTCAGTCTGTGCTCCATTCACCTGGAGTTGCTGGCTGCACGGTTTCCTACAGAGCGGGCCAAGGTGGGCTTTATTGTCTCCTTGTTAGCTGGCCGGGCATTGCAGTGGGCCACACCGTTGTGGGAACGTGATGATCCCGCGGCTCTGAAGCAGGTCTTCTTGGGACCACGGGTCACGCACGATACGGCTCTCCAACTGTTAGCGTTAACACAAGGGTCACTCTCGGTTAGCCATTATGCTGTCCGGTTTCGGACATTGGCTTCCGAACTGGAGTGGCCGAACAAAGTGTTAGTCCCAGTGTTCCGGAGAAGCCTAGCTGAGCACGTCAAGGATGCTCTAGCCACCCGAGATATTCCCACAACTCTGGAGGAATTGATCTCCGTCTCCACCCGTATTGATCTCCGGTTCACGGAGCGCGGGCTGGAGAGGACTCAATCCAGACGTAAGATTAACCTGGCTCCCACCTTTACCGAACCGCTGAGCCTTTCCGCTCAGGAGCCTCCCTCCATCGAGCCCATGGAGGTATCTCGCACCGGTACTAAGCCACGTCAGGTGCGGGGCTCTGTGCGCTGTTATCACTGCCGACACTTTGGCCACTCGGCTGGCACATGTCCTCAGCGGCCAAAGGGACGACCCCGTTCCATGGTTGTAGGTGGTGGCCAGTCCCAGATGGAGTCCTTTTCGCCTAAGCCGGTATTCCGGGGTACTCTGGATAATGGTTCCTCCACCTGGGAGGCAGAGGTTACTCTGGACTCCGGGGCCGAGGGGAACTTTATGTCCTCGAGGTTGGCCAGAGTCACTCTATTCCCCTGGTATTACTCCCACAACCTCTGACCATCAGGGTGGTGGATGGGGCACCATTGCCGTCTCAAGCGACCCATCAGACGGTCCCACTCAGTCTTGCCATGTCCCCCTCACATCGGGAGACCCTGTCCTTGCTTATTATGCCTCATGGCATCGATCAGGTACTCCTCGGGGTTCCCTGGCTTCGTTGTCACTCCCCTCACATTGATTGGGCGTCGGGGAGAATACTGGGCTGGAGCAAGGACTGCGAGGGAAGGTGTCTAAGGGACAGTCTTCAGGTAGCGTCTACAGAGCTGCCTACAGATCTCTCCACGCTTCCTGAACCTTACCATCAGTATGCGGACGTCTTCTCTAAGAAGTCTGCGGAGACACTCCCGCCGCACCATCCCTATGATTGCCCGATTGACCTCCTGCCGGGCACAGAACCTCCTCGAGGTTGTGTCTACCCATTGTCTCTTCCGGAGACAGAGGCAATGTCCCAATATATCCGGGAGAACCTGGCACGGGGCTTTATCAGGAAGTCGGTGTCACCGGCTGGGGCAGGCTTCTTCTTCGTTCAGAAGAAGAGCGGAGAGATACGCCCCTGTATCGACTACCGGGGTCTCAAGGCCATCACGGTAAAGAATAAGTACCCTCTCCCGTTGATCTCCGAGTTGTTTGACAGGTTGTGTGGGGCGCGGCTATTCACAAAGCTAGACCTACGAGGGGCATACAACCTGATCCGTATTCGCGAGGGAGACGAATGGAAGACAGCTTTTAATACTCGGGATGGCCATTATGAATATCTGGTCATGCCCTTCGGCCTTTGTAATGTGCCCGCTGTCTTCCAGGACTTCATCAACGACGTCTTCCACGACATGCTTTCTACCTCGGTGGTGGTCTATCTGGACGACATCCTCATCTTTTCGCCAGATTTTCCCACCCACCGGAAAGATGTCTGCAGGGTATTCGACTGCCTGTGGGAGAATTCCCTGTTCGCCAAGCTGGAGAAGTGTCAGTTTGAGCAGGAGTCCTTGCCATTTCTGGGCTACGTCATCTCGGCCCAGGGGTTGGCTATGGATCCGGCCAAACTGCAAGCGGTTATGGACTGGCAGGAACCCCATTCTCTTAAAGCGGTGCAGCGCTTTTTGGGGTTCGTTAATTATTACCGTCAGTTTATACCCCACTTCTCCACTCTGGTAGCTCCCTTGGTTGCTCTCACGAAAAAAGGAGCTAATCCTAAGGCGTGGACCGAACAGGTTTCTAAGGCTTTTTCCTCCATAAAGTCCCACTTTGCAGGCGCTCCCATTTTACACCGTCTCGATGTGGATAAGCCGTTTATCCTTGAGGTAGACGCTTCTTCCGTCGGTGCAGGAGCAGTCCTTTACCAAAAGGATGCTCAAGGTCGGAAGCATCACTGCTTCTTCTATTCTAAGACCTTTTCACCGGCGGAGAAAAATTCCTCCATCGGCGACAGGGAGCTGCTGGCCATGAAATTGGCTTTCTCCGAGTGGAGACATCTCCTGGAGGGAGCCCGGTTCCCCTTTCAGGTGTTCACGGACCATAAAAACCTGGTCTATCTTCAGACGGCCCAACGCCTGAATTCCCGTCAGGCCAGGTGGTCACTCTTCTTCTCTCGCTTCTGCTTCACCCTGCACTACCTCTCCAGGGAGAAGAACATCCGAGCAGATGCCCTCTCACGCTCGGTGGTCTCAGCGGAAGAAGGAGAAGCTGAGCCCCGGTTAATTCTCCCTCCGGAGAGTTTTACGACTGTCGCTCCTATCGCTCTCGAGTCGGTACCGCCAGGCAAGACCTTGGTGCCCCCTCGGCTACGGCCGGAGGTTCTTGCCTGGGCACATGCCTCCAGGCTAGGTGGCCATTTTGGTAATAAACGGACCACCGAAATCCTGGCAAGGTCATATTGGTGGCCACATATGGCTCGAGACGTCAAGGCATACGTGAAAGCATGCGTCTCGTGTGCCTGGAATAGGCCCTCTAGACAGAGGCCGGCAGGGCTCTTGTTTCCCCTGCCAGTAGCGGATAGATCATGGGAAATGGTGGGCATGGACTTTATAGTTGGCCTGCCCAAGTCCAGTGGCAGTATGGTCATCTGGGTGGTTACCGACCATTTTTCCAAAATGGTACATCTGGTGCCACTCGCACACCTACCTTCCGCCCGAGGTCTGGCCGTCCTGTTCATTAAGCATGTATTCCGTTTAGATGGTATGCCAGACAAAATCGTAAGTGACCGAGGTCCCCAGTTTGCGTCTCGTTTTTGGAGGGAGCTCTGCAGCTTACTCAGCATCGAGCTAAATCTGTCCTCCGCCTACCATCCCGAGATGAATGGCTTGGTCAAAAGGGCCAATCAGACCTTGGTCACCTATCTACGACATTTTGTCTCTGCCAGGCAGGATGACTGGGCATCCTTGCTGCCTTGGGCTGAATTTGCCCTAAACAATGCGGTGGCCGATTCCACTGGTCAGACGCCTTTTCTCCTAAATTATGGTCAACACCCATGCATCCCTGTCCCAATGCCGGTGTCCTCCACTGACTCCAGGGTGGCAGACTGGGCAGTGGAGGCCCGGGACATTTGGGATCACACTCAGGATGCTATCCGGGCATCTTAAGAAAGGATGAGGGCGTCCGCCGACACACACCGGCGACCCGCGCCAAGCTTCTCCCCTGGCGACATGGTGTGGCTCTCCACCCGGAACATTAAATTGCAGGTCGAGTCTCCCAAGTTCGCACCACGATACATTGGACCGTTCAAGGTCCTCGAGCGACTTAGCTCAGTGGTCTACCGCCTGGCTCTTCCTCCATATTTGGCCATATCGGACGTGTTTCATGTGTCCCTCCTCAAACCAGTTCACATGGTCCGGTTTTCTGAGCCATCCACCGGGTCATCAGACTTATCGTCTGACGAGTATGAGGTTAACGCCATCGTGGGGCGCAGGTTTGTCCGTGGCAAAAAGTTCTATTTGATGGACTGGAAGGGTCATGGTCCCGAGGCTCGGACCTGGGAGCCAGTGGAGAATATTCATGCACCGCTCCTGGTAACGGCTTTTGAGCGCAGTGAGGCTCAGAGGGGAGGGGACCCTAGGGGGGGGGGTAATGTTAGGTGTCTGACTCCTGGCACTGCACAGCGGGAGTCCAGAGCCAGACATCCTGCGGTCTACCATTCTTCCTCGACCGCGCCGGGTGTTGCTCAGCAAACACGGCGACCCAGGCTTGCTGCTCAGACTCGCTCTGACAGCCTGGATGTTGCTGCCACCTCTGGTGCAGCAATAGCAGCACAACCTGCTCTGCAGGGAACTGCTCCTGAGGCTAAGTCCTCATGCCGTGCTACTGGGCATGCCCGCAACTTGACCTCTCACTGGAGAGCAGGGGTCACATGCTCAGGTCCTACGTCGGATCTGATTGGTCCTTCCCAAGCTAATGGAAGGTCTCGGAAGCGCATCGCTATAAAAAGCCCTCATGCGCTAGTGTAGCATATTATGATGTGTGTGTATGGTGACGGATGTGTGGACTGGTGACTGACGCATTATGAAACCCCTTCCCTTGGATATTACGAATGGTGACAGAGAGTTGGATAGTCAGTCTCAGCTTGTGGCAAGCTACACGCCACGTGATCCTCGCCTACACTAGCATCCGTCGGCGCCCGTGTCTCAGCGCCGACGTCTGCGGCTTTACCTGCCGCTGCGCTGCACTAACCGCAGCTACTCATGGTCGCTGTTGCGACGCCACACGCAGACCTCTGTGACATTAACAGAGCCGCTTCTCGGCATCACATTGCCTCTTGTGACTCTGTGCCAGAACAGAGACGTCCTTAGCATTCGGGTGACGTTAACCTGAGCGCGGTACCTCATTGATTAGGTGCATCTGCCATTGTTCAGCAGCGGTCTTGTCACCTACCGCACGGTGGACTCCGGGCGGCGAACGCATCTCCTGTTATTTTATATTTGGTGCGTTCCGCCGTCCTAACACTCGCCAGGCTGCAGGTTTCTATCCGGGTGTCCTTTGTGCAGGTGGGATTCAATGTCTCTCCGGTTGAAGAATAAGTCACTTATCCTCTTGGGGTCTGCAATAAATCCAAACCCCCGCTCTTGATTGACATTGAGGACCGGCCCCCATCCCGCGGTATCCTGGGAACCATAATGCCCAGCAAGGGCCCTCTCTTTTCTGCTCAAATCCGGGCCCAGAACAGCCAATCTCCGCTGATCCCTCTCCCGGTACTCAGCTGCCAGCTGTTTAATGGTGGCTCGGCAATAGGCCTCATTCTGCTCTTCCTCCTCCCTGGACCTGCTTTTGCCTACTGGGGCCTGCGGTACAACCGTTGGGGGTTGCGTTGTCTCCCCCCGGGGACTGGCTTCCCGGTCCTAAACCAGGTCTAGCACAACCTGGCCAGCCGCTGCTACCGTGGGGCACCCCAAGGTCTTCCCAGGTGGAGGAACATCTGACATACCTGGGGCCTCCTGACGGGGCGGCTTCTGCTCCGGTGCAGGTGGCGAGGGAGCAGACGGGGGCTCCGGATCCGCCGGGGTCTCTGCGGCAAACTGTGTAGCCGCGTCAGGTCCAGGCGGGAGCTCCGCTTGCACTCCCGGCTCCTCCGGTTACTTCTCCGGGCAGGCGGTATTCAGCCGTACGGTCAAGGTTGAAGTATAAGTCAGCGCCGCCCGGGGGCAGTCCGGTGCAGCAATGGAGGGTACCGGTGGAGAAGGTACCGCTGTTGTAGGCCCTGCCGGGGCGCACTGCCATCTCAGCTTCTCCAAGGCTTCCTTCCTCAGCTGCAGACGGGTGGTCAATTCGGTGATCTCGTCCTGTAGTTGCTGTCAGTTCATTCTGGAATCAGGGTTGGAGCCATCAGCCATGGCGCCGGGGGTATGCACTTCCCCGTGCTCTGCAGGCCTCCTTCCCTGGCTTCCCAAAATGGCGTTCTGGCGTTCTTCTTGCTACGCCCTCCTTCTCGCCACTGGCTTCCTCTGCCCCTCCTTCTGGGGGCGGCGTCTTCTTCCAGCGCCTCCATACCAAGCCAGTATATGAACCCCTTGGGGGTGGGCCATGCATCTGTCACATAGTAATTCAGGCAGGGAAGGCCCAATACTCTTCGCGGTCTTTTCTTAGGATCTCCTATCTCTTCACACCCTTCTTCTCCACACCAGCGGCCATTTTTGAGATTCATGTCACAGTCTATTAAATTTGGTCTTTTGCACATTTTCAAAAATTGTAAATCCAAGGCACACAGAACCCGATGGCATCGGGTCTCGTCATCCTGTTCGTGACGCCAAAATTGGGTCGTCCTCACGTCCCAGGGCTGTGGGGTACTCGGTATCGGGCCGGTGTCTTGGGGGAATGTGTCACAGCAGCGGTGACCCGGTCCATGGCCCTGGGCGCCCAATATTAATGGTGGTTTAAGTGATAGTTTATATGGATTGTTCGTGACGCCACCTGTGGTGTTCGGCAAATATGATGTTAGGCCGACGCTGCATGCAGATCCTCTGGGACTGATGGTGTGTGCAGCATAGATGGGAAAGCTCCCCACAGGCGGAGCTGTAGTCCCAGGGCAGTGTAGGCGAAGCAATGGCAGGGAGGCGCAGATGTTATAGGTGCAGGTACCCAGGTGTAGCGGTGCTGGAATAACTGGAGGACACCAGAGTGTGCGGTTCCAAAGCTTTACTCACTGTTTGCAGTTCACACAAATGCCTGCCTCCGCGCTGTGTTCTCCAGGTCAGGGCTCCAGCCAACCTCCAGGCAAGATAGGATTCTCCCTTCCAACACTCCGCCACCATGTACCTTCCTGAACGACTCCTCCAATGCGGTTTTAGGTGCGAAGCACTCCAGTACTTAGTTACCCTGGAATGCCTCTCTCTAGGTGTTCCTAGTCTCTACTTGTATGACAGACAGCTGTAGCCTGATCAGGGACCTCTGTATCCAGATTCCCGGCTCAATATCCAAGTGCTGTTGTGTCCCAAGTCTATGATGGGAGTAAGGTGTTAGCGGCTCACTACTCCACCGGTGTCTGTTGCTGGATATGAAAGATCCGATCAACCTCGGGGACCGGGCCCCGGCCTTTGCGCTCTGGACTGGAAGGGTTATCTATCTTTCTCAACCTGCTTCCCACTGTCCTTCTGTCTCCTTTGTTCCAATCTGTTCTGTCTTTCTATGTAAACTGTAGTTTCGGGTCTAAGTCTCTTCTTCCTTTCCTTTCCGTGCCAGCTGGCCCAGATCACTGGGGCAGCTGCAGCACTCCTTCCTCCATCCCTTCTTCCAGGGATCCTCATCCTCTACTCTCACCCCTCTCCGGGAGACTGACTGAACTCTCTTCCAGCCTCCCGGCTGACTGACCTCCTGTCAGACTGACCTGCAATCTTCCACTTTCCCCTTCTTTTATACTAACTCCACCCACCTACCAGCACATCTTGTGTTACGAAGCAGGGTTCCACGAAGGATGCTCTGCTACCCCCAGCCTGAAGCTGCTATGTGGCCCTACTGAACATCCTGTGTGTGGGGTGAAGGTGTGGAGTGTGTTTGGAGTTCCCACCTTACCTGGATGGTGGGGGCACCGCACCTTAAGAGAAGGTGCAGTACCTCTGTGGCGACTGAAGCCTCAGGGGCGCCACAATTCCACTGAAACTGCCCTAACTAAAGTCACCAATGACCTACTAGCTGCCAAATCCAAGTGACACTACTCTGTCCTTCTCCTCCTAGACATGTCCTCTGCCTTTGACGCAGTGGATTTGGCCCTGTCTTGGGTCTCTTTGGATCACCCCCAGGGCAGGTGTGGGGATCACTCGGTACCAGACCGGTGTCTTAAAGTTAGGTGTCACGGTGGCGGTGACCCGGTCTGTGGCCCTGGGTGCCCATGTAAAATAGGTGGAATGGAATAGAGTTTATATGTAGGTAGTTAGTGACGCCACATGTGGTATCTGATCAGAGGTGACCAGCGCTGCAGAGCAGATCCTCTGTTACAGCTGGTGTGACGCAGCAAAGATGCAATAGCTCTCCACAGGTAGAGCTGTAGTCCCAGGGCAGATGAGAATAGATGTTGAGGTAGATGGTGTAGTGTTAGGCACAGAAATGTAGCAGTGCTGAAGGATTGGCGCAGGAAGAAGGCAATGACACAGCTGAGTGCAGTTCCAATTCTTTTACTCACGTTTCTGGCACAGACAGGTGCCCGCTTCAGTACTGCAGGCTTCAGGTCAGGGGCTCAGCCAATTCCCAGGCAGATGGATTAACCCCTCCAGCGCTCCCTTTCAAATATACCTTTTCTGAAAATCTCCTTTCTAGCGCCAATCTGAAGCACTTGTAGTCCCGAACTACACCCAAGTTCCTCCCTCCCGATGGCACCTACAACTACACTCACATGACAGGCGGCTGTAGCCCACTTCGGGGGCTCCATATAATCATGTCCCGGCTCACGCACAAGTTGCCACTGTGTCTTCGAGTCCCAAGTGGGAACAAAGCGGTCACAACTTCTATTCCTCCGGTTTCTGCTGCAGGATCATTAGTATCACACACAGCCTCGGACACCGGCGCCTGGCCTTGGCGCATCAAACTTAGGAAAGAGCTCTGCACTAGCCCTAATCCCCAGTCTCTCTCCCTTCCTCACGTTCCATTCTTATGTATCTTCCTTCTGAACAACTGATCCTTCTTTCTTCCTCTTTCCTTGCCAACAGCTCCAGCTCACAGGGAGCTGCTGCAAACATGTCCTCTCTCCATCCCCCTCCGGGGATTCTGACCTAACTTCCTGTCAGCTTTTCCCTTTAGTGTTTCTAAACTCCACCCACCACCCAGCACCTTTCATGAACCAAAGCAGCTGCCATAAAGGGTGCTCTGCTGTTCTAAGGTGTCTGTGCTGGATGTAGGTGTTGGAGTCTGGTCAGGTGTTACCATCTTACCTGGGGAGTGGAATACTACACCTCAAGAGGAAGTGCAGTACCTCTGTGGCGACTGAACCCTCAGGGGCGCCACATCTTCATACCTAAAAATACAGACATTCAGCATCTCCCACTCACACACCACCTCCTCCTATCTCTCCTATCTGTCGGTGTCCCCCAAAGTTCAGTTCTAGGGCCCCTGCTCTTCTCCATCTACACTGTTGGCCTGGGACAACTCATAGAGTCATAAGGTTTTCAGTATCACCTCTATGTTGATGACATACAGCTCTACCTCTCTGGACCCAGTATCACCACCTTACTAACCAGAATCCCACAATGTATTTCTGCTACTTCATCTTTTTTCTGTGGTAGACTTCCAAAACTCAATATGGATAAAATAGAATTCATCATCTTTCTTCCATCTCACTCAAGCTCCCCAACAGACCAATCCATCAATGTCAATGGCTGCTCACTCTCCCTAGTCCCACAAGCTCTCGCTGCCTTGGGGAAATCCTTGACTCTGATCTCATCTTCAAACCACACATCCATGATATTTCCACTTCCTGCCAACTGCAACTCAAAAAAATGTTATGGTTCCATTCATTCTTTAATCAAGAATCTGCAAAAACACAAGTACATGCCTTCATCATCTCCCTCCTTGACTACTGAAACCTCCTACTTTGTGGCCTCCCCTCTAACACACTTGCACCCTCCAATCTATCTATCCTGAACTCTGCATCCTGACTAATCCACCTGTCCCCCCGCTATTCCCCGGCCTCTCCTCTCTGTCAACCCCTTCGCTGGCTCCCTATTGCCCAGAGACTCCATTACAAACCCTAACCATGGCATACAAAGCCATCCACAACCTGTCTCCTCCATACATCTGTGACCTTGTCTTCCAGGACTTATCTGCGCCCAACCTCCGATCCTCACAAGATCTCCTTCTCTACTCCCCTCTTATCTCCTCTTCCCACAATCGCATGCAAGATTTCTCCCACGCATCCCCATCACTTTGGAACTCTACCCCAACATATCAGACTCTCGCCTACCATGAAATCCTTCAAAAGGAAAATGAAGACCTACCTATTCCGACAAGCCTACAACCTGCAGTAGCCACCAATCCGGGGCATGCCCAGCTCTACCCTCACCTATTCTATCCTCACTCATCTCTTGCAGATTGTGAGCCCTCACAGGCAGTGTCCTCTCTCCTCCTGTACCAGTTGTGACTTGTATCATTTAAGATTATTGTACTTGTTTTTTATTATGTATACCCCTTTTTGCATGTAAAGCGCCATGGAATAAATAGTGCTATAATAATGGTAATAATAATAATCTTGGTGAAAACAAGATGGACGTCCAGCTCACTGAGAAATCATGTTACAATTTTCCTTTGAAGTCTATAGATAGGGCAAGATAAAAGAGAACAGAGAAACACTCACAGATCCCTGCTACCACTTTCTTGTAAGTGTCTTATCTCACTTTCGAGCTTGATTCACAGCTACTCTGCTCAGTACTGATGAGTAATGTCCTACAAGCTGATACATGACATGTGTTACTTAGCAGGTATCTCTCATGTCTTTGCGTGCGGTGTATGTAGACATCATAGCAATTAGTCTTCATCCACCAGCTCAGAGACAACTGAAAATTATAGATGGAGCTGCAGAGGAGAAAACTGTTAAAAATGCAGTATACAGGTTATAGTGTATATTGACCAGAAATAGTGTAATCCTTCATGTACACACGTGACAACTTATTCTGAAAAGTTTTCTGAAATGACAAATGCACATTAATTTGTATATCTGATCTAGTTTCTACATAGTCTGCTGAGGCTACTTCAGGCAAAGGATTCTGAAGCTTCAAGATATATTTTTCTCCGTAATATATTCTCATAGCGGATCAATGTGTAATTTCGGTAACGTCTTGAAGCACTTTCATCAGACATTTGTTAGAAACATTTGATAACAGCACAAAAACCACATAATTACTTCATTTTGCTGCATAATAAGTTCATGACAATCTCTGGCGCGGCGGCTAATGAGATGGGGAGCAATGATTAACTCCATTGTAAGTAATCAACAATAAAGTGAAAAGAACAGAATCTAATGTTCACCGGTGCGACTTCTCGCTTCATTCTGCTGAAGATAACGTGGAAGACATTGCATAATAAGAAAAATAAGGACTCAAACTTTTCACAGCATTTTCCACCGTCTACAAATAAAGACATTTTGTTACAATTATTAATTTTGCCATTACATTACTGTAATCCAATCCTATCGTATCCCATCTTTTTCACAGATTCTATTTACTCATTTTCTTGTAAAAATTTAGCTTTTAATTTTTGGGGGGTTTAAAGGTTAGATTTAAAGCTTTTTCTTCTAGTAAAATCTTGTCGGATATTTGTTGTAAGTCTGTAAGTAAGAAAATGGCTCTTTGACTTCTTTGGAAAGGTGTCATGCTTTGAGGGGGAGGAGGGAGATGGAGCTGAATGTATCATCCATCAATTGTGGTGTCATAGGGTTACTGTGACAGAGAGGAGCCAGAAGACCACAGCATCTGATTTCTCCTACTCCTGCACTGATTAGATGCACTTCACCTTCTTATTAAACGGTGTAAATATATTTTGACAGTGCAGAGGTTAATCTGCTCAGTTGAGAGCTCCTGGAGCATTAAGCTGTACACTGCTAGCCACTCCTATCTCCTATATAAACAAGGCCCTAGCTAGCACTCATTGTCAGAGTAGCTTATGCTGCATGGCTGGGGGTTGTTGTTGGTTATTATTCGAGAAGGCATTTGGTGGATTTATCTGTGGCTGTTGCTAGGTTTTGAGTGTGTGGCAATTCCCTTTCTTCTCCTAGTTTGGTTGAACCTCATCCTCAACTCCTCGGTGCATTCCTCTGTTATTTGTAGGAATATATTTGTATGTTTGGAATTTTTTGTTACCTCATTCATATTACTTTTTTAGTCTGGGTTGGTGTACCACGGTATACTACTACTTCCCTCTTCCCTGCCTGGGGGAAGGGTACAGACTGAGGGCAGGTTCAGGAGCTAAGGCAAGGTATGTGGCCCTGGCATCTTCACCATCAGAAGTAATCCAGGGAAGAGGGCGAGCTAGGGCGCTTATAAAGTTATTGACAGGGAAGGAACCCTTGGTCCCGGGACACACGACAACAACGTCATGACAGGTAGAGTATGTGTTATTGACCCATAGTTTTATAATACAAGTGTATCCCCTAATTGTAATTCTTCCTGAGATAATATTATAATCCCACAGGTTTTGCCCTATGCAGAGTAAGAATTGCCAGATAGTTGCAACTTTCAACGTCAATCCATGAGGTGAAAACTGAAAATTGGATAAACACGTACAAAGGGTAATAATCAGACAAACTACTGGGGCACATGGAGCAGTTGACTATATTCTGCCATGGAAATAGGAAAGTAGGATTTTTATCAAATTAGCTGTCATGTGTCTGAAAAGATGCTGGCTCAGTGCCAAAACCCACATCCAATGGGACAAAACACAGAATTGATTAAAAACATTTAAAAAATTCACACAACCTAGTATGAAGGCATGATTAGGTTGTGTGAATTTTTTGAAATGTTTTTAATCATTTCTGTGTTTTGTCCCATTGTAGTGTGAGATACGTGTTTTGCATTCAATAATAGTCATTGCTTTTATCTGTGGTCTGTGAGTGTTCCCATTTGTGTGAGCATAAACTTTTTCTAATTTCTTCACGGTTCTTTCCATATGCTCACGGAGAACCCCGCCAATATTGCTTAGTGGTGCCCTCCTTTTTTGTTTCTTAAAACCCACATGCAAGGAAGGTGACCTATGACTTACCTATATGTCTGACGTCTTAAAGGGATTGAACAGAAGCCCTAAATGTGTTAAACAGAAGCCCTAACATATACACACTTTCAGGGGCTGGTCAATAATGTGGGTAGGAAGAGTGGCCTTTAAAATCATGCTTGACACTGACCAACCTCTTGGTTGTCAAGTATGCTCAAGATTGAAAATGTATCTTCCAATCTACTCTTGATCCCTAAGGCTCAGCGTTATAACTGTTGGATAAAAAAAAAATTATTTAACTTCTCCCTGTTAGCCTTCTTCTGCTCTAATTTCTAGACTCTTATGTAATACTAGATATGGGCCCGATGCTATTAAATCGGGAGGGCAGTGATATCACGATGGGGGCAGCTCTGTGGCGCTGGAGGTGGCGGCTGCCTCTCCCCCTCTCCCCACCGTGCTCTCCGTGCAGTCACAGCCGGCAGGAAAGATGGTGGTTTGCAGCCTGTGCTGGAAATGGGATGTGGCGCGACCAGAGGGCGCCCGCACCATATCTCCAGCACAGGCTGCAAGCTGCAGTCTTTCCTGCCAGCTGTGACTGCATGAAGGTGGGGGGCAGGCAGTGGCGGGATCCAGCGCGTGTAGTCAGGTGGCGGTGGGTCCTAGCCGGGTCCGGCGGCGGGTCCTGGCGGTGATCCGGCGGGGCTCCGGCGGCAGGTCCTGGTGGGAGTCCAGCGGCGGGTCATGGCTGGGTCCAGCGTGGGTGTCCCGCTGGTGGTACTGCGCAAGGGCCTGGTAGTACCAGTGGATGCCATATTGGAATACCCATCACTTGGGTATTCCAATATGGCGGTCGGCGTACTTCTGGTGCAGCGCGGTGGATTGTGGGATTTGAGGACGTCCGGACGGAAGTGAATTACGGACAATTTTAGGTAAGTATATAATAGATTCCAATTTCTCTCCACACTGATCCTCTCTATGTACAGTTCACAGCCAAACTACCTCCCTAGCAAAAGTGTCCAGTATCTTTTCACTTCTCATTACATCCTGATAGATTACTCCTCCACCCTCAAATATTATCGCATCAACTTAATGGTGGGCTATCATGCTTTGCCACTGAGCATTCATTGAATGAGCCGAATGACCATGCATGTTCATTCTTGCCAACACACTTTCTTGTAGATATACCTTCAAGCCATATATGCAAAGCATGCGCCAAACATATCTACCATCTTCTAGAGCATGAATGTGGTAGACCAAACTCGGCAGCAGTAACATTCCTTAAACCATCATGGCACCGGTGGAGTAGACGGGACAGGAGCCGGCTATACGAAAATGTGATGGATTCCCTGGTGTTATGTTCGGTCAAAAATGACCGTCTTTGAATTGTGATATTTTTTTAAAAATTCATTATGCGGTTCTGAAACTTGTGGTTACTTATATTTTCCTAATTTGAGGGGTTCTTTCTAAGGGTAGTTTTTTTTTTTGGTTTAGTTTTTGCGCCACATTTTTTTTTAAACTTGTACTGTTCCGGTCAAAAATGACCGAATAGCATTTTATGCTAATTTCAGCCATTTTTTGAGTAAAACAAATGAGTTATAATTTCTTTTGAGACTACTTATTGCATCTACTATTGTTTATGAAGTAAACAGTTGCTTTAGGTGCAGATTTCCACATGCTTTCAGTACAAACCATACGCATTGTCTTTCAGTACAGTTCTGTGCAATTTTTTTTCTCTGTATGTTATTTACCCTGCTTTTCCTCTAAAAATAAAAAAAACAGTTGTCACCATTGCATATTGTAAAAGAAAAGAGTTTTTTTATTTTCCTTGTGTTGGTTCTCTGTGCAAAGCAGACCTGAAAAGCTAATGAGTCATGTCTGCCAAATGTTTGTTTTCTTTACTGCTATCTCAGCATTCCAGGGGGTGGTGTCTGGTGTCTCTTTTCTTATCTTATCAGTAAGTAAGCAGTTCAGCCAGCCATTTCAGTCTCAGTTTTGTTGGAGAGAAGATCTGGAGACATCTGAGCCTTGAATGCAAATCTGTACAGGTATGAGGCTTATAAACTTGTGTATTACTGTTGTCCTAAATGTAAACAAGAGAATTATGTGAAGATTTTCCGACAAAAAACTGATTTTTTTAATTTTTTTTTAATTATTTTTACTATTTTTTCAAAATGTTTGCACACATTTTATACTATAGTTAATTTTAGTTATAGTTAGTTATAGTTGTTATAGTAGTAGTAGTTGTTTTAGTTAGTTAGTTAGTTAAGCTCAAACTTGTAATTTCTGTGCAGAATTCAATAAGCCCTTGTAACCTTTATAAACACAAAATAAATAAAAAAATTGAGTTTTTTACGTATTTTTTTTTCATAATGACCAACCATGTTCACATACAGTATAATAATGCAACAGGTATTCCAAAATTTTTTTCCATTTTTAGCATAGTCATCACTTTTGTACTTTATGCAGCAAAACAGATGGAGAAAAACCACAGACCTTGAGCTCGGAATACACTTGTGAGCAAACAAATAAGGGACTTTGAACCATCCATTACTTTGCAATTGGCAAAATGTAATTAAAGCATATTAGTATTCCGCGACTGCTATTTCTCTTAAGTTCAGGCCATCGCTCTGATATTGATTTTAAAAGCCATCTCAATCGTCCATCCGCCGTATTCATCTACAGCAAGATTTATATATTCCAAATTCTTGTGAAAAGTAATAAAAAAGTAAAGTTCAAATGCTTGTTCTGTGTTTAGAAAATTGCATCAAGGTGTCATGCATGAAGGCTGTACGGTGACAGAGGGAGTACCAATGGTCTTGTACAAAAGTGTCAATAAATATTCCCATTACATGGTAACCCAAATGGTCCCAGTAAGTATCCCCATGAGTTTGGAGGTCAAATAGTCCCAATACGTAATCTCATAGTTGAGCAAGCTCAAAAGTCCCAATAAGTATCTGCAGAAATTTTGAAGCCAAGTGGTCCCAATAAATATCCCCATAGCTGTGCAAGTCAAATAGTCCCCATAAGTATCCCCATAATCGTGCAAGCCAAATAATCCCAATAAGTATCCCCATTACTGTGCAAGCTAAATACTCCCAATAAGTATCCCCATAACTATGCAAGCTAAATATTCCCAATAAGTATCCCCATAAGTGTGCAAGCCAAATAATCCCAATAAGTATCTCCATAACTGTGCAAGCCAAATATTCCCTATAAGTATCTCCATAACTGTGCAAGCCAAATAATCCCAATAAGTATCCCTATAACTGTGCAAGCCAAATATTCCCAATAAGTATCCCCATAAGTGTCCAAGCCAAATAATCCCAATAAGTATCTCCATAACTGTGCAAGCCAAATAATCCCAATAAGTATCCCCATAACTGTGCAAGCCAAATAGTCCCAATAAGTATCTCCATAACTGTGCAAGTCAAATAATCCCAATAAGTATCTCCATAACTGTGCAAGCCAAATAGTCCCAATAAGTAAGTATCTCCATAACCGTGCAAGCCAAATAGTCCCAATAAGTATCTCCATAACTGTGCAAGCCAAATATTCCCAATAAGTATCCCCATAACTGTACAAGCCAAATAATCCCAATAAGTATCTCCATAACTGTGCAAGCCAAATAGTCCCAATAAGTATCTCCATAACTGTGCAAGCCAAATAATCCCAATAAGTAT
Source organism: Dendrobates tinctorius (assembly GCF_039654945.1). NCBI lineage: Eukaryota > Metazoa > Chordata > Amphibia > Anura > Dendrobatidae > Dendrobates > Dendrobates tinctorius. The sequence continues at coordinate 5,794,670 of NW_027361803.1, read as the reverse complement.
CTCCATAACTGTGCAAGCCAAATAGTCCCAATAAGTATCTCCATAACTGTGCAAGCCAAATAGTCCCAATAAGTATCTCCATAACTGTGCAAGCCAAATAATCCCAATAAATATCCTCATAACTGTGCAAGCCAAATAATCCCAATAAGTATCCCCATAACTGTACAAGCCAAATAATCCCAATAAGTATCTCCATAACTGTGCAAGCTAAATTGTCCCAATAAGTATCTCCATAACTGTGCAAGCCAAATAATCCCAATAAGTATCTCCATAACTGTGCAAGCCAAATAATCCCAATAAGTATCTCCATAACTGTACAAGCCACAGAACATTTATAAATTGACAGCTACAGTGATCGTGTAAATGAGGCAGGCATAGAGACTCCCCAATTTTGCCAGTCAAAGAGACCCTCATATCTATACAGCCTATGTAACATCCAAATCTTAGCTAGCCATATAGATCCAAAAATTGCTTAAGCCACATAATTGTGCCAACCAACATCCCTAATAACTGTGCTAGCCACAGGTCACCCAAAATGTTCCTCTATGTCAGCCATAACGAAACCCAGAAGTTTGCCAGACTAATCCGACACCGCCTCCCGCCAGCTTTTCCCAATGCTGCTGGAACTGATTGACAGATACTTTGCATGTACAGTACATAGGAAGAAATCTGTCAATCACATGTTTCAGCACTTGTGGTAGCTGCTTTTCGTTCTGACCCAAAGTCAGGTAAGCTAGATCACCAGTGAGTCCAGATTAGGAGTTTTCGCCCTTAATTTACAAGCACTTGGAGACAAAAGAGACTGCTCACACACACGGGCCGTGGGCAGATCACCTTATCTGATGTAATGAAATATAAGGCAATCTTTTATACCATTTACAACAATATGTAATTCTATGGAGCTCATGTGGCCCACACCATCACCCACCATCACCTCAGGGTCGTACCTTGTTTACAATGTACCCAGAACACGTTGTGGCTGACTATTGAGAACATATATGATAACAAGTGTGTCTCCTTGAAACAGAGACTAATAGTCTACAGTGTCATAAGAATAATTCTAGCAATAATAGATAAAAGGAAATTGAAGTATTAAAGACAATTAAAGGGATATAAAGGCAAACCATTAACCCTTCTATATCAATTCCCCCCTTTTGTAAATGGTATAACCTTTGCCAAAGGGTCAGCTGATGTCCACAAAGGAGCTACTGTCTCATGGGTCTAGTACCCATAAGGGGGCATCCTACCTGCTTAGCCCATCCACCCTCAGTGTGAATGTAGGGTCGGTGGCCGAGCTGGGGGGTGTTCCCTCTTCTTACCACGCAGAGACGAAACAGAGACAAGATGGAGACAGATTCTGGGTGCAACAGGTCCAAGCTTTATTCACTCGCTGTCCGCCTGACAGCCTCACAGCACTCCACAATTTTCCTCAAGGCTCTCTGGTTACAATACGCCACAGAACACCGCACTTTCGTCAGGGACGTATATATACGTACCGTCCCTTTACTCTTGTTGACGCTTTTGACAGGTCCGTCACTGTGGCCGCCTTAGGCCAGTAAATCAACAGTAATTTCACTGGTCACAACGTCTTTCTTAACACGGTATCCGTAACCTCTGTGCCTCGTCGATATAACCTCTGTGTCTCATCTGTTTTGCGGTATTCCTGTTAGGACCACCCCCCTGATGTTCTCTCTCCTCAGTCCCCCTGGTTTGGATTCTCTTCACAGCGCACAGACTGTCACAGTCCTCCTGTCACTGGAGCTCCCCCCTGGGGACTGGAATCTTCTGGAACCCTCCCTCAGTATTTATATCTCTCCCGGTCCTCTGTCACTGTAACTCCGCCCCCCATGACCAACGGTTTCTAAAGCCCTAAGCTGATGTCAAGTCCTTTGCTCACACTCCTCCCTGCCCTCTAATGGTCAACCCAAGGTACTGCACGTCCACTACACTTTCCTAGCTGTTTCCCCACTGTAGTAACTGACACCTGTCTAAACTGTGCAAACTCCTCCTTCCTTTGTCTATTGTCGTCCTCGACAATTCGTAATCCCTGCCTTCGTCGTTCTGAAGCTTCACCTACACTCTGTTGTCGGACCAGCTGTTGGGCCAAACCCACTTCCTGCGGGGGCCGAACCATACTGGGAGCACCATGCTCTGAGCAGCCTACTGCTACTCACCAGCGCGCACGCCACATGACAATGTCTTTCAAATTGGGCTAGGTACACCCATATTCTCTCTATGGCGTGTACCTTCCCCTACTCTCCCCTTCTGTCACCTTCCACTATCCGGTACACCATGATCGAGGCCTCACACCTACCAGATCATTGTCGGCGCCCGCCTTCTTTCTTCCGGGGTGTCCGTGGTGTCGGGGACCTGACCTAGGACGGCTGTCTTTCTCACGTCTTCCATCTCTTTTACTTTTCTTTCAGTTATATGTCATGGTCGGCATCCCGGTCTCCCAGACCTCCTCCACATCCAGACCCCTTTCGGATCTCACACTTTCCTTTGGTCCCTTAGACCTTCCCTTACCTGGACCTGTTGCATTTACTTTTGCATATTATACAACAAAACAACTTTATAATAGCAATAGTACCCCTTTTTCTAATTTTTTTTTCCATTTACCATTTTTTCTTTTTAACCAACAACAAAAAAAAATATATAACAGGCTTTCTCCCCCTTCCTTTAACATTGGCACTTTTCTTTTTGCATCCCCGCTATGTCAGGCAAACCAATTTCAACACTTCTAACAAGAAAAACATTTTCCTTTAACCTGGACGCAAACTGTCCCAATTACACCGTTATGCAGATAGCGAATTCCCAACAGTTCAAGCCATCTCCTGGTGGCTGGTAGCAAGGGGCCCCACCGCCGTGGAGCTCCTGGGATGCAGGGAGTGTCCACAACAATCCTCTTTATGGGGGTTCGCTTCCTTCGGGCTCAGCCAGTACTGCCACCGCATAATACCCACGAGGGCAGTACTCCTTATAGTAGGACACTAAGTCCCCGCTCCGCCAGTACTGCCACCGCATAATACCCACGGGGGCAGTACTCCTTATAGTAGGACACTAAGTCCTCTTCATGTAGAGCCCGACCATGGCGAATTGAGGCCACATTAATGTAAACCTTCTGGCCTGTTTCGTCACGGATAAACCCGTATCCCCGGTCCAGATTGGTATAGACCAGCCGTCCCCTAGATCTCTCCTTTTCCATGCCGGCCTCTCCTTGAGTGTGGAGCAGGTTCCACATTTCCTGCTCCTGGGCCTTCTTCTTCTTGATCACCTCTGCTACCCACACAGAGGGTACAGCATGGGCCCTGGAGTCCGGTGGGCGGGACTCTGCTGAAAAAGACCGTGAGACAGAAGCTGCTGATGATCTCTGCGGCCCAGCAGCCACTGGGGTCAGATGGCAAACGGGGACAACCGGGTCCTCGGGGATTGGAATCACAGGATCTGCTAAGCCGGCCGCAACTGACTTCAGCACCGGCATTACCACGGCCTCAGGACAGGCCACATCCATTACTTCCAACAGAGCCGGAGTAACGGCCGGTTCCAACAAAGCAGCTACTCTTGGCAAGGGGAGTGCAGCAGCGTCTTCTTCGGATGAGCGCCGCACTGGTAGCTCCGGGCGGGGTAGCTCAGGGACTTGAGCGGGGGCCTCGCTCAGCTCCGCATACATCACGGGGCCCGTGGTAACTAGGCCTTCCGGTACGCAGGGGGCCGAGTGCTGCAGCAGAATGGTGGGGGCCACTTGCGGAGGCACTGGTAGGGTCGGGGGTACTCTCACCTTCCCCGGCGCTGCGGCCTCCGTCCCATCATCACGCGGTTTCCCCCGCAGCCTCCGTTCCTTGCTCCACTGTCCTGCGGGCCTTCCCTCCGTACTCGGGGGCTCCGCTGAGAAGTCCTCTGCCGGTATTGGTGGCGGCCGCTCTCGATGACTCGGCTCAGGCTCCGCTCCCCAGCTCAGTATCCTGCTGCTCACCCGTGGCTCTGAGGGCGACTTCTGGCACAGCTCCATCTCCCGCCGCCATTGCCACTCTAGGCGGCCGATGCCCCGACACCCGCAGCGTCTCATACCGTCCGTTGGGCAGCAATCGAATGGCGCCAGACAGCTGCAGCCAAGTTTTTCTTCTGTGCCACTCCTCCTGCTGGGTGGGGCGCTGGCAGACCTTTCCACCCATCTGCCAGGGTCCAGTACATGGGAGCGTCGGCCTCCGGGCACATACTGCTGTCCACGGGGGTACGTTGGAGGGGGCCCCAGTCCATTCAACACGACTGCAAACACCCGGACCTCTCCCCTGCGCTGTAGCAATGCCGCCATCATGCGCAGCACCTGGTACCGCCCCGGATCTTCTGTCAGCACTAGAGTTAAGCGAAACGGGTCGAAAAAATTCAAAAGTCGCCGACTTTTGGCAAAGTCGGGTTTCGTGAAACGAAACCCGACCCTAGGATGAGGTCGGCCACGAGGTCGGCGACTTACGCGCCAAAGTCGCGTTTCAAAAGTTTGTTTTGCGCTCTTTTTCAGCCAATCAGGATCCACGGACACTGTGGGCAACGTGATGACATAGGCACGGGTCACCACCATCTTTCAGAAGGGCATGCAAGTGATTGGCTTGCTTTGGTGGGCGTCACAGGGGGCATAAAAGGGCGTGCACGCCGACCGCCATCTTACTTCTGCCGATCTCAGTATAGGGAGAGGTTGCTGCTGATTCTGTAGGGAGAGCGTTAGGCAGGGAAGAAGACCAAAAAACTGCTTCTGCTGCTAGCGATTTGGCCTGCACAACACACCAGTCACTGTGTGTGCAGTGCAAGGGGAGGCTATATAGTGGTGTATCAGTGGTGTTGGTTGTTGGGCTGCCTTCTAAGGCTTCCTGACAGGCTGGCATTGCTGTTTACCCACTGCTCCGCAAACTGCTTTTTAAAAGCAATCCAACCTCCCTTATCCTCTAGTCACCTTGGTCACAGCTGTGCCATCGAGCCTGTCACATAGCGCTCAGATATTCATTGGGCCTCAAACTGCTTTTTTAAAAGCAATCCCAATTTTTTTTTTTTCTCCTGCTGAGAAAAAAAAAAAACTGCTTCTGCTGCTGATAGCAATTTGGCCTGCACAACACACCAGTCACTGTGTGTGCAGTGCAAGGGGAGGCTATATTGTGGTGTATCAGTGGTGTTGGTTGTTGGGCTGCCTTTTAAGGCTTCCTGACAGGCTGGCATTGCTGTTTACCCACTGCTCCGCAAACTGCTTTTTTAAAAGCAATCCAATCTCCCTTATCCTCTAGTCACTTAGGTCACAGCTGTGCCATCGAGCCTGTCACATAGAGCTCAGATATTCATTGGGCCTCACACAATCCAAAAGTGTCCAGTGTCCAAAAGTGTGTGCAGAGATTCAAAATCTCACTTATCCTCTAGTCACTTAGGTCACAGCTGTGCCATCGAGCCTGTCACATAGCGCTTAGATATTCATTGGGCCTCACACAATCCAAAAGTGTCCAGTGTCCAAAAGTGTGTGCAGAGATTCAAAATCTCACTTATCCTCTAGTCACTTAGGTCACAGCTGTGCCATCGAGCCTGTCACATAGCGCTCAGATATTCATTGGGCCTCACACAATCCAAAAGTGTCCAGTGTCCAAAAGTGTGTGCAGAGATTCAAAATCTCACTTATCCTCTAGTCACTTAGGTCACAGCTGTGCCATCGAGCCTGTCACATAGCGCTCAGATATTCATTGGGCCTCACACAATCCAAAAGTGTCCAGTGTCCAAAAGTGTGTGCAGAGATTCAAAATCTCACTTATCCTCTAGTCACTTAGGTCACAGCTGTGCCATCGAGCCTGTCACATAGCGCTCAGATATTCATTGGGCCTCACACAATCCAAAAGTGTCCAGTGTCCAAAAGTGTGTGCAGAGATTCAAAATCTCACTTATCCTCTAGTCACCTAGGTCACAGCTGTGCCATCGAGCCTGTCACATAGCGCTCAGATATTCATTGGGCCTCACACAATCCAAAAGTGTCCAGTGTCCAAAAGTGTGTGCAGAGATTCAAAATCTCACTTATCCTCTAGTCACTTAGGTCACAGCTGTGCCATCGAGCCTGTCACATAGCGCTCAGATATTCATAGGGCCTCACACAATCCAAAAGTGTCCAGTGTCCAAAAGTGTGTGCAGAGATTCAAAATCTCACTTATCCTCTAGTCACTTAGGTCACAGCTGTGCCATCGAGCCTGTCACATAGCGCTCAGATATTCATTGGGCCTCACACAATCCAAAAGTGTCCAGTGTCCAAAAGTGTGTGCAGAGATTCAAAATCTCACTTATCCTCTAGTCACTTAGGTCACAGCTGTGCCATCGAGCCTGTCACATAGCGCTCAGATATTCATTGGGCCTCACACAATCCAAAAGTGTCCAGTGTCCAAAAGTGTGTGCAGAAATTCAAAATCTCCCCTGTCCTATAGACACCTTGTACCTTGTTTTACATACTATATAGTTTGTTGGATTTTGTCTACATTTCTACCAAAAATGAGGAAGGCTGGTGGAAGAGGCCATGGAATTGGGCGGGGGTTGGCAGCTGGTAATGATGGTGTTGGTGGTGGATCTGATGGTAGTGGCAAGAGCAAAATAGGACCGAATGCAGGAGGTGTTGAGCCTGCGTCATCGTCTGGCTACATAAGGCCTCGAACGCTTAGTTTTCTAGGAGTTGGCAAACCGCTTTTAAAGCCAGAGCATCAGGAAAAAGTTTTGTCTTACATTGCTGACTCAGCCTCCAGCTCTATCGCCTCCTCTTCTTCAGTTGTAAAAACTAAAAGCACTGAGTCGTCATTGGAGGCTCATGTTCATGAACCACACCTTTCCTTGTGTCCTTCACGCCAACCAAGATTGAAGGATGACGCAGGCCATACTACTGATTACTCCATGGAGCTGTTTTCACATACCATGCCTGGATTATCAAGTGAAATGATGAATTACCCAGGCCAAGATGAATCTGACATGGAGTGCACTGATGCACAGCCGCTGATGGATGATTCTGCTGGTACATTCACTCAGAGCACTACATTGTCCTCGCAGTGTACAGAGCCAGATTCTGACCCTGATGAGACTCAGGTGCCCCTTCCCGCACACTATACCACCATACACGGTGACACAGAGGAAGGTGCACATGACATAGAAGAGGAGGTGATGGATGACCCAGTTGTTGACCCAGATTGGCATCCATTGGGGGAAGAGGGTGCTGCTTCCAATAGCTCAGATGAGGAGCATCCACAGCAGACATCGACATCGCAACAGCTGTTATCTGGCAGGCCCAGAGCACTCCAAAGACAGGTTCCAAACATCAAAAGAGTTGCTGGACAGCTTGTCCAGAGGGTCAAAAGATCACAGCGTGCTAGGCCGCAAAATGTCTGCCAAAGTAGGAAGAGTGCAGTGTGGCACTTTTTTGAACAAAATCCTCATGATCAGGCCAAGGTTATCTGTAAGAAGTGCGCAAAGACCTTTAGCCGAGGGAAAAATCTGAAAAATTTGAATACCAGTTGCATGCTTAGACATTTAACCAGCATGCACTTGCAAGCGTGGACACAACACCAAACCTCAAGTGCCACATGTGCAACTGATCACAACGAAGGTAGTCATCAACGCTACATTGTTTCCCCCACTGTAAGCCCACCGGTTAGCACAGCAGCAAATGTTGAGGTGTCGTTGCAACGCCACAGCAGTCAGGGAATCCCACTGTTATATCAACGAAAGACTGATTCTAGGCCATCAGGAAGAACACCAACTCCATCACCATCATCAACCCTCTCTCAGTCCGCCCTGTCCACTGCTACTTCCACCATATGCAGCTCTCAAGTCCAGCTCACCCTCCCAGACACTATGAGTAGGTCAAGAAAGTACTCAGTCTCTCATCCGCGTACACTGGGTTTGAACGCCCACATTGCCAAACTAATCTCGTTTGAGATGATGCCCTTTCGGTTGGTGGAAAGCACAGCTTTCCGCGAACTCATGGCCTATGCAGTACCACGCTATGACCTACCCAGTCGCCACTTCTTCTCTCGCAAAGCCATCCCAGCCCTCCACCATCATGTGAAAGACCGCATTGTCCATGCACTCAAGCAGTCAGTGAGCGGAAAGGTGCACCTCACAACTGATGCATGGTCCAGTCGGCATGGCCAGGGCCGTTACGTGTCCATCACTGCGCACTGGGTTAATGTGGTGGATGCAGGGTCCACAGGGGACAGCGGTGGTGGGACAGTGCTGCCTAGCCCACGGTATAGGAAACAGTTGGCTGTAGGCGTTCCACCCTCCTCCTCCTCCTCCTCCAGAAGCGAAAGCTCGTCCACAGAGCGCAGTCGTACGAGCACTCCATCTGCAGCTGCCACTGTTGCACACGATGTGTCCCCCTATCGAGCAGCTAGTGGAAAGCGTCAGCAGGCTGTGTTGCAGATGATGTGTTTGGGCGACAGACATACCGCCGAGGTGCTGGCTGAGTACTTGAAGCGACAAACTGAGTCATGGCTGGGCAGTGTACATCTTGAGGCAGGCAAGGTAGTTAGTGATAACGGCCGTAATTTTGTGGCAGCCATAGCCCTTTCAAAACTCAGGCACATACCTTGCCTGGCTCACACCTTGAACCTGGTGGTGCAGTGCTTCCTCAAAAATTATCCGGAGTTAACAGCCCTGCTCCAGAAGGTGCGAAGACTGTGCGCGCACATCCGCCGGTCGCCTGTACACTCCGTTCGTATGCAGAAGCTGCAGCGATTGCTCCACCTTCCCAACCACCGCCTCATTATCGACATTGCAACAAGGTGGAACTCCACCCTGCACATGGTGGAGCGGCTGTGCGAGCAGAGGCAGGACATAATGCATTTGTGGGAGGATACACGGCCAGGCACTTTGAGAGCAGACATGGAGTTGACAGGTGTGCAGTGGTCGAAGCTGAAAGACCTCTGTAAAGTCCTTCAGTGTTTTGAGGAATGCACACGGCTGGTAAGCGCAGACGACGCCATCCTAAGCATGAGCATCCCACTTATGCGTCTGCTCATGCAAACTTTGACGCACCTTAAGGAGCAGGCGTCTGCAGCCAATGTTGATGAGGAGGAAGAGGAGGAGGGAATCCTTGATGACATTCAGCCATTGTCTGCTCAGGGACCTCTCCTGGACGAGGTGGAGGAAGAAGAGGAGGAGGAGGAGGATGATGGGTATGATTACTTAGGGGAGGAGGATGCATCTCGTGGGGCAAGTGAAAACGTTGGCGTGGCAAGGTCTGGTACAGGGTTTGTGCGTGACTGGAGGGATGAGGATTTGCCAGAAAGTGCTCCTCCAACCAGCACTCGCAGTGCATCATTGACACCGGGAACATTGGCCCACATGTCAGATTATGCCTTGCGGATCCTAAAAAGGGACCCCCGCATTGCCAAAATGATGAACGATGACGACTACTGGTTGGCCAGCATCCTGGATCCACGCTATAAAGGCAAATTACAAAACATCATGCCACAGGAGAACCTTGACCTAATATTGGCTAATAAACAAGCAACTCTGGTAAATCGGTTGCTTGAGGCATTCCCAGCACACAGCAGCGGTGATGGTTCTCACACGAGCCGTACGGGCCGGGGGCAGCTTGGCAGAGGTGTTCTTGGTGCACACAGCAGAAGTGGCGTTGGAGACAGGGGTTTCATGACAATGTTGTGGACTGATTTTTCAAATACCGCTCACACAACTGGTAATACTGCATCGATGGAAAGTGACAGGAGACAGCAGTTGTCAACCATGGTTACAAACTACTTTTCCTCCCATATCGATGTTCTCCCACACAGGTCATTCCCCTTTGACTATTGGGCCGCTAAACTGGACACCTGGCCTGAATTGGCCCAATATGCCTTACAGGAGCTCGCTTGCCCAGCTGCAAGTGTGCTATCGGAAAGAGTCTTCAGTGCAGCTGGATCAATCCTGACAGAAAAAAGGACCCGTCTGTCAACCCAAAATGTGGATGATCTAACCTTCATTAAAATGAACCATGCATGGGTTTCCAAGGATTTTGTCCCACCTTCCCCTGATGACACATAGGGTGACAGAAAAATGGCTTGCTTTGGTCCACCTCTTCCTGGGACTTGACCTATTTCGCCTTTTGCATCAGCTGAATGTCCAACATCAACATATGCCACTTTCTAAAACTCCCTAACTGTGCTGCCTCCCCCCCCATGGCCGGGGTCACCACCTAGCGCATGACACCGTGCGAGTGCCGTTGCCCTGGACAGGTGGGTAGGCCGACTCTTGGGCGCGGGCACTGGCACAGGGTCCCTCATAGTGCAATCAAGTGTCTCTGACGGTGGTGGTGCACACCCGCCGTCAGACACACCGCTGTACTATGAGGGGCCCAGTGCCAGTACCGACGCCCACGAGTGGGCCCCCCTTGCTTGGGCAGGGCCCCAGCATTTGCAATCTTTACCTCTCCCTGCTCCTCCGCTGTGTAATCTGGGCCGTCAAATCCATACTGTGCCTGTCACCATCTGAGCCTGCCTCCTGAGACATATATTTTGAATGTGTACGCTATCCATACATGTTATCCGGGGATACAGTACCCTTTCTAACCTTTGTGCAATCACGTGCAATCCATACTGGGCCTAACACCGTCTGAGCCTGCCTCCTGAGACATATCTTTTGAATGTGTACGCTATCCATACATGTTATCTGGGGATACGGTACCCTTTCTAACCTTTGTGCAATCACGTGCAATCCATACTGGGCCTAACACCGTCTGAGCCTGCCTCCTGAGACATATATTTTGAATGTGTACGCTATCCATACATGTTATCCGGGGATACGGTACCCTTTCTAACCTTTGTGCAATCACGTGCAATCCATACTGGGCCTAACACCGTCTGAGCCTGCCTCCTGAGACATATATTTTGAATGTGTACGCTATCCATACATGTTATCCAGGGATACGGTACCCTTTCTAACCTTTGTGCAATCACGTGCAATCCATACTGGGCCTAACACCGTCTGAGCCTGCCTCCTGAGACATATATTTTGAATGTGTACGCTATCCATACATGTTATCCGGGGATACGGTACCCTTTCTAACCTTTGTGCAATCACGTGCAATCCATACTGGGCCTAACACCGTCTGAGCCTGCCTCCTGAGACATATATTTTGAATGTGTACGCTATCCATACATGTTATCTGGGGATACGGTACCCTTTCTAACCTTTGTGCAATCACGTGCAATCCATACTGGGCCTAACACCGTCTGAGCCTGCCTCCTGAGACATATATTTTGAATGTGTACGCTATCCATACATGTTATCTGGGGATACGGTACCCTTTCTAACCTTTGTGCAATCACGTGTAATCCATACTGGGCGTGAGAACGGCTGGCGAGCTGTTAAGCAAGCTACAGCACCTGTGGTTTTCACACGTAAGTTTTTCATTTTTTCAGGAATGACGGTTAGGCCTAATTCCGGAACTGCAGTTGACCTGCACTTACTGGGAAATCATTGTTCGCGGGTAATAATTGTAATCAGTGATCCCCATCACTAACGTTGTTCAGCGGGTTATCTGCACCTGTAAGCGACAAACGCTGGCCTTTTCAGTGTAGCGCACATGCTGCCACGGACATGTAAGGGCATGACACACCAGTTATTGGCCAATCTCATGTTCCAGAGCCTCACGTGTCCCTCTAGTAAGCCGGACTCGGACCGCGGGGCATGACGGAGTCTCGTTCGTTAACGGAATTAAGCTTGCAATGTGTGCATCTGTTCTGTAGCTGGCATGGTTGAGGTTTCCCAGGTGGAGTCGAATTTAACCGTAGGCTCCACTCCTGGTGGTGCCCTTCTGGACATTCCTTTAAGGTTCAGCTTTGCAACCATACTGCCCACGTAAAACAAACACTTTGCCTTCATGAACGCTGTTTGGAGGGTCATGACTCGTGGGAATAACGCCGCCCAATCAGTTAACCTGCTAGAGAGATCCTTCGTTGCTCCCAAGCATGACATCACACTCCCTAGGAGGAAGGTAATGCCACTGTGGCGACCGTACTCCTGGGGGCGACACAAGTGTACTGATGCCCAGCCACTGCTCGATGAATCTGCTGGTACATTGACCCAGACCACTACATTCCCCTCGCACGCTACACGGCCTGAATCTGACCCTGATGAAACTCAGGTTACCCTTCCCATATACAGTTCCATCTTACACGGTGACAAAGAGGAAGCTGCAGATGAAAGTGCAGGTTCGGCCCACCCGCCATCAGACACACCACCGTACTATCAGGGGCCCTGTGCCAGTGCCGTCGCCGACGAGTGGGCCCCCCCTGCTTGCTCAGGATCACAGCATTTGCAAGGTTGAAATACTGTGCAGTGAGATGGAAGATGGGGACGACGAGGAGTCCAGACTAGTACAGGGATTCCCTAGCGAGGAGACTTATTTGATTGTTTTCAATGTTGGGACAGCAATTTTTGGGGAGCACGTTACTCTGGAGAATGATAGATGGGGCCCACCATACACTGGAAGATTCCAAAGGTGGACATCAGACACTGGAGCAGCATTTACAGGGCCCATTATACACTAGAGCATTAGAAATGGGGCCCATTATGTTTGGAGCATTATTTGGGCCCATAAGACAGTGGAGCTTCATCCATGGGGACCAACATATACTGTAGCATTATGTGGAGCTCATCATATACTGTTTCAAACATTGTATGGGACCAATGATTCTGTATGGAGAAATAGATGGGCCTCGTCATGAGATGTAAAAAGTGAAGTATTTTTCATTGTACTATACCGCTATTTCTCTGCCGTATCGGAGCATGATCATTGATGAGTTGTGGTATGTGTTAAAGGGGCGCTCTTTCGCCCAGGGCACATGAAAACCTGGAGCCAGCCCTCCCCCCCCCACAACTTTAGCCAAATAACCCCCATTTTTCAGTGCGTAACTTGTATTAGAAAAATATTCAGGATTGAGAGTCCTCAGTAGTTGATACCTTTTAATGGCTAACTGAAAAGATGGTAACACATTGCAAGCTTGGGAGTACAAATTTATGACGAACTTTGACACTCTCACTGCTGGAATGAATGTGTCGCATGGATTTATGTCTTTTTACATCAATTAAGGAATTTCCTTTTAAAACCGTGGGGGCAACACAGAACTAGACCCCAATCAGAGGACCATAAAACATCCGAACTCCTTATCTATGAACTGGTCAAATGTTTTTTCTCCCTCTCCCATATTGATAGTTCTGCTTCACGTCACTTGTCTCATCTATTGCATTTTTTTCTAGGCTGTATTGTGTATAAATATGTGATTCTTCAGATTTTGTATTAGTTAGCCTGATGAAGAGACCTGAGTAGTCTCGAAAGCTTGCAATGTATTACCATCTTTTCAGTTAGCCATTAAAAGATATCAACTACTGAGGACTCTGAATCCTGAATATTTTTCTATCTACTGGCTAACACGGTACAAAGATATATATCTTTCCTGTAACTTGTATTATGAAGTTAATTAAGGTTGACAAGCTTAAGTAAGAAGAATTGATGCTTTTGGCATTCAAATGGGCACTGTAGGTGTGTTTCCTGTCCTCCTCTCACTGCCGACTTTTATTCCTCATTGACTTACATTGGGTTTCGTGTTTCGGGACGACCCCGACTTTTCCCTATAATCGGACGATCTTGCTCGACCCGACTTTTGGAAAAGTCGGGTTTCACGAAACGAAACGCGACCCTAAAAAACCAAAAGTCGCTCAACTCTAGTCAGCACCACTGAGTCACCACAGCGCTCCCAATTTGTAATCCACAGGTAAGCCAGTTGTAATCCACAGGTGTTTTCACTCCACGCAGCATAGTCCAAATCTCTTCCCATTACTTGAGGCAGGCCTGCCGCAGAAGATGGGGTAACAGCGGCAGCGATCCTGCCGACAACGCCAAATGTAGGGTCGGTGGCCGAGCTGGGGGGTGGTCCCTCTTCTTACCGTGCAGAGACGAAACAGAGACAAGATGGAGACAGATTCTGGGTGCAACAGGTCCAAGCTTTATTCGCTCGCTGTCCGCCTGACAGCCTCACAGCACTCCGCAATTTTTCCTCAAGGCTCTCTGGTTACAATACGCCACAGAACACCGTACTTTCGCCAGGGACGTATATATACGTACCGTCCCTTTACTCTTGTTGACGCTTTTGACAGGTCCGTCACTGTGGCCACCTTAGGCCCGTAAACCAACAGTAATTTCACTGGTCACAACGTCTTTCTTAACACGGTATCCGTAACCTCTGTGCCTCGTCGATATAACCTCTGTGTCTCGTCTGTTTTGCGGTATTCCTGTCAGGACCAACCCCCTGACGTTCTCTCTCCTCAGTCCCCTGGTTTGGATTCTCTTCACAGCACAGACTGTCGCAGTCCTCCTGTCACTGGAGCTCCCCCTGGGGATTGGAATCTTATGGAACCCTCCCTCAGTATTTATATCTCTCCCGGTCCCCTGTCACTGTAACTCCGCCCCCCATGACCAACGGTTTCTAAAGCCCTAAGCTGATGTCAAGTCCTTTGTTCACACTCCTCCCTGCCATCTAATGGTCAACCCAAGGTACTGCACGTCCACTACACTTTCTCAGCTGTTTCCCCACTGTAGTAACTGACACCTGTCTAAACTGTGCAAACCTATCTCTCTCTATTCTGACACGTCCGTTCGTCAGGTCACCTTACCTACACTCGCATGTGTTGTGGCTGTCGAACAGCAGCGAGACATGTAGCGGCGGGGGCTTGAACTTATTATTTGAGTATGCCAAAGACACTCCGTTAGCATCCGAGCATGCTCAGATAACACCTTATGCAACCACGATCGCTCATCACTAGTCGGTATGATTCTCGTAATACCTAACTTGCAGAGGTTTTTATTTAAATATTTTAGTGGTTAAAAAATATTCAGAACTTTCTAAAAAAAATTAGATTTGTGTCGCTATTTTCTGAGACCCATAACTTTTTATTTTTTTGTTGATGGAAGTGTGTGAGGGTTCGATGTTCTTGCAAACAGATAATGTTATAATCACATTTTATTGCAAGTTCTGGGATAGTTTGATGAGCAAAAAAGAGAAATTCTTTCATTTCTATTTTTTTCTTTATGAAAATAGCCAGTTAGGCTAAATCATTTTCTATTTTCATTGCAGTGATTTTATCGGATGTGGCAATATTAAACTTGTTTATTTTTTTAATGTTTTTAATTAAGTAATTTTTAAATAGAAAAAAAATCGAAACACCAGAAACATATTTTTTTGGTCACCCCACCTTCTTAAAAAACTTTTGTAATTATTTTTTACATTTTTTAAAACATTAATTATTTCCTTATTACATTTTTAGCTCTCTTCCTACGGGAGTTCAACCTTGTTTAATCACTTGTATGAATACTGCAGTACCTCATTTTTGCCACAGGCTTGGATTTGAAGGAAAACTAAAATGGTAGCAACAGGGGCTGTCAGTCGGCAATCCAACAGCACCACCAAAACTCCCGTGTTCATGTTACCAATGGCAGCTGACATAGCTGCAACCAAACAATTTAAATGCAGCTGTACAGAGACAAAGATCTTCCCCTAGTTCCTGTACAGAGACAAAAAATTATCCTACTTCCTGTACAGAGACAAAGACTCACACCTACTGTCACAGGTGAGTTAGAGGCTGCAGACCGCTGCTCTGCATCTGACTGCAGAAGGTCTCATCACTGCAGTTTCCTTGGAAAACTTCTTCCTGGTTCTTCTGACTCTAGGACCCAGTAGCACCTTCCCCCAACTCTAGTTGACACACCTGGACTGGGGTGTTTATAACTCCCAGCTTGCTGCTTGGAGTTGCGGGTGATATTTCGATTTCCCTGAGGCTTGGAGCTATAGCAGTCGACTATCTTATTCTTTGATGTTCAGAGGACGAATGTGTTTTCTCTCTGAGTCTACTCAAGCTAAATGTTCCCCTAATTTGTGTACCCCATCTGTGTTTAGTGATAGTGTGGATTGACTAGTGCTCAGCCTGTCCTTCCCTATGCAGGGCTTATCGTCACGGTCAGGTAGGGGTTAGTTATCCTGCTCAGCGATAGGTGTGGTACCTATATAGGGATGCTTAGGACAGACAGAGTGACGTTATATCTGCCTAGGGGTCTCTACTCCCCTCTTCCCTAGTTTTGGGTTCCCTTAATAATATTCTGCAGCTCACAATCTAAATTCCCTATCAGTATGTATTTCTCTTCCCCTAATCCCTTCATGTTGCACTTAGTATTTACTACACTGTGAGTGACACTTACTTCTTGTACAGAAAGAAAGACCCAATGAGACAAAGATCTACCCTACATCCTGTAAAGAGACAAACATTGGCCCCTACTTCCTTTACAAAGCTACATAGCCACCCCAGCTTCCTGTACACAGATAAAGACCCACCTTTACTTCCTGTACAGAGACAAAGACCCACCCCTACTTCCTGTACAGAGACAAACATCTACCCATAGTTCCTGTAGAGAGACAAACAATGCTCCCACTTCTTGTAGAGGCAAAGATCTACCCTACTTCCTGTAGAGAACCAAATTCTGGCCCCTACTTCCTGTAGAAAAACAAAGACCCATCCCTACTTTCTCTACAAAGATAAAGACCCACTCCTACTTCCTGTACAGAGGAAAAGACTCATCCCTGCTGCCTCTACAGAGACAAACACCCACCTCTAGTTCCTGTACAGAGGCAAAAAATGACCCCGCTTTCTGTATAGACACAAAGATCTACCCTACATCCTGTAGAGAAATAAAGATTGGCCCATGCTTCCTGTGCAAAGACAAAGACTCTCCCCCTATTTCCTGTATAGGGACAAAGATCCACTACTACTTCCTGTAAAGAGACAAAGATCCACCACTACAGGGTGGGCCATTTATATGGATACACCTAAATAAAATGGGAGTGATTGGTGATATCAACTTTCTGTTTGTTGCACATTAGTATATGGGAGGGGAGAAACTTTTCAAGATGGGTGGTGACCATGGTGGCCATTTCTAAGTCAGCCATTTTGGATCCAACTTTATTTTTTTCAATGGGAAGAGGGTCATGAATTTCACAAGAAAAACAATGGTGTGCTCGGTTTTAACGTAACTTTATTCTTTCATGAGTTATTTGCAAGTTTATGACCACTTATAAAATGTGTTCAAAATTCTGCCCATTGTGTTGGATTGTCAATGCAACCCTCTTCTCCCACTCTTGACATACTGATAGCAACACTGCAGAAGAAATGCTAGCACAGGCTTCCAGTATCCTTTGTTTCAGATGCTGCACATCTCGTATCTACACAGCATAGACAATTGTCTTCAGATGACCCCAAAGATAAAAGTCTAAGGGGTTCAGATCGGGAGACCTTGGTGGCCGTTCAACTGGCCCACGATGACCAATCCACTTTCCAGGAAACTTTCCATGTAGGAATGCTCGGACCTGACACCCATAATTAATGGTATAGTGTGGTATATGGGGTACAAAGAGAGTGGGGTCATTCTTCATCAATGGAAACCTCAATGCCACTGGATATCTGAAATTGCTACATGATGATGAGTTGCCCTCTTTATGCACTGAAGATGACAAAATAGACACCACAACAGGAAAATAATAAAATATTGTATCAATCTACCTATAATAACAATAATAAAATCAAAATAATATACATATTAAATTATTCCTTGTATGTCATAAATTTGAATGGGAACCATTCAATGCTATAATAGAAACAAACCACTATGTATGGACCATCAAAGATAGAAAAACAATGGGACTAAAATATATATTAAAACAAAATATTTTTATTCTTTAATTAATTCAATACAGGCAATCATAGATAGTGTAAAAGCAAGTGCCGAGGGCAAACCTAAAAAAATATATATATAATTACTCTATACAAATGTATAATCATTCATACGGACTGTCTGATGAAAGGTATCATAACATGATATAGTATATCTCCATACCACACAAAGATGTCAATAAAAAATTTAATATATATGAAATGTAAACAATGTATAAACTAGAGAATATATCAAATTACCACATACCACAGCAGAATAATTCTGTCCACAGTATATAAATCCAATTAAATCATATATCATAGTAGTGAATAGACCTATAACACAGTGTGTGACCATGGAATAATGCTCACACTATGTGAGCCAATATACATGTAACATACCCGTAATATGGAGACAGCCACAAGGTATTGCCCGGCACTCCCCGACGCGCGTTTCGGAACCAGCGTCCTTCGTCAGGGGGGTGCACTGAAGATGGCACGTTCCCTGAGTTTCTCCAGCAAGATGGTGCACCACCACATTATGGGTGTCAGGTCCGAGCATTCCTACAAGGAATCTGACCCGCTTAGACTAGCATTTCTTCTGCGGTGTTGCTATCAGTGTGTCAAGAGTGGGAGAAGAAGGTTTCATTGACAATCCAACACAATGGGCAGCACTTTGAACACATTTTATAAATGGTCATAAACTTGTAAATAACTCATGAAAGAATAAAATTACGTTAAAGCCAAGCACACCATTGTTTTTCTTGTGAAATTCTCAATACGTTTGATGTGTCACATGACCCTCTTCCCATTGGAAAAAATAAAGTTGGATCCAAAACGGCCAACTTCAAAATGGCCACCAAGGTCACCACCCATCTTGAAACGTTTCCCCCTTCCCATATACTAATGTGCCACAAACAGGAAATTGATATCACCAACCATTCCCATTTTATTTAGGTGCATCCATGTAAATGGCCCACCCTGTATATTCATTGCAAATTATAGGTTAAAGGCAAAGCAAAAGACCCACCTGACTTCCTGTACAGAGACAAAGATACATCCTGATATCAGTCTCAGTATCTCAGCTGCTAGCGATGGATTACACTTAATAACTGGCAGTTGACAACAAGATAGGCTCTGTTCAAGTTGTTTGAACGTAAAGGAACCATTTAAATAATTTACAAAAATACAAAAATGGAGTTCGGTTGCAACCAGAAGATCTCCGAGGAGCTCTAATTCCGGCGACAGTAGCGGCTGTAAAGTTTGCCGAGTACAGCACAAATGTTGTACGTCTGCAGAAACAAGCAAATAATAGAATCAAAGTCACTGGAGTTTAAAAGGTTTTCAGATTATTGAGCAGATTCATCTTCCTGTGATTTGCATTTAGACTTTGTTCTCAATCCGGCACAAAAGAGGAATTCAGTTCAATTATTTAAATCAGATGTAATGAATTTTGCAGCTATTGGCAGCAGCGCCTGGTATCAGCTACGCCTCAGATCACAGGTCTCTGAGCAAGACAGTCATCACTAGCTTCAATCACTGTTCATGTATTCAAAGGTGTTATTATCACAATGCAGAGCGCTGCTTTATGGAAGCCAAGCATTTCATCATTTCACCAATACAATGTGGTGTCTTAAGGATCATGCACACGGGGAACTTGTTCCCAGTAGTAATTATGGCACATACAATGGTCTACGGACCGATAATGCATCTCTATATGCATCGATTTGTACTGTTACAGCTATTTTCCCTCCTACTCCAATGTGTTCACCATACATTATTACAATAAGTTCTTAAATGGAACCTCTCAGGTAATTCATGATTTCCAAACCATTGTCAGCATGAAATACGTCCTCGCAGCATGATTCCAGCTAGGGATATTATTCTCCCAAATGCTCTGCCATTTTATAAAACATAGACAGACAGGGACCATTGACGGAAACTAGATTATTTTGGTGTTACTGATATAGAAGGGTTAATGGTTTGCCTTCATATCCCCTTAATTGCCTTTAATACTTCAATTGCCTTTTGCCTATTATTGCTAGAATTATTCTTATGACACTGAAGGCTATTAGTCTCTGTTTCAAGGAGACACACTTGTTATCATATATGTTCTCAATAGTCAGCAACAACGTGTTCTGGGTACATTGTAAACAAGGTACGACCCTGAGGTGATGGTGGGTGATGGTGGGGGCCACATGAGCTCCATAGAATTACATATTGTTGTAAATGGTATAAAAGATTGCCATGTATTTCATTATGTCAGATAAAGTGATCTGCCCACGGCCCGTGTGTGTGAGCTGTCTTTTCTGTCTCCAAGTGCTTGTAAATTAAGGGCAAAAACTCCTAATCTGGACTCACTGGTGATCTAGCTTACCTTACTTTGGGTCAGAATGAAAAGCAGCTACGACAGTTTTGGCGCCCGAACAGGGACCGTGGAAACCAGCCTATTCGGAATCCGTTTGTGGGAGCTTCCTAGAGGGTGGAATATGCAAAATCCCAGCTGCAGCAGGTGAAAACATTTATTCTTACATTGATTTTGCGTTAGCAACCTCTCTAAGGATGTCTACATATCTCTGGGTAAGGCTGTACAACACGGTTCAAAACAACCTACATCACCAGTGAGCAGTGAGTATGTCCGTATGAGAGTTGAATAATAGAGTAATAAGATAATAATTGTCATCTGTATTATTTGTCAATCTATTCTGGCAATATACTAATATACTAACTGGTTGTGTACTGGTGTACTGTGTAGCACAGAGCCTGGGATGAGGCACTATTTTGTATAGGGCTGTGGTTTTTGGTTGTTTTGGTTTTCATTGATTCTGTTTAAGAAGTTGATTTTGGTGTTCTCAGAGTGTCAGTGGACACTGCTGTAGGTTAAGGTGTCAAATCCAAAGTGCAAGATAGGCAGGCTGTGTGAATCCTTGTATATATGTCTATGAGAACCTCTGAATGAGATGAGTGATGTGTAGTGTTGAGCATTCCGATACCGCAAGTATCGGGTATCGGCCGATACTTGCTGTATCGGAATTCCGATACCGACTTCCGATATTTTTTCAATATCGGAATTCGGCATCGGAATCGGAAGTTCAAAGTTGATTGACAGCCTGACGTCATCATGATGCGCGGTGTGTGCGCATCATGATGCGCCGTCATTTCGGGCCTTCCGGGGGTCTCTGCCGGCCTGCCGGGGGGCTGTGCCGGCCTGCCGGGGGGCTGTGTGGACTGCCCGGGGTCTGTACCGGCCTGCCGGGGGGCTGTGCTGGCCTGCCGGTGGTCTGTGCACCCTGTGGGGGTCTGTACCGGCCTGCCAGGGGGCTGTGCCGACCTGCCGGTGGTCTGTGCACCCTGTGGGGGTCTGTACCGGCCTGCCGGGGGGCTGTGCCGGCCTGCCGGGGGGCTGTGCTGATGTCCGGGGGTCTGTGCAAGCATCGTCCGATGGGACTACAAGTCCCATCTGGCGATGCCTGCTACCATGACAGTGATTGACACATTAGCCAATGATGGGACAGTAGTAGTCCCATCATCCGGCTAATGTGTTAAATGTTAAAAAAAAAAAAAAAAAAAAAAAATACTACATACATACTACATGCATGCTACATACATACTACATGCTACATACATACTACATACATACTACATACATACCACATATATACTACATACATACTACATACATAACACATATATACTACATACATACTACATACATACTACATACATACTACATATATACTACATGCATGCTACATACATACTACATGCTACATACATACTACATACATACTACATGCATGCTACATACATACTACATGCTACATACATACTACATATATACTACATGCATGCTACATACATACTACATGCTACATACATACTACATATATACTACATACATACTACATGCATGCTACATACATACTACATGCTACATACATACTACATATATACTACATGCATGCTACATACATACTACATGCTACATACATACTACATATATACTACATACATACTACATACATACTACATGCATGCTACATACATACTACATATATGCTACATACATACTACATACATACTACATGCATGCTACATACATACTACATGCTACATACATACTACATATATACTACATGCATGCTACATACATACTACATGCTACATACATACTACATATATACTACATACATACTACATACATACTACATGCATGCTACATACATACTACATATATACTACTTGCATGCTACATACATACTACATGCTACATACATACTACATATATACTACATACATACTACATACATACTACATGCATGCTACATACATACTACATGCTACATACATACTACATATATACTACATGCATGCTACATACATACTACATGCTACATACATACTACATATATACTACATGCATGCTACATACATACTGCATGCTACATGCATGCTACATACATACTACATACATACTACATGCTACATACATACCACATATATACTACATACATACTACATACAATACATTCATACAATACATACATAGACATACAGTACATATAACATAGAGTAACATACTTACCAATACTTGTCACATTGTTCCCCGAAGCCATTGTCTTTTACGGAATAAATATTAACATAACAAACCACAAAAATACTCACCCACGATCCGAAGCAGTCCACGAGTGTGTCCCACGACGATCTTGGGTAGAGAACTGCAGCATCAGCTGTTGCTGCCGTTCTCTACGGGCTGCAGGAATCCAATGACGGAAGGTAGGTATCCTTCCGCACTGTATTCCTCCGCCACTTAAAAAAAAAAAAAGTCCCTAGTCTCACTTTATGCCATTGCTGCGTGGGAATTTCCCACACAGCAATGGCATAAAGTGAGACTAGGGACTTTTTTTTTTTAAGTGGCGGAGGAATACAGTGCGGAAGGATACCTACCTTCCGTCATTGGATTCCTGCAGCCCGTAGAGAACGGCAGCAACAGCTGATGCTGCAGTTCTCTACCCAAGATCGTCGTGGGACACACTCGTGGACTGCTTCGGATCGTGGGTGAGTATTTTTGTGGTTTGTTATGTTAATATTTATTCCGTAAAAGACAATGGCTTCGGGGAACAATGTGACAAGTATTGGTAAGTATGTTACTCTATGTTATATGTACTGTATGTCTATGTATGTATTGTATGAATGTATTGTATGTAGTATGTATGTAGTATATATGTGGTATGTATGTAGCATGTAGTATGTATGTAGTATGTATGTAGCATGCATGTAGCATGCAGTATGTATGTAGCATGCATGTAGTATATATGTAGTATGTATGTAGCATGTAGTATGTATGTTGCATGCATGTAGTATATATGTAGTATGTATGTAGCATGTAGTATGTATGTAGCATGCATGTAGTATGTATGTAGTATGTATGTAGTATATATGTAGTATGTATGTAGCATGTAGTATGTATGTAGCATGCATGTAGTATATATGTAGTATGTATGTAGCATGTAGTATGTATGTAGCATGCATGTAGTATGTATGTAGTATGTATGTAGTATATATGTAGTATGTATGTAGCATGTAGTATGTATGTAGCATGCATGTAGTATATATGTAGTATGTATGTAGCATGTAGTATGTATGTAGCATGCATGTAGTATGTATGTAGTATGTATGTAGTATATATGTAGTATGTATGTAGCATGTAGTATGTATGTAGCATGCATGTAGTATATATGTAGTATGTATGTAGCATGTAGTATGTATGTAGCATATATGTAGTATGTATGTAGTATGTATGTAGCATGCATGTAGTATATATGTAGTATGTATGTAGCATATATGTAGTATGTATGTAGCATGTAGTATATATGTAGTATGCATGTTGCATGCATGTAGTATATATGTAGTATGTATGTTGCATGTAGTATGTATGTAGTATGTATGTTGCATGTAGTATATATGTAGTATGAATGTAGCATGTATGTAGTATGTAGTATGAATGTAGCATGTATGTAGTATGCATGTTGTATGTATGTAGCATGTAATTTTTTTTTTTTTTTTACATTCAACACATTAGCCGGATGATGGGACTACTACTGTCCCATCATTGGCTAATGTGTCAATCACTGTCATGGTAGCAGGCATCGCGCGATGGGACTTGTAGTCCCATCGGACGATGCCTGCACAGACCCCCGAAGCCTGCACAGCCCCCCGGCAGGCCGGCACAGCCCCCCGGAGCCTGCACAGCCCCCCGGCAGGCCGGCACAGCCCCCCGGAGCCTGCACAGCCCCCCCGGCAGGCCGGCACAGCCCCCCGGAGCCTGCACAGACCCCCCGGCAGGCCGGCACAGCCCCCCGGCAGGCCGGCACAGACCACCGGAGCCTGCACAGGCCCCCTGGCAGGCCGGCACAGCCCCCCGAAAGGCCCGTACAGACCCCAGAGAGGCTGTACAAGGGAAAAACAGGATTTTTCTTATTCCGATACCGGAAGTCCCATAGACTTGAATGGGACTTCCGGTATCGGAATCGGCGATGCCGATACTTTTTTTTAAGATCGGCCGATCCATTCCGATCCGATACTTTGAAGTATCGGACGGTATCGCTCAACTCTAGTGATGTGTAATTGAGTATAAGGGATTTTTGTTATCTTCTCTTTATAAAATCAAATGACCATTGAAAAGTGAAAGAAAAAATCCCTGAATGAGCACGTATGAATGAATCATCACATATCATTTTGTGTCAAGAGATTGTTACCTTTCTAGTTTTTGTGGGAGATCCTGGACAGATGCGTTATGGATATTTCAATCTACATCTGAGATTGAATGAATTGAGTAATGATATAGCTCGTGTTATATGTGGCATTACATTGTAAAGTTTCCTGGATGCATTTGGTCAGAAAAGGGTAAGACTCGATTACTCACATTATACAGTTACCTGCTCTTACAGTGAAATCCCGTGATTTTGAGTTTTTTTGTAGAAATTGATTTTAATTAAGTCTAAAGAGCTACGGAATTCTGTTACTTTATGAAGGACTCTACATTCTGATGGGAGGGGGGAATGAAAGAGCTGCGTGGTTTCGCTCTCCTTTCCTCATATCTCTGCTGAGTGTCTAATAGGAGGGGGCACAGAGCTGCGATCAAGATTCTCTGTGGTTGTCCTGGGTGAAATGCTCGCTATTAGATTTGTGCATTTTAAAGCAACAGTACTTAATTGAAGTGGAATGAAATTTTGTAAGTTGAAGTTGGAAGTTGAAAGTAAAATATGGTGCCTAATTTAGAAGGAAATTGTAAGTGATTGTTTGGTCATTAATGTGTTTGAACCTGCTTCTAGTCGTGTGGTTAATTTGTATGGCATGTTGTGGATCAACAAAAGAGGCAGCCGACTGTATGGCTGATAAAGTAGGTTAGAGGCCTATCACACCTGGGCCTTCTTACTTTAGTCAGCAGGTTTTTTTGTTGTGGGTGAGAGGCGAGGGCAAGGAGCCTTCTGGATACACCTTGGCAGGCTCACTCTGACTTGCTATGTGTGGGCTGTAAGACAGAGGTCCAGGCACACAGAAGGGCATTGCAGAAGAAAGATGAGCTGTCTAAGTTGAAGCAGCCTTCTCACAATCCATGGAGCTGGGCTGGAAGGAATAAGGCCTATTCCTATTCTAACCAGCCGATCTAACGGGTGAGAGGCAGAGAGCCTTCTCGTTACATCCTGTAGGTCTACTGGATGAGAGGCAAGGAGCCTTCCCGCTACACCTTGGCAGGCTCTCTCTTACTTGCTAAGTGTGGCCTGTAAGACAAAGTCAGGCACACTGAGAGGGCATTTCAGAAGAAAGGTGAGCTGTCGGGAGGAAAAGTTGAAGCCATGGGCAACTTTTTCTGTGTACAGTCGGTGCCCCCAATGGGATCCAGGACAGCTATGCAAATTGAAAAAGACAGAGAAGAAAGGAAGCAGTAAAATACGGGTTACCTTGATGAGGTGGAGCAGCTTGGCATACATTTTTTTGCAAAAAAAGTATCGACTAAATACCCCGTATTTGTTATTACCTTTTATCAGCACTTGCTGACTACTGTCATATGTCTTACTGCAAGGTATTTTTGCACATTTGTCATTCTGTGCTCTTTGTTTGAGTTTCAGTCAGGGTGGTGTGAACATTGTCCAACAGACTTGTTCACATTTGTGCATGTCACATGTGTGTTTTTAATCTAGTTTTTTTCATGCTTATGCATGATTTGAGAGACCTCACCCACCCCTCTCTTGTGTGACATGCACATAAGGAGCTGTCTTGCACCACGTGCCCATGCTAGAAAATGCCTGTCTTAATCCTGCTCATTTAGACACTGTTCATATGTTCAGGTTTTAAATACATTAGATAGGGACTGCTTCAATACGGGTTACCTTGACGAGGTGGAGCAGCTTGGCATACATTTTTTTGCAAAAAAAGTATCGACTAAATACCCGTATTTGTTATTACCTTTTATCAGCACTTGCTGACTACTGTCATATGTCTTACTGCAAGGTATTTTTGCACATTTGTCATTCTGTGCTCTTTGTTTGTGTTTCAGTCAGGGTGGTGTGAACATTGTCCAACAGACTTGTTCACATTTGTGCATGTCACATGTGTGTTTTTAAACTTTTTCTGTGTACAGTCGGTGCCCCCAATGGGATCCGGGACAGCTATGCAAATTGAAAAGACAGAGAAGAAAGGAAGCAGTAAAACAAGTGGGACCAATATTGAAAAAGGCAAAAATACCAGAGTGTGAATGTTTGGATGTACAAAAAAAAGGCACAGACAAGGGAAGAAAATAGCAAGTGAATAAATGGTGTTTGAGAATGTGCAGCAGTATGGAAGGTGTATTAGGAATGTTTTGATTGACAAAGTTTAACCAGAGACCCAGTCAAAACAGATGGACTTGTAAACACTGTGGTCAGACTCAGACAAACCCAGACTGAATAGCTACTTGTGTGACCTGTGCTACTGACCTAAGCGAGTTGCTCTAAATCCTGTCCAGACAAGATCATATGTAGTGAGTGACATAAGAAGCTGACATAATGGTGTGGTTAGTGGGTAGTAGGGACATTGACCTTTGAGTAGTAAGCTGACAGTAGACACCAGACGACCAACCACATCAGGACCTAGAAGGGCGACTAGAATAAGAAAGATGCAGGTGTATTATCCCTGGAGCCCCTCTGACCAGCTAGCTTTGTGGAAGCAATTGCTTGACCCTGAGGACCAATCATTCCTGTTTTACTGACACATAAAGGAAGTACAGCAGACATATAAGTGTACCTTGCCAGACCTAGAGAGGTTGGTGAGTTTAAAGGCATATAATTAAGACACACACAGATGTGACAAAGAATCAGGCTTGGGGCATGGATGATAAATCTGCATGGTCTAGGGAGACATACTGTGAGTTACTAAAACAATGGGCTACAGTGGAACAAACAGAGCAGTCTGTACTCCTGGCTAATGTGACACAGCAAAAAGGAGAGAGTGTAGAGATGTACTTTGGACAGTTACAGCTGAAATGGGCAGACATGGGGTACATTTGCATAAACCCACTTGATGTTAGAATACTGGTGAATGCATTCATTGACGGTATGAACAAAGACTTACGAGACGCAGTACAGACAGCCAGACCTGAATGGAGATATGTAGATCCGAAAGACCTCCTTAAAGTAGCTAAAGGAGTTGAGCAAGCAAGGACGATAAGAAGACCTGTCATGTATGCTGGAGCACAAGGAAAATAGTGGAGACGCAATAAGGGACCAAGGGACCTAGAAACAGTGAGGTGCTGGAATTGTGGTGCTTACAAAACTTATTGTTAGTAACAATACCCCTATGAATTTACTGTCATGATTAAGGCCTCTTTCACACATCAGGTTTTCGCCGTCAGGTGCGATCCGGCACTTTTGACAGAAACCGGATCCGGCGAAATGCAATGCCGGATCCGGTTTCCCCCCCATTGACTTGCATTTGCGCCGGATCGCGCCGGATGGCCATGCGTTTCATCCGGTTTTCGCCGGATCCGGCAATGTGTCGCGATCCAGCATCTGGAAAAAACGGCTACTGTAACGTTTTTTGTCTCCGGCGAAAAAGCCGGACACGCCGGATCCGGCGCGTCCGTCTTTTTCACACAATGAAAGCCTATGAGCGCCGCAATGCGCCTGATCCGGCGAAAGCCAGATCCGGTGGCCGGATCCGTTTTTTTTGGTCTGAGCATGCTCAGTAGCTCTGCCCACAAGACATACTGTATATAAAAGCAAGACAGTGGGACCCACAGCCACACCCAACATGCCACCCAAGAAAGCAACCAAGCGCAGCAGGAGAAGGCAGGAGACCACTGCAGCACCATCAGCACCACCACCACCCCAAATGGAGCAGCAAATGGAACATGCTGAGGAGGGGAGGCCAGCAGCAGATGAGAGACGGTAATTATCAAATCCCCCATTCCTCCAAACTAGGGCTATTGAATATCAAGATATTCATTGGCCCTTTGTTTCTCTTTATTCAACAGCCGCCCAATAGATGCAGCAGCAGCAGCAGCAATGGCAGCAGCTGGAACACCACCCACAGGCATGGAGTGTGGCCACCAGGAAGACAGCACATCATCTTCTGTGAGCCCTCCCTCGCATCGTCAGCGTTTGACGGTAAGTTTTTATTTCCAAAATCCATCATCTCTATAATATATGTCTATTCATTGCCTTTTATTTCAAAACAGGATTCACAAGATGAAGACGAGCTCCCAGAAGAAGAAGGAAGGGGTGGACAGACACCTGGAGTGGGCTCACAATTGGTAAGTTTTTTGCATCAAACGCAGAAACACAACATCACACTACACACAACACATAGAAAACAATGTTCTGCAGACCACACACAGCAAACAAATGCCTACATCCAAAGACATAACATTTTTTGTTTTCTTCTCTAGTCTTCCCAATCTGGTGCTCGGCCAAGAGGTCCTCGCAGTGCCTCCCAGGGTCGTCGGCGACAGCAACGCGGCGGTCACCAGCGTGTAAGTATAAATATTTTTGCTTTTTTTTTTGCACTTTTTATTTCATTTCTTTTGTGGAGGCTAATTATGTTATTTTTGTCTTTTTCTTTAACAGCCTTCACAGCGTGCTCCCGACTCTGACGGTGAGGATGGAGGACTCGATGTGGACCACCTCATCGATCTCGTCAGAGAAAGGGAGCCACTCTGGAATATGGCTGACCGCCGCCACGCTGACCTTATCGTTACCCGACGACTCTGGGAGGAAATCTGTTCGCTCCTTGTGGGCCGCTGGGAGGACCTCGATGTTCGGGCCCAGATTAAAGAGCGTAAGTATATACAGTACCGGTTGCTTGATGTAAACCAGTGTTTCCCGAACTCCAGTCCTCGTGGTCCCCACGGATCATGTGTTCAGGATTTCTATTTACTATGGAAATCCTGAAAACATGACCCCTGGGGACCATGAGGACTGGAGTTTGTGAAACACTGATGTTGTATACTAACCACTCCTTTCTCGTTTCAGGGAACAGAATTGTGAATCGGTGGCGGTCTGTGAGGGATCGTTTCAAGAAGGAGTTCAATAAAGAGATGCGGGCCCCGAGTTGATCTGGAGGACGCAGGAGCAAGTACAAGTACGCACAAGCCCTGTCGTTCCTCCGGGAAACAGTGGTCACTAGAAGGTAAATATTACACACCACATGTGAAAAAAAATGTTAGATGTAACTTTTTTTTTTCAGCCAGGGCCATACCATGTCAGTATTTTAATTGTTTTTTTTTCTCTTTATTCCACAGCACGGTGAGCAGCACTCGGGAGCCTGCACGATTGGACCCTTCTGAGGCGATCCCTGAGGAGACCGGCACCGAGGGACACTTCGACCGCCCCGGTACATCTGCACCTTCCCAGCTTTCCCACACATTCGACCCATCTGTCCCATCCACCAGCACAGGAGCATCATGGCCGCCTACATTACATGAAGCTGCTGGTGAGGAGATCGCTTTCCCTTTACCCCACCCTTCTGCCCCTGCCACCTCTAGTACACCTGCGGGTACTGGGCGGCAGCGGCAGAGGGGTCAGGAAAAGAGTTATGCGCCAGAGTTCTTGCATCTGAATGCATCTTTCCAGAACTGTCTAAAAGTCTTGTCAGAGCAAATCTCCGCAGGCTTTCAGCAGATCAACTCCAGCATTCTGGAGGTGAAGACACTTCTGCAAACCATGCATTCAGAAGCAAGATCTTCGCCAAACCACACCTTTTTCAGGTCTGTTGTGGAGCGCATGGCAACACTATCTCCTACCCAGCAGATGCATGTAATGCATTCGTGCCACGGTGCTCTACAGCAGGTTACCTCCCAACCTCCACCTCCCACCACTGTAGTTCCTCCACCTGCACCCCCTCCAGCCACTTTCCATCCTCCCCCTCCTATTACATCTGCACCCCCTCCAGCCACTTTCCATCCTCCCCCTCCTATTACATCTGCACCCCCTCCAGCCACTTTCCATCCTCCCCCTCCTATTACATACCAGCAACCTCACCAGTACCAGCAACCTTCCCAGTACCAGCAACCTCCCCAGTACCAGACATCTCCCCACTTCCAGCAACCTGCCCCGTACCAAACTCCTTCCCCGTACCAAACTCCTTCCCCATACAACTTTCCATCAACATCATCTGCTCCTACAGTCCCTGCCCAACCCTCCACTCCACCGCCCACCACCTTTTCTGCCTCCCACATGTCCACCCATTCTGTATCTTTTTCCATACCATCACCTCTAACTGTTCCTTCCCCACCACGATCCCAGTCCTCTCTCCACACTCCCATTGTCGAAGTGTCCCGCAGCCCCTCCAGCAGTATTTCCACCCCACACTACACCGAGTTATAATGTTTTTTTTGTAATAAAAATGCCCATTTGGTTGGTTTCAAACCTTTATTAAAAAAGTTTTTTTAACTTTAAAAACAGTTTACACAAAAAAAATTTTAAATAAAAGTTAAATTATTGTTTACACTGGTTGTCTGTCATTTCTTTCTGCGGCGAAATATGTTTAAAAAAAAGGTTAAATACAGGGTATTTAAAAGGTAAAAAGGTATTCAAAACCAGGTATATAACTGTGGGTAAATTTTAGCTTTTTGCCACAGTTGTGTTCCTGGTTGTGTTTGAAGCAAAGTATTTCACCTGAAAAGTTGTGTTTATTGTTGGTGATTTCCTAACAATGTACACAACTTTTGTTAAAAGGTGAAATACTTTGCATAAAACACAACCAGGTACACACCTGTGGCCTAAAGCTAAAAATAGTAAGACCATGACAAGATAGCCAACTTTGGTTGGCAAAGGTATATACTGTTGGTCCAGAAGGTACACAAGTATGGTTAGGGCACAAATCTTTCACACTTTCATCCTGCCAGTGTACTCTGCCTTGAGGTGACATAAAGTATAGTGCAAAATTGTCCCTCATTACTGAAACCGTCACAGAACTTCTAGTGGTAATATTTCCAATGACAACATCCATCTTCGCCAGTCTTCTCTCCAACCTGCACTTTCTCCTCTACAACCTGTCAAAGAAGGGCTGTAGGAACATGCTATATATAGTTTTCCAGTAGCCAATCCCGTTCGGAAGGCCACAAGGGTCAATTTTAAAAACCAGATCCGGCGTAATCCGTCAAAAAACGGATAGAAAAACGGATGAACCGGATGAGACGGATCCGGTTTTGTCTGTCAAGAACAAGACGGATCCGGCAGAAAACCGGATCCGGCACATCAGGTTTTACAAAACATTTGCCGGATCCGGCATTCCGGCACGACGCCGGATCGCGCCTGACGCCGAAAACCTGATGTGTGAAAGTAGCCTAAATTGGAAAAAAAAAGAGGAAACACTCCTCCTTGTTTAAAGCAATACCCCTTGAGCCTAGCCAAATCAATGGCTCTGAGCAGGGATATTAAAGAGTATGTTATGGCAGGGGTTCTGGTGCAAAGATCTTCCCCCTGCAACACCCCTTTGTACCCCATTATGAAAAAAGGACCGAAGGCTTCCCCTGACTCTTATAGAATGGTTCATGACTTAAGAGCTATTAATGATGTTACAGAAAGTGTGACCTCAATTGTCCCTAACACACACACATCTGTCACAGATCCAAGTGATGTCATAATGTTTCACAGTCATTGATTTGGCTAATGCATTTTTCTCTGTACCCCTGCACCCTGACTGTCAGTATCTTTTTTTTCCTTTACTCATAAAAGTAAACAATATTGTTGGACGGTCCTCCCACAAGGAGGAAAGAAATCCCCTGCCATCTAATCAGCAGTGATGGCAGGGGTCCTTGAGTAGTGGCAATCACCTCATCCGCAGATTGTACTATTACAGTACATGGATGACCTTTTGCTGTTCTGCCTGGACCAGAGGTCCTGCAGGGAAGCTACAGTTTCCTTGCTATGTTTTTTTTTAGCAGAAAAGGGTTGCAAGGTCTCACGTGACAAATTACAGTATTGCAAACAAAAGGTGACATTTTTGGGATATTGTATTGCCGAAGGTACCAGACACCTGACTGAAGACAGAAAACACGACAGTTCAAAATCTCCCTCTACCCAGGTCACATCAGCATCTACGCACCTTCCACCTTCCTAGGTTTGGTGACCTATTGCAGGCCTTGGATAAGCTGCACTACTACTAGGAAAGGCATGTGAGATCACACTGACGTTTCTTTTGACAATCTATTCCCCACATGACATCCATGCCATACTCGTACAAGTTCAACCAAAACATCTGTCTATGGCCAGACAGCTCAGACTTGAATGTGCTCTACTAATTCCTGATGTCACCCTCAAAAGGTGTAATGTTCTGAATTCAGCCACCCTCCTGCCTGTGGATTCAGAAAAGGGGGAATTGGTGACCGTATTAGTGAGTGAGGAAGGATACTTTGACATGACACATGAACATGTCTGCATAGAACTGATGAATCAGGAGACAGTTGGGTTTTGCGCACATTCATGAAAAAACCTGTTCCTAATGCAGATTTTGAGTTTTCTTTTTTGTAGATGGCTCCAGATACCACCAGGATGGACGATTCTACACTGGATATGCAGTAGTATCCTCACATGAGGTAATCCGAGCTGAACCACTCCCTCCTCAAATGTCGGCACAGGAGGCAGAGTTGAAGGCACTCACTGAGGCCTGTAGAGTCGCTAATATTTACACAGATTCGAACTATGCATGGGGAATAGCACATCATTATGGCCCTATCTGGAGAAGCAGAGCGTTCCTTACATCAGCCCATTAAAAATGCAGAGCTGGTGAAACAATTGATGGATGCATTGATGTTACCAGTCCAGGTTGGCATTGTCAAGGTAAAAGCACACACAAAAGGTGACTCCGTGGAGGTAGAGGGCAACAGAAGGGCGGACGAGGCTGTTAAAGTAGCAGCAAGGCGGCCTAGAGAGCAGTGGACGGTGGCGGGGAGTCAGCGTATTCCAGCCACACTGAGCCTAGATGTCCTGAAATCTCTCCAGCAACAGGCTGCCCAAACAGAGAAGGTACATCGGGGGAGACTGGGAGCTGAGCTGAACTCAAACGGAGTATGGGAGAATAAGAATAATTTGTGCCTACAGAAGTCCTTGTTTCCAATCATGGCATGGTGCAAGCAACATATGGCCCCACTCTCGCCTCAAAAAGTCACATGTGTGCCATGGTAGATGCCTTCTGGATCGCTCCTGGTTTCAGTTACGCAGCCGCAAAACTTGTACAGTCATGCCTCATCTGTGCACAGCACAACCCAGGTAAAAGAGTAAAAGCCCCTAAGAAAGCGACACCTAGGCCTCTCTACCCGTTTCAGAGACTGCAGATTGACTACATACAGCTACCAAGGTAGGAGTGTTTGCAAATGTCCTAGTATGTGTAGATCTCTTCTCTGGTTGGCCGGAAGCCTATTCGGTAAAATGTGCAAATGCTAAAATGACTACAGACAAACTGATGAAAGACCTGATCTGCAGGTATGGTGTCCCAGAAGAGAAATAATGAGGGAAGCCATGCAGGCCCTGAGTGCACAGCAAGCATTTCATACACCATATAGACTACAAGGTAGTGGGAAAGTGGAAAGACTAAATGGGACACTTAAACTGGAAATTCAAAAGGCCGTGGCAGAGACAGGAAAGAGCTGGGTAGAGTGCTTGCCTCTTGCACTCTTTCCAGACACACTCCATATAGAAACACAGGCTTGTCTCCCTTTGAAGTCCTGTTTGGTAGTGCACTTCCCACAGGTGCTACAAATGCAACACAGTTCTATGACAGCCTATGTCCAGGCCTTGCAGGAAAGACTTAATATGGTGTATAAACATGTGTTCTCATCCATTCCAGATCCTAATGCCTGTGCAGATGTGCATCAGCTGAATCCAGGTGATTGTGTGGTTATACGCAGACACGTGAGAAGGAGCCTGGACCCACGATTTGACGGCCCCTTCCAAGTCCAGCTGACCACATCCACCTCAGTGAAACTTGAGGGAAAGCCCACCTTGATCCACGCCAGTCACTGCAAGAAGGTCCTTTTAACAGCAGAATGACTGTTCTCCTAATCACCTTGCTGGCAGTGACAGGGTTACTGCACTCTACAGAGACACAGGACAAACTCTTAAATGCTGACTGGGACAACAAACTTATTCGGCATCATGCTCTTCTCATAAAGGACATGGAAGGACAGAAACCGAAAGACTGTTGGATCTGTACACACAGCCCAGTATCTGCAAAGACAATGCCACACTTAGCCTTACCTCCGGAGCCACGGAAGGTATTAACTGCACACTGCATACACAATGAGACTTGGACTCAATCTAGGTTTTGGGGAAAAGATGTGCCCCGTGATATATCTGCCTCATTGGCTATAATCGGATGGGTCGCTAATCCCTGGTGGTCTAGTGCTTAGGGTTCGGCGCTCTCACCACCGCGGCCTTAGGTACAAATGTGAAGGAGGAATGTGTCAAATAATTGGTCCCACCTGTTGTAATTATATCGACCCTGCTGGCAATCTCCAACTCAGGGCCAGTATGGACAAAATTGGTGAACTTAGCGACCAATGGTTAAAACAACACAGTGCAAACAGAGACTCCTGGTGGGGTAACACATTCTTTTTTTTGTTTGTTTTGCTTATTGTTTTATTTAGCCGTAAAAGTGCTAATATATGTATTAGTTAAGCTACTGAATAATGTATGTGTGAAAAAAGAATCTAAGGCTGAACCTTCTGTAGTGTATCATAGACCCCAGATAGCCATTGCAGATGGGGAAAGTGAGTGTCAATGTAGGGTCGGTGGCCAAGCTGGGGGGTGGTCCCTCTTCTTACCGCGCAGAGACGAAACAGAGACAAGATGGAGAAAGATTCTGGGTGCAACAGGTCCAAGCTTTATTCACTCGCTGTCCGCCTGACAGCCTCACAGCACTCCACAATTTTCCTCAAGGCTCTCTGGTTACAATACGCCACAGAACACCGCACTTTCATCAGGGACGTATATATATGTACCGTCCCTTTACTCTTGTTGACGCTTTTGACAGGTCCGTCACTGTGGCCACCTTAGGCCCGTAAACCAACAGTAATTTCACTGGTCACAACGTCTTTCTTAACACGGTATCCGTAACCTCTGTGCCTCGTCGATATAACCTCTGTGTCTCGTCTGTTTTGCGGTATTCCTGTCAGGACCACCCCCCTGACGTTCTCTCTCCTCGGTCCCGCTGGTTTGGATTCTCTTCACAGCGCACAGACTGTCACAGTCCTCCTGTCACTGGAGCTCCCCCCTCGGGACTGGAATCTTCTGGAACCCTCCCTCAGTATTTATATCTCTCCCGGTCCCCTGTCACTGTAACTCCGCCCCCCATGGCCAACGATTTCTAAAGCCCTAAGCTGATGTCAAGTCCATTGCTCACACTCCTCCCTGCCCTCTAATGGTCAACCCAAGGTACTGCACGTCCACTACACTTTCCTAGCTGTTTCCCCAGTGTAGTAACACCTGTCTAAACTGTGCAAACCTATCTTTCTCTATTCTGACACGTCCATCCGTCAGGTCACCTTACCTACACGAGGATTACTTGTTTTTTAGGCAATCCCTGCATGTGTTGTGAGTGTCGAATAGCCGCGAGATATGCAAGAGCGAGGATTTCGAACATATTCAAGCATGCTGAAGACACTCGGTTAGCACGCGAGCATCCCTGCTCGCTCGCCCATCACTAATTTTGACCTGACAAATCAGATCTCCAGATAATTTTTGCAAAATGCTATGAGCCTTCACTGATAAATATGTGGTACATTTCTATACTTCAGTGTGCAGTGAAGACTCTGAACATAGGCAGATTGTACTTGTACATGAAAATACATCTCCATATATCACTGCATTTCTATGTCGCTGTATTGCAGAAGGAAAAAAAGTCAGATTTTTTTGCTACTAAAAACTAATTTTAACCATTTTAAAAAAATGTACTTTTAAATGCACTTAAAAACATAAACGTCACAAATCAGCAAATAACAGACAACCCGGACAACACAGTGATTAGGTTATTTTCAGTGATTGGTAAATGGCATAAAAAAATAGCGATTTATTTTTTCTCCATTAAACCCATAGCTGAGGCTGTGTTAACACGTAGAGTAACTGCAACATTTTTCTCTACTACGGCGCTTGTGCAGATTGAGATCTCGACTCCGAGATCTCGGCTCCCAAGATCTCAGGACAAGATCTTTTTGCCAAGATCTCAATCTGCGCATGCGCAGCCTCCAGCGGACTTTTTCCGGAGGCAACAGCATCGAGGCAATAGAATTGTGGGGGCTTTCTGGCTTTCACATAATGTCACTGGAGCCCCCCCGCAGCACCGAGCACCACTGAAACTGCTGCATCATGTCGCCAGAGCCCAACGCAGCACCAAGCACCACTAAAAATTCTGCACCAGGCTGGGATGGGAGCAATATCATCTCCCTGCAGCGTCGGACCACCAGAAGAATAGCCTGACTCCTGCTGCCACCAGCGCTGCCGATACCCCCTGGGTAAGATGAATTTAGGACTTTAAGATGGACCCTCATTTGACGCATTAATTTTTTCCCCCCATTTTCCTTCTGAAAATTTGGGGTGCATCCTATGGTCCTGTGCATCTTATAGTCTGAAAAAAAACGGTAATTGCTTTTAAGCGTTTACACTTCCGGTATCATAGACCTAGGGAAGGACCTTTATTTGCTACACAGTCTCTATACTGGGTGCCATTCATAAAGTGTTTCATGACAAATGGTCAGTAGGCTGCATTATTGTTTATTAGAGTTGAGCGAAACGGGTCGAAAAATTTCAAAAGTCGCCGACTTTTGGTAAAGTCGGGTTTCATGAAAGGAAACCTGACCCTAGGGTGAGGTCGGCCATGAGCTCGGCGACTTTAGCGCCAAAGTCGCATTTCAAAAGTTTGTTTTCCGCCCTTTTTCAGCCAATCAGGATCCACGGACACTGTGGGCAACGTGATGACATAGGCAGGGGTCACCACCATCTTTGAGAAGGGCATGCAAGTGATTGGCTTGCTTTGGGGGGCGTCACAGGGGGTATAAAAGGGCGTGCACGCCGACCGCCATGTTACTCATGCTGATCTCAGAATAGGGAGAGCTGCTGCTGCTGCTGAATCTGTAGGGAGAGCGTTAGGCAGGGAAGAAGACACCAAAAACTGCTTCTACTGCTAGCGATTTTGCCTGTACAACACACCAGTCACTGTGTGTGCAGTGCAAGGGGAGGCTATATTTTGCTGGATCAGCTGTGTTGGTTGTTAGGCTGCCTTATAAGGCTTCCTGACAGCTGCATTGCTGTTTTCCCACTGCTCTGCAAACTGCAATCCAAATTTTTTTTTTGTCCTGGTGAGGTACTGAGCGTGCATTTTTTCACACCATACAGCGGTGCACACTCCTCACACAGTACCGTGTAACGGCTGTTATCATGGCCACAGTGAAGCTATCTGTGTGTGACTCTGTAAGAACAAGTCGAGGACATGTTCCGTTCTTACAGACCTCCACCTTCTAGTTTTGTCTGGTTTTCAAACAGTTAAGTATATTTGCTGTTTGATCACATTCAAAACTATAGAGAGACAGCGTGTGTCAGTCCGTATACTTAAAAAACACGGAGCTTGACAATTTTACGGACACCGGACAGCGGTGTACGTGCACGCTCCTCTCTCAGTACCGTGTAACGGCTGTTATCACGGCCACAGTGAAGCTATCTGTGTGTGACTCTGTAAGAATAAGTCGAGGACATGTTCCGTTCTTACAGACCTACACTCTAGGAAGATTCCTATTCTGCCCAATTCTATATACACCTTGTAGTTTGTCATACACTAGCCAATTTCTGCCTGTGACATAGCGGTGTGATATTCACTGGGCCTCACACAATCCAACAGTGTCCACAAGTGTGTTCAGAAATTCTACATCTCCCCTGTCCTATAGTGACATTTTTCGCACCTGCGACATTGAGCCTGTGACATAGCGGTGTGATATTCACTGGGCCTCACACAATCCAACAGTGTCCACAAGTGTGTTCAGAAATTCTACATCTCCCCTGTCCTATAGTGACATTTTTCACACCTGCGACATTGAGCCTGTGACATAGCGGTGTGATATTCACTGGGCCTCACACAATCCAACAGTGTCCACAAGTGTGTTCAGAAATTCTACATCTACCCTGTCCTATAGTGACATTTTTCACACCTGCGATATTGAGCCTGTGACATAGCGGTGTGATATTCACTGGGCCTCACACAATCCAACAGTGTCCACAAGTGTGTTCAGAAATTCTACATCTCCCCTGTCCTATAGTGACATTTTTCGCACCTGCGACATTGAGCCTGTGACATAGCGGTGTGATATTCACTGGGCCTCACACAATCCAACAGTGTCCACTAGTGTGTTCAGAAATTCTACATCTCCCCTGTCCTATAGTGACATTTTTCACACCTGCGACATTGAGCCTGTGACATAGCGGTGTGATATTCACTGGGCCTCACACAATCCAACAGTGTCCACAAGTGTGTTCAGAAATTCTACATCTACCCTGTCCTATAGTGACATTTTTCACACCTGCGACATTGAGCCTGTGACATAGCGGTGTGATATTCACAGGGCATCACACAATCCAACAGTGTCCACAAGTGTGTTCAGAAATTCTACATCTCCCCTGTCCTATAGTGACATTTTTCACACCTGCGATATTGAGCCTGTGACATAGCGATGTGATATTCACTGGGCCTCACACAATCCAACAGTGTCCACAATTGTGTTCAGAAATTCTACATCTCCCCTGTCCTATAGTGACATTTTTCACACCTGCGACATTGAGCCTGTGACATAGCGGTGTGATATTCACTGGGCCTCACACAATCCAACAGTGTCCACTAGTGTGTTCAGAAATTCTACATGTCCTCTGTCCTATAGTGACATTTTTCACACCTGCGACATTGAGCCTGTGACATAGCAGTGTGATATTCACTGGGCCTCACACAATCCAACAGTGTCCATAAGTGTGTTCAGAAATTCTACATCTCCCCTGTTCTATAGTGACATTTTTCACACCTGCGACATTGAGCCTGTGACATAGCGGTGTAATATTTACTGGGCCTCACACAATCCAACAGTGTCCACAAGTGTGTTCAGAAATTCTACATCTCCCCTGTCCTATAGTGACATTTTTCACACCTGCGACATTGAGCCTGTAACATAGCGGTGTGATATTCACTGGGCCTCACACAATCCAACAGTGTCCACAAGTGTGTTCAGAAATTCTACATCTCCCCTGTCCTATAGTGACATTTTTCACACCTGCGACATTGAGCCTGTGACATAGCGGTGTGATATTCACTGGGCCTCACACAATCCAACAGTGTCCACAAGTGTGTTCAGAAATTCTACATCTCCCCTGTCCTATAGTGACATTTTTCACACCTGCGACATTGAGCCTGTGACATAGTGGTGTGATATTCACTGGGCCTCACACAATGCAACAGTGTACACAAGTGTGTTCAGAAATGTTACATCTCCCCTGTCCTATAGTGACATTTTTCACACCTGCGACATTGAGCCTGTGACATAGCGGTGTGATATTCACTGGGCCTCACACAATCCAACAGTGTCCACTAGTGTGTTCAGAAATTCTATATCTCCCCTGTCCTATAGTGACATTTTTCACACCTGCGACATTCAGACTGTGACATAGCGGTGTGATATTCAGTGGGCCTCACACAATCCAACAGTGTCCACAAGTGTGTTCAGAAATTCTACATCTCCCCTGTCCTATATACACCTTGTACCTTGTTTTACATTACTATATAGTTTGTGGGATTTTGTGTACATTTTTACCCAAAATGAGGAAGGCTGGTGGAAGAGGCCGTGGAATTGGGCGGGGGTTGCTAGCTGGTAATGATGGTGTTGGTGGTGGAACTGATGGTAGTGGCAAAAGCAAAATAGGACCGAATGCAGGAGATGTTGAGCCTGCGTTATCGTCTGGCTCCACAAGTCCTCGAAGGCTTAGTTTTCTAGGAGTTGGCAAACCGCTTTTAAAGCCAGAGCTTCAGGAAAAAGTTTTGGCTTACATTGCTGACTCAGCCTCCAGCTCTATCACCTCCTCTTCTGAAGTTGTAAAACATAAAAGCACTGAGTCGTCATTGGAGGCTCATGTTCATGAACCACACCTTTCCTTGTGTCCTTCACCCCAACCAAGATTGAAGGATGACGCATGCCATACAGCTGATTACTCTATGGAGCTGTTTTCACATACCATGCCTGGGTTATCAAGTGAAATGGTGAATTACCCAGGCCAAGATGAATCTGACATGGAGTGCACTGATGCACAGCCACTGATAGATGATTCTGCTGGTACATTCACTCAGAGCACTACATTGTCCTCGCAGTGTAATGAGCCAGATTCTGACCCTGATGAGACTCAGGTGCCCCTTCCCGCATACTATACCACCATACACGGTGACACAGAGGAAGGTGCACATGACATTGAAGAGGAAGTGATGGATGACCCAGTTGTTGACCCAGATTGGCATCCATTGGCTTCCAATAGCTCAGATGAGGAGGAGGAGCATCCACAGCAGACATTGACATCGCAACAGCTGTTATCTGGCAGGCCTGGAGCACTCCAAAGACAGGTTCCAAAAATCAAAAGAGTTGCTGGACAGCTTGTCCAGACGGTCAAAATAGCACAGAGTGCTAGGCCGCAAAATGTCTTCCAAAGTAGGAAGAGTGCAGTGTGGCACTTTTTTGAACAAAATCTTCATGATCAGGCCAAGGTTATCTGTAAGAAGTGCACAAAGACCTTTAGCCGCGGGAAAAATCTGAAAAATTTGAATACCAGTTGCATGCTTAGACATTTAACCAGCATGCACTTGCAAGCGTGGACACAACACCAAACCTCAAGTACCACATGTGCAACTGATCACAAAGAAGGTAGTCAGCAACGCTACATTGTTTCCCCCACTGTAATCCCACCGGTTAGCACAGCAGCAAATGTTGAGGTGTCGTTGCAAGGCCAAAGCAGTCAGGGAATCCCACTGTTATATCAACGAAAGACTGAATCTAGGCCATCAGAATGAACACCAACTCCATCACCATCATCAACCGTCTCTCAGTCCGCCCTGTCCACCGCTAGTTCCACCATATGCAGCTCTCAAGTCCAGCTCACCCTCCCAGAGACAATAAGTAGGTCAAGAAAGTACTCAGTCTCTCATCTGCGTACACTGGGTTTGATGAGACCTAAAACCTAAAACACAGCAGTCTGGGGGTCAGTGGGTTTTCCAGACCCCCCACTGCTGTGTTTTAGGCAGCCCCCAAATTTAAGAAGCATCATTGTCAGAAGCTCCCTGTCCTCTCCAACAGCTGCAGGAACCTTTCCTTGCAACCAGAAAAAATGTAAAACCTGTCCATTTATAATGACCACGGACAAGATAAAGATCCCCAACTCACGTCAGGACTACAAGATCCCAGGTACTTTCACCTGCATTACATCTAATGTGGTGTACTTAATTATTTGTACTAAATGTCCAACTGGGGTTCTGTATGTGGGGGAGACAGGGCAAAAGCTTAGAACAAGGATGAATGCTCATCGTCACACAATAAGAGAAAAAAGAATGGATCTACCTGTGGCAAAACATTTCTGTATCCCTGATCACAGCAACGTGGATATGAAATTACTGGTATTGAAAGGTAACTTCAATTCTCAGAGAGAGAGACGAGTTTGGGAGTACAAATTTATGACAAATTTTGACACTCTCAGTGCTGGAATGAATGTGTCGCATGGATTTATGTCTTTTTACATCAATTAAGGAATTTACTTTTAAAACTTTGTGGGGGCATCACAACACAGAACTAGACCCCAATCAGAGGACCATAAAACATCCGGACTCCTTATCTATGAACTGGTCCAATGTTTATATTTATGTTTCTCCTTCTCCCATATTGATAGTTCTGCTTCACGTCACTTGTCTTATCTATTGCATTTTTTCTAGGCTGTATTGTGACTTCAGATTTTGTATTAGTCTAGCCTGATGAAGAGACCTGAGTAGTCTCGAAAGATTGCAATGTGTTACCATCTTTTCAGTTAGCCATTAAAAGGTATCAACTACTGAGGACCCTCAATCCTGGATATTTTTCTATCTACTGGCTAACACGGTACAAATATATACATCTTTCCTGTATCAAAATGGTAGATTTCTGCAATCACTAGCCTTTATGTCAGTAATTGTATGCATCTCATTTCCTATTGCAGAGAGGCTGGACTGTATTACTGAGACAGAAATATATCTGAAGATTTAAAAATAACACCAAAAGTATATATTTGTGTACGCCTCAAATGCATTTCCTTTTTTCCACTTTTTAGATTGCTGTGTAATCCATACTGAGAACACGGAGATTTTACATGTTTAAACTATGCTGTTGTGAGTTCATTTTCCCCTTCACCATTGAGGTCTGATGAACTCCCTCTTCTGGTGAAGGAAGGTAGTGAGGCTGATTACAAAGCACCTGAGCAGAATGATGATGACTGGGTGACTGGGATTGCTGACTGGATATAAGGCAGCCGACGCCCTTCTGCCTTGCAGGTGATTACTCTGAGGGATTCTTGGAGACCAGTCTGATTCCTGCTCCTCAAAAGCTAAGTTTTCTGCTCTACTTTTTGCATTTGTGTTTTGGTTTTGTTTTGCCTTGTTTTTCTGGATTTCTGCCTTTCCCTGCTGGGTGATCTGAATTCCTTTATGCTCTGTCTTCAGATAATACCTGAGAACTGATATAGTTTTTTTGAAGCCTAGCGTCTTCAGGGCCTTTTTCCTTATCAGTCTGTTGGCTCTTGTTTTTGAGAGGGTTTTGGCGGATGCAGACAGCAGCTTTTCTATTCTGTCCTATTTAGTTAGCTTGGGCCCCATCATTTGCTCAGCCTATCTTTCTATCTGTGTGAGTGTTTTTCCATCTTGCTTCACCGTCATTATATGTTGGGGGCTGCCTATTGCTTTGGGGTCTGCTCTGGGGCAGTTTAGATTTCCCTTTCTGTCTTTAGGCTATGTAGTTCTCCAGCTGTGATCGAGGGGTCTAGGGCACCGTAGGAACCCCCCACGGCTACTTCTAGTTGTTGTTGTTAGGTTCAGGGGTCTGCAATCCGATAGCTGCCAACTTCTCTGGTTTTCTGGACTTAGCTAGTATTTCTGTTTTTGCCTCCTACGGTGACTCATTCATAACAGAATCACCCGCCATACCGCAGATCCTAAGGTACTCAATAGCAGGAAAGAATTGCAAAAAAAAAAAAAAAGTGTATATATTTATTCCTCTATATCTCTGAGGCCGTAGGGGGAATTTTTTTTTTCTCTCAATGGAGATAAAGCAATTGTCTGATCGTGTGGAGCAGCTCGCTGCGGAAGTGCGGAGAATTTCCGCCTACCTTGCTCATTCACATGCTGGTGAACCAAAGATCCCTACTCCTGATGTGTTTTTTGGGGATCGGTCTAAATTTTTGAATTTCAAAAATATTTGTAAATTATTTTTTGCCTTGAAGCCTAACTCGTCAGGGAGCTTCGCGCAGCAGGTTAAAATTGTCATCTCTTTGCTGCGTGGCGATCCCCAGGATTGGGCCTTTTCTTTGAAACCAGATGATCCTATTCTGACTAATGTGAACGCATTTTTTCAAGCCTTGGGGTTGTTCTATGACGAACCTAATGCTATTGATCAGGTTGAAAAGACCCTGTTGGCATTGAGCCAGGGTCGAGATTCTGCATAATTGTACTGTCAAAAATTCCAAAAGTGGGCGGTCCTACCTGGAATAATGGGAATTAATGGGAATGTGGACAGAGCAGGCGACATTGCCGGACACACATCAGGGGATTAACTGACCGGACTGAACACCTGTAACACAGGAACAAGTGTGGATTGTGCAGACGCCACTTCGGAGCTGTAACTGGCAGGGTTGGAGGACAGGGGAAATACGAGAGACAGTGGAGCCACAGGCCTAATTGGAGCACGGTTAAAAATCAGTAGTGGTACGACTGTGTAGGCAGCAGGAGACTTTGCCATCTACACAGCAGGGGATCAGCTGATGTTACTGAACCCCACTGAGACACGGGAGCAAGTGTCTCTTTCCGTGTGGACGGCACTTCCGAACTACAACTGGCTGTGTTGAAGCCCAGGAAATTGGAGGGTGTAGGCAGAGGCCTACTGTATTTTGAATGAGGTGACAGCAGGAGAGACTGCCATCCACACAGCAGGGGATCAGCTGACGTTACTGAACCCCACTGAGACACGGGAGCAAGTATCTCTTTCCGTGTGGACGGCACTTCCGAACTACAACTGGCTGTGTTGAAGCCC
Organism: Dendrobates tinctorius; assembly: GCF_039654945.1. Lineage (NCBI taxonomy): Eukaryota > Metazoa > Chordata > Amphibia > Anura > Dendrobatidae > Dendrobates > Dendrobates tinctorius. The sequence continues at coordinate 5,750,101 of NW_027361803.1, read as the reverse complement.
AGGAAATAGGAGGGTGTAGGCAGAGGCCTACTGTATTTTGAATGAGGTGACAGCAGGAGAGACTGCCATCCACACAGCAGGGGATCAGCTGACGTTACTGAACCCCACTGAGACACGGGAGCAAGTATCTCTTTCCGTGTGGACGGCACTTCCGAACTACAACGGGCTGTGTTGAAGCCCAGGAAATAGGAGGGTGTAGGCAGAGGCCTACTGTATTTTGAATGAGGTGACAGCAGGAGAGACTGCCATCCACACAGCAGGGGATCAGCTGACGTTACTGAACCCCACTGAGACACGGGAGCAAGTATCTCTTTCTGTGTGGACGGCACTTCCGAACTACAACTGGCTGTGTTGAAGCCCAGGAAATTGGAGGGTGTAGGCAGAGGCCTACTGTATTTTGAATGAGGTGACAGCAGGAGAGACTGCCATCCACACAGCAGGGGATCAGCTGACATTACTGAACCCCACTGAGACACGGGAGCAAGTGTCTCTTTCCATGTGGACGGCACTTCCGAACTACAACTGGCTGTGTTGAAGCCCAGGAAATAGGAGGGTGTAGGCAGAGGCCTACTGTATTTTGAATGAGGTGACAGCAGGAGAGACTGCCATCCACACAGCAGGGGATCAGCTGACGTTACTGAACCCCACTGAGACACGGGAGCAAGTATCTCTTTCCGTGTGGACGGCACTTCCGAACTACAACTGGCTGTGTTGAAGCCCAGGAAATAGGAGGGTGTAGGCAGAGGCCTACTGTATTTTGAATGAGGTGACAGCAGGAGAGACTGCCATCCACACAGCAGGGGATCAGCTGACGTTACTGAACCCCACTGAGACACGGGAGCAAGTATCTCTTTCTGTGTGGACGGCACTTCCGAACTACAACTGGCTGTGTTGAAGCCCAGGAAATTGGAGGGTGTAGGCAGAGGCCTACTGTATTTTGAATGAGGTGACAGCAGGAGAGACTGCCATCCACACAGCAGGGGATCAGCTGACGTTACTGAACCCCACTGAGACACGGGAGCAAGTATCTCTTTCCGTGTGGACGGCACTTCCGAACTACAACTGGCTGTGTTGAAGCCCAGGAAATAGGAGGGTGTAGGCAGAGGCCTACTGTATTTTGAATGAGGTGACAGCAGGAGAGACTGCCATCCACACAGCAGGGGATCAGCTGACGTTACTGAACCCCACTGAGACACGGGAGCAAGTATCTCTTTCTGTGTGGACGGCACTTCCGAACTACAACTGGCTGTGTTGAAGCCCAGGAAATTGGAGGGTGTAGGCAGAGGCCTACTGTATTTTGAATGAGGTGACAGCAGGAGAGACTGCCATCCACACAGCAGGGGATCAGCTGACGTTACTGAACCCCACTGAGACACGGGAGCAAGTATCTCTTTCTGTGTGGACGGCACTTCCGAACTACAACTGGCTGTGTTGAAGCCCAGGAAATAGGAGGGTGTAGGCAGAGGCCTACTGTATTTTGAATGAGGTGACAGCAGGAGAGACTGCCATCCACACAGCAGGGGATCAGCTGACGTTACTGAACCCCACTGAGACACGGGAGCAAGTGTCTCTTTCCGTGTGGACGGCACTTCCGAACTACAACTGGCTGTGTTGAAGCCCAGGAAATAGGAGGGTGTAGGCAGAGGCCTACTGTATTTTGAATGAGGTGACAGCAGGAGAGACTGCCATCCACACAGCAGGGGATCAGCTGACGTTACTGAACCCCACTGAGACACGGGAGCAAGTATCTCTTTCCGTGTGGATGGCACTTCCGAACTACAACTGGCTGTGTTGAAGCCCAGGAAATTGGAGGGTGTAGGCAGAGGCCTACTGTATTTTGAATGAGGTGACAGCAGGAGAGACTGCCATCCACACAGCAGGGGATCAGCTGACGTTACTGAACCCCACTGAGACACGGGAGCATGTATCTCTTTCCGTGTGGACGGCACTTCCGAACTACAACTGGCTGTGTTGAAGCCCAGGAAATTGGAGGGTGTAGGCAGAGGCCTACTGTATTTTGAATGAGGTGACAGCAGGAGACACTGCCATCCACACAGCAGGGGATCAGCTGACGTTACTGAACCCCACTGAGACACGGGAGCAAGTATCTCTTTCCGTGTGGACGGCACTTCCGAACTACAACTGGCTGTGTTGAAGCCCAGGAAATTGGAGGGTGTAGGCAGAGGCCTACTGTATTTTGAATGAGGTGACAGCAGGAGAGACTGCCATCCACACAGCAGGGGATCAGCTGACGTTACTGAACCCCACTGAGACACAGGAGCAAGTATCTCTTTCCGTGTGGACGGCACTTCCGAACTACAACTGGCTGTGTTGAAGCCCAGGAAATTGGAGGGTGTAGGCAGAGGCCTACTGTATTTTGAATGAGGTGACAGCAGGAGAGACTGCCATCCACACAGCAGGGGATCAGCTGACGTAACTGAACCCCACTGAGACACGGGAGCAAGTATCTCTTTCCGTGTGGACGGCACTTACGAACTACAACTGGCTGTGTTGAAGCCCAGGAAATTGGAGGGTGTAGGCAGAGGCCTACTGTATTTTGAATGAGGTGACAGCAGGAGAGACTGCCATCCACACAGCAGGGGATCAGCTGACGTTACTGAACCCCACTGAGACACGGGAGCAAGTATCTCTTTCCGTGTGGACGGCACTTCCGAACTACAACTGGCTGTGTTGAAGCCCAGGAAATTGGAGGGTGTAGGCAGAGGCCTACTGTATTTTGAATGAGGTGACAGCAGGAGAGACTGCCATCCACACAGCAGGGGATCAGCTGACGTAACTGAACCCCACTGAGACACGGGAGCAAGTATCTCTATCCGTGTGGACGGCACTTCCGAACTACAACTGGCTGTGTTGAAGCCCAGGAAATTGGAGGGTGTAGGCAGAGGCCTACTGTATTTTGAATGAGGTGACAGCAGGAGAGACTGCCATCCACACAGCAGGGGATCAGCTGACGTTACTGAACCCCACTGAGACACGGGAGCAAGTATCTCTTTCCGTGTGGACGGCACTTCCGAACTACAACTGGCTGTGTTGAAGCCCAGGAAATAAGAGGGTGTAGGCAGAGGCCTACTATATTTTGAATGAGGTGACAGCAGGAGAGACTGCCATCCACACAGCAGGGGATCAGCTGACGTTACTGAACCCCACTGAGACACGGGAGCAAGTGTCTCTTTCCGTGTGGACGGCACTTCCGAACTACAACTGGCTGTGTTGAAGCCCAGGAAATAGGAGGGTGTAGGCAGAGGCCTACTGTATTTTGAATGAGGTGACAGCAGGAGAGACTGCCATCCACACAGCAGGGGATCAGCTGACGTTACTGAACCCCACTGAGACACGGGAGCAAGTATCTCTTTCCGTGTGGACGGCACTTCCGAACTACAACTGGCTGTGTTGAAGCCCAGGAAATTGGAGGGTGTAGGCAGAGGCCTACTGTATTTTGAATGAGGTGACAGCAGGAGAGACTGCCATCCACACAGCAGGGGATCAACTGACGTTACTGAAACCCACTGAGACACGGGAGCAAGTATCTCTTTCCGTGTGGACGGCACTTCCGAACTACAACTGGCTGTGTTGAAGCCCAGGAAATTGGAGGGTGTAGGCAGAGGCCTACTGTATTTTGAATGAGGTGACAGCAGGAGAGACTGCCATCCACACAGCAGGGGATCAGCTGACGTAACTGAACCCCACTGAGACACGGGAGCAAGTATCTCTTTCCGTGTGGACGGCACTTACGAACTACAACTGGCTGTGTTGAAGCCCAGGAAATTGGAGGGTGTAGGCAGAGGCCTACTGTATTTTGAATGAGGTGACAGCAGGAGAGACTGCCATCCACACAGCAGGGGATCAGCTGACGTTACTGAACCCCACTGAGACACGGGAGCAAGTATCTCTTTCCGTGTGGACGGCACTTCCGAACTACAACTGGCTGTGTTGAATCCCAGGAAATTGGAGGGTGTAGGCAGAGGCCTACTGTATTTTGAATGAGGTGACAGCAGGAGAGACTGCCATCCACACAGCAGGGGATCAGCTGACGTAACTGAACCCCACTGAGACACGGGAGCAAGTATCTCTTTCCGTGTGGACGGCACTTCCGAACTACAACTGGCTGTGTTGAAGCCCAGGAAATTGGAGGGTGTAGGCAGAGGCCTACTGTATTTTGAATGAGGTGACAGCAGGAGAGACTGCCATCCACACAGCAGGGGATCAGCTGACGTTACTGAACCCCACTGAGACACGGGAGCAAGTATCTCTTTCCGTGTGGACGGCACTTCCGAACTACAACTGGCTGTGTTGAAGCCCAGGAAATAGGAGGGTGTAGGCAGAGGCCTACTATATTTTGAATGAGGTGACAGCAGGAGAGACTGCCATCCACACAGCAGGGGATCAGCTGACGTTACTGAACCCCACTGAGACACGGGAGCAAGTGTCTCTTTCCGTGTGGACGGCACTTCCGAACTACAACTGGCTGTGTTGAAGCCCAGGAAATAGGAGGGTGTAGGCAGAGGCCTACTGTATTTTGAATGAGGTGACAGCAGGAGAGACTGCCATCCACACAGCAGGGGATCAGCTGACGTTACTGAACCCCACTGAGACACGGGAGCAAGTATCTCTTTCCGTGTGGACGGCACTTCCGAACTACAACTGGCTGTGTTGAAGCCCAGGAAATTGGAGGGTGTAGGCAGAGGCCTACTGTATTTTGAATGAGGTGACTGCAGGAGAGACTGCCATCCACACAGCAGGGGATCAACTGACGTTACTGAACCCCACTGAGACACGGGAGCAAGTATCTCTTTCCGTGTGGACGGCACTTCCGAACTACAACTGGCTGTGTTGAAGCCCAGGAAATTGGAGGGTGTAGGCAGAGGCCTACTGTATTTTGAATGAGGTGACAGCAGGAGAGACTGCCATCCACACAGCAGGGGATCAGCTGACGTTACTGAACCCCACTGAGACACGGGAGCAAGTATCTCTTTCCGTGTGGACGGCACTTCCGAACTACAACTGGCTGTGTTGAAGCCCAGGAAATTGGAGGGTGTAGGCAGAGGCCTACTGTATTTTGAATGAGGTGACAGCAGGAGAGACTGCCATCCACACAGCAGGGGATCAGCTGACGTAACTGAACCCCACTGAGACACGGGAGCAAGTATCTCTTTCCGTGTGGACGGCACTTCCGAACTACAACTGGCTGTGTTGAAGCCCAGGAAATTGGAGGGTGTAGGCAGAGGCCTACTGTATTTTGAATGAGGTGACAGCAGGAGAGACTGCCATCCACACAGCAGGGGATCAGCTGACGTAACTGAACCCCACTGAGACACGGGAGCAATGTATCTCTTTCCGTGTGGACGGCACTTACGAACTACAACTGGCTGTGTTGAAGCCCAGGAAATTGGAGGGTGTAGGCAGAGGCCTACTGTATTTTGAATGAGGTGACAGCAGGAGAGACTGCCATCCACACAGCAGGGGATCAGCTGACGTTACTGAACCCCACTGAGACACGGGAGCAAGTATCTCTTTCCGTGTGGACGGCACTTCCGAACTACAACTGGCTGTGTTGAAGCCCAGGAAATAGGAGGGTGTAGGCAGAGGCCTACTGTATTTTGAATGAGGTGACAGCAGGAGAGACTGCCATCCACACAGCAGGGGATCAGCTGACGTTACTGAACCCCACTGAGACACGGGAGCAAGTGTCTCTTTCCGTGTGGACGGCACTTCCGAACTACAACTGGCTGTGTTGAAGCCCAGGAAATAGGAGGGTGTAGGCAGAGGCCTACTGTATTTTGAATGAGGTGACAGCAGGAGAGACTGCCATCCACACAGCAGGGGATCAGCTGACGTTATTGAACCCCACTGAGACACGGGAGCAAGTGTCTCTTTCCGTGTGGACGGCACTTCCGAACTACAACTGGCTGTGTTGAAGCCCAGGAAATTGGAGGGTGTAGGCAGAGGCCTACTGTATTTTGAATGAGGTGACAGCAGGAGAGACTGCCATCCACACAGCAGGGGATCAGCTGACGTTACTGAACCCCACTGAGACACGGGAGCAAGTATCTCTTTCCGTGTGGACGGCACTTCCGAACTACAACTGGCTGTGTTGAAGCCCAGGAAATAGGAGGGTGTAGGCAGAGGCCTACTGTATTTTGAATGAGGTGACAGCAGGAGAGACTGCCATCCACACAGCAGGGGATCAGCTGACGTTACTGAACCCCACTGAGACACGGGAGCAAGTATCTCTTTCCATGTGGACGGCACTTCCGAGCTACAACTGGCTGAGTTGAAGCCCAGGAAATAGGAGGGTGTAGGCAGAGGCCTACTGTCTTTGGAATGCGGAGACAGCAGGAGAGACTGCCATCTCCACAGCAGGGGAACAGCTGGCATTGCTGAACCCCACTAACACTTGAACGAATGTGTTTGGCTCTGTGGAGACGACACTTCTGAACACCAACTGACGCTGTTGGAGCCCAGGATTAGGCGAGGAGCAGACTGGGGCCTACTGGATTTTGGCAGGTGAAGGCAGCAGGAGACTTGCCATCTCCACAGCAGGGGAACAGCTGGCAGTGCTGAACCCCACTAACACTTGAACGAATGTGTTTGGCTCTGTGGAGACGACACTTCTGAACACCAACTGACGCTGTTGGAGCCCAGGATTAGGCGAGGAGCAGGCTGGGGCCTGTTGTTTTTGGCAGGTGAAGGCAGCAGGAGACTTGCCATCTCCACAGCAGGGGAACAGCTGGCAGTGCTGAAACCCACTAACACTCGAACGAATGTGTTTGGCTCTGTGGAGACGACACTTCTGAACACCAACTGATGCTGTTGGAGCCCAGGATTAGGCGAGAAGCAGGCTGGGGCCTACTGGATTTTGGCAGGTGAAGGCAGCAGGAGACTTGCCATCTCCACAGCAGGGGAACAGCTGGCAGTGCTGAACCCCACTAACACTTGAACGAATGTGTTTGGCTCTGTGGAGACGACACTTCTGAACACCAACTGACGCTGTTGGAGCCCAGGATTAGGCGAGGAGCAGGCTGGGGCCTGTTGTTTTTGGCAGGTGAAGGCAGCAGGAGACTTGCCATCTCCACAGCAGGGGAACAGCTGGCAGTGCTGAAACCCACTAACACTCGAACGAATGTGTTTGGCTCTGTGGAGACGACACTTCTGAACACCAACTGACGCTGTTGGAGCCCAGGATTAGGCGAGGAGCAGGCTGGGGCCTACTGGATTTTGGCAGGTGAAGGCAGCAGGAGACTTGCCATCTCCACAGCAGGGGAACAGCTGGCAGTGCTGAACCCCACTAACACTTGAACGAATGTGTTTGGCTCTGTGGAGACGACACTTCTGAACACCAACTGACGCTGTTGGAGCCCAGGATTAGGCGTGGAGCAGGCTGGGGCCTACTGGATTTCGGCAGGTGAAGGCAGCAGGAGACTTGCCATCTCCACAGCAGGGGAACAGCTGGCAGTGCTGAAACCCACTAACACTCTAACGAATGTGTTTGGCTCTGTGGAGACGACACTTCTGAACACCAACTGACGCTGTTGGAGCCCAGGATTAGGCGAGGAGCAGGCTGGGGCCTACTGGATTTTGGCAGGTGAAGGCAGCAGGAGACTTGCCATCTCCACAGCAGGGGAACAGCTGGCAGTGCTGAACCCCACTAACACTTGAACGAATGTGTTTGGCTCTGTGGAGACGACACTTCTGAACACCAACTGACGCTGTTGGAGCCCAGGATTAGGCGAGGAGCAGGCTGGGGCCTACTGGATTTTGGCAGGTGAAGGCAGCAGGAGACTTGCCATCTCCACAGCAGGGGAACAGCTGGCAGTGCTGAAACCCACTAACACTCGAACGAATGTGTCTGGCTCTGTGGAGACGACACTTCTGAACACCAACTGACGCTGTTGGAGCCCAGGATTAGGCGAGGAGCAGGCTGGGGCCTACTGGATTTTGGCAGGTGAAGGCAGCAGGAGACTTGCCATCTCCACAGCAGGGGAACAGCTGGCAGTGCTGAACCCCACTAACACTTGATCGAATGTGTTTGGCTCTGTGGAGACGACACTTCTGAACACCAACTGACGCTGTTGGAGCCCAGGATTAGGCGAGGAGCAGGCTGGGGCCTACTGGATTTTGGCAGGTGAAGGCAGCAGGAGACTTGTCATCTCCACAGCAGGGGAACAGCTGGCAGTGCTGAACCCCACTAACACTTGAACGAATGTGTTTGGCTCTGTGTAGACGACACTTCTGAACACCAACTGACGCTGTTGGAGCCCAGGATTAGGCGAGGAGCAGGCTGGGGCCTACTGGATTTTGGCAGGTGAAGGCAGCAGGAGACTTGCCATCTCCACAGCAGGGGAACAGCTGGCAGTGCTGAACCCCACTAACACTTGGACGAATGTGTTTGGCTCTGTGGAGACGACACTTCTGAACACCAACTGACGCTGTTGGAGCCCAGGATTAGGCGAGGAGCAGGCTGGGGCCTGTTGTTTTTGGCAGGTGAAGGCAGCAGGAGACTTGCCATCTCCACAGCAGGGGAACAGCTGGCAGTGCTGAAACCCACTAACACTCGAACGAATGTGTTTGGCTCTGTGGAGATGACACTTCTGAACACCAACTGACACTGTTGGAGCCCAGGATTACGCATGCCGCATGCAGAGGCCAATGGGCAGCGGTTTTTATGGAGGTTGTGGACTACTACTGATTCTAACCATGCTCCACTTAGGCCTCTGGCTCCACTGTCTCTACTATTTACCCTGGCCTCCAACCCCGCCAGCTACATCTCTGAAGTGGCGTCAGCACAATCTACACTTGTTCCTGTGTTACTGGTGCTCAGTCCCGTCAGTTGATCCCCTGATGTTTGTCCGGCAAGTTCGCCAGCTCTGTCCTCATTCCCACTACTGGTTATGGGAATGTGGACAGAGCAGGAGACCTTGCCGGACACACATCAGGGGATAAACTGATGGGACTGAGCCACAGGAACACAGGAACAAGTGTAGATTGTGCTGACGCCACTTCAGAGATGTAGATGGCGGGGTTGGAGGTCAGGGGAAATAGTAGATACAGTGGAGCCAGAGACCTAAGTTGGGCACGGTTAAAAATCAGTAGTGGTTTGAATGTTGATGGAGCTGGTGACTTTGCCGTCCACACAGCAGGGGATCAGCTGGCATTACTGAACCCCACTAACACAGGAGCTAGTGTGTTTCTCTGTGCAGACGACACATCTGAGCGACAACTGGCTGTGTTGAAGCACAGGGATTATAGTTCAGGTGGTAGAAAAATGAACACACCAGCAGACCTGGATACAGTTGCCAACCACTAATTTAGTCTGTAAGAGGAATGGCAAAGTCTTTTGAGATCCAGGCCTTGTTCATTTTCAGAAAAGTCAGCCGGTCAACATTATCGGAAGATAGTCGCGTGCGACGGTCTGTTAGTACACCACCTGCGGCACTAAAGACACGTTCCGATAATACACTGGCAGCAGGGCAAGCCAGCACCTCCAATGCATACTGGCTAAGCTCTGGCCATGTATCCAGCTTAGAGACCCAAAACTTGAAGGGGGAAGAGCCATCTGGGAGTACAGCGACAGGGCAAGACATGTAGTCTGACACCATCTGACGGAAGCGTTGCCTCCTGCTGACTCGAGGCGTCGCTGATGGTGTAGACAATTGTGGTGGACACACAAAACTTTGCCACATTTGGGCCATAGTGGTCTTGCCTTGTGCTGCGGCGCTGCCTCTGCTCCCTCTTTGTGCAGAGTTTCCTCCACTGCCTCGACGCACAGAGTTGCTTTTTAAAGCAATAGCAACAATGCTGTCGGGTGGAATGGAAAACATTATGGACTGCACCAGTGACTCTTCGTACTCCCGCATTTTACGCTCCCGGTTCAACGTTGGTATGAGCCTTTGTACGCTGTCCCGGTAGCGAGGATCTAGGAGGGTGTACACCCAATAATCAGCCGAGACGAGAATGTGGGCGATGCGGCGGTCGTTTCTCAGGCACTGCAGCATGAAATCAACCATGTGCTGCAGACTCCCAACTGCCAAAGAACCGCTGTCCCCTGTTTGAGGCGTGACCTCGGCCTGCTCTGCATCACCCCACCCTCGCTGTACATACTGAGTAGAGGTTTGTGTACCTCCCTCCTCTGGAGAGATGTCTTCCTCCTCCATCGACTCCTCCTCATCCTCCTCACAAAGTGTCCCCTGCCTAGGCCTTTGTGAGGAAACACATAGCGCAGACTGTCCAGAAGCAGATGGCATTTGGGACTCCTCATCCTCCACCTCTTCCGAAACCTCATCCCTTAGTGCTTGCAGTGTTTGTTGAAGCAGGCAGATAAGGGGGACAGTCATGCTGACTAGTGCATCATCTGCACTCGCCATCCGCGTGGATTCATCGAAGGCACGCAAAACGAGGCAGATGTCCTTCATAGAGGCCCACTCAATGGTGCTGAAGTGTGAACGGCGCACAGTGCGACTTGTTTGCGCCTGATGCAGCTGGTACTCCATGACTGCTGCCTGCTGCTCACACAACCGCTCCAACATATGTAACGTTGAATTCCACCGGGTGGGTAGGTCACATATGATGCGATGTTCCGGAAGGCCAAATCGTCGCTGCAGAGCAGCGAGGCGCGATCTTGCCGTGCTGGAACGTCGCAAGTGAGCGCACTTTATGCGGACCTTGTGCAACAGTGCATCAAGATCCGGATAGTCCCTCAGAAAGCTCTGCATGACCAAGTTAAGAACATGTTCCAGACATGGGATGTGTGTGAGGTTGCCTAGGCCAAGAGCTGCCACCAGATTTCGGCCATTGTCACACACTACCAAGCCCGGCTGGAGATTCGCTGGCCCAAACCACACATCGCTCTCCAGCTTGATAGCATTCCAGAGCTCCTGCGCTGTGTGGCTTCGATTCCCCAAAGAAATTAATTTGAGTACAGCCTGTTGACGTTTGGCCACGGCTGTGCTCATATCGGTCGTAACAGGCTCCTGCTCTGCTGTTTCTGAGGAACTTGAGTAGGAGGAGGAGTCTATGTGTACAGACTGGAGTCCTGCAATCCGTGGCGTTGGAAGAACACGTACAGCGCCACTCTCCAGATCCGTACCCGGCTCCACAACATTGACCCAGTGGGCAGTGAGGGAAAGGTATCGTCCCTGTCCATGGTTACTGGTCCACGCATCGGTGGTCAGGTGGACCTTGCTACTAACGGCGTTTAGTAGCGCATGTTTTATTTTGCCCTCAACATGTTTCTGCAGGGCAGGGACGGCTCGCCTGCTGAAATAAAAGCGGCTGGGCACGTTGTATTGGGGGACTGCCAATGCCATTAAGTCCCGGAAGGTGTCAGTGTCCACCAGCCTGAATGACAGCATTTCAACTGCCAGAAGTTTGGCAATGCCAGCATTCAGAGACTGTGCTCGGGGATGGTTTGCCGAGTAAGGGCGCCTTTTATCCCATGCCTGTGCTACCGATAGCTGTGATGGATGGGAACGTGCTGCTATGGGTGTAATCTGACAGGGTCTCCGGACAACAGTGGCAGAGGTTCTTCCTTGGCGATCCTGTGAGGAAGCCGAACCAGCAGTGTGTGAGCTGGAGGAAGAGGCCCCAACACGAACTGAAGAGGTGGTAGGTGGTGCTGTACGTTGGCCTACGTCTTCAGGGTGTCTCTGCAACTCCAACTCGTGCTTGGTGCGCACATGTTTCCACATATTTGTGGTATTGAGGTTGCTGACATTTCTCCCTCTTTTGACTCTCTGATGACACAGCTTGCATTTGACAAAGCAAATGTCATCTGCAACTGTGTCAAAAAAGGACCACGCACTGCAACTCTTGGGAGCGCCCGGTTTGCCTTTGGAATGAGGAATGCTCCTAACGGGTGCCGAAGTGGAGGGTACAGGCAACCAAGTCTTCCCCCTCCCTCTGCCTCCTGTTTTGGCCGGTAGGGGAATCTCTTCCTCCGAGCTGCTCCCACCACCTTCCTGTTCCTCACGCCATGATGGGTCAAGGACCTCATCATCTTCCCTCCCCTCTTCAAACAGCTGCTTCTCCAGGGTTGTCTCGCCAGCACCGTATGCACCAGAAAGTGGCAACTGAGTCTCGTCATCATCTGATGCGTACTGAGGTGTGCTGACCATAGGCACTGGCCCACTCGCCTCTTCAGATTCAGAGGGACAAAGAAGTTGCGCATCACTGCATACTCCCTCTTCTTCACATTCAGGAATGCTGCTTGGCTGGCCCCCTCTTTCCAAGCCAACAGATTCCGAGAACAGAAGTAGAGACTGTGATGGCTCCTGTTCATGTCTCTCTGACTGCCTGGGCACTTTGGCAGGTGGTGAAGAGACAGATGGTTGCTCTTCGGTGCTCTGACCCTGAGAGGATGCGGAAGTAATTGAAGTCGATGCGTTAGCTGCCATCCATCCGACAACGGCTTCAATTTGTTCCTCCCGCAGCAGTGGGGTACGTTGAGGTCCTACAAAGCTGCGCATAAAGGACTGTTGCCTGCTAAAACTGGGGGATGCTGATCCACTGTTGCCCGCAGCAGGCCCAGAATCCCCACGTCCTCTACCTGTAGAATCCCCACGTCCTCTCCCTGCAGAATCCCCACGTCCTCTCCCTGCTGAAACTCCACGCCCACGCCCACGCCCACGCGCCTTACTCCCTGCCTTCTTCATCTTGCAAGACTGCTTAAGATAGGCAGAAAAGTACAAAGGGGGGCCTTAGTGTGCTTATTCCTGAACAGCTGGTTACAGGTACAAGAAACACTAATTTTATGAAGTGTGTGTGTGTGGACTACACTTTAATAGGAGCTGATGTGGCCTACACAAGTTCCAAATGTAGTGTTTGGTGAACTTTTTTTGTGGTTTCTTTGTTGGAAACAAACTCAAAGTATGTGAACAAAGAATTGAAACTGATAGTATCACCAACTTTTTGGAGCTATTACAATGCAGGCAGGTAACCTACAATGCAAAAGATGAGGCTCCAAAAAAATTGGGTAATACTAATCTGGCTGCGCCAGCAGGGCACAAGCCAGAAAAAAAGGCTCCTCTATCTACTCCTATATAGTGTTTGCAACCAACCAATGTTGATGGATACGGATGGATGCACACTAATAGGAGAAGAAAAAATGAGCTGCACTCAAAGACAAATATGTGTGAGGCAGTGACGCACGTTGAGCGTCCTACAACCAGACGTAGCTGCAGGACACTCTACTCAGCGTGAGCTGCACTCACACACAGTCAGAGACCTCTCAGACAGCCGTCAACAGTGCAGCTAAGTGGGCACTGGCACTGACAGGCTGCAGAAAGGCTCCGCTGTGTACTCCTATATAGTGTTTGCAACCACCGTAGATGGAGACGGATGGATGCACACTAATAGAAGAAAAAATGAGCTGCACTCAAATAAAAATATGTGTGAGGCACTGACGCACGCTGAGCGTCCTACAGCCAGACGTAGCTGCAGGACACACTACTCAGCGTGAGCTGCACTCACACACAGTCAGAGACCTCTCAGACAGCCGTGAACAGTGCAGCAAAGTGGACACTAGCACTGAAAGGCTGCAGAAAGGCTCCGCTGTCTACTACTAGTGTTTGCAACCAACGTATATGGATACGGATGGAAGCACACTAGATTGAAATTATGTAAAAAATGCAGCTCAAAAAATAAAAGATGTATGAGGCAGCAGTGATCACACTGGGTGGCCTACAGCCTGACGTGGCTGCAGGACCCACTCCACATCATGAGCTGCACTCACACAGCCCTTGCAGACAGCTGTGAACACTGCTGCTAGGGCAAAGAAGGCTACAGTGGTGGTTTATGTAGCCTGGGTAAAGCACTAGATGTTTGGTGGAATCGCTATTTCTAACTGTCCCTCACAGTCTTCTACAGCAGCCTGTCCCTAACTGAATTCACAGCAGAGTGACCAGAAATGGCGGCTGCGGTGGCTTTTATAGTGCATCATGACATCATTTCGGCAGCCATTCACAGCCATGCCAATAGTTAACATGCCTACATGCCTAACAGGATGTGCCCACACTTCGGAGGATTCCCATTGGCTTAATCAAAGCAAGCAGGCTCATAGCATGATGGGAACTTCCGATTCCGATTCCGGAATCCGATATGACAAAAGTATCGGAAGTCAGTATCGGAATTCCGATACCGCTAATATCGGCCGATACCCGATACTTGCGGTATCGGAATGCTCAACACTAGTCATTAGCCATTCAGGTTGATCGGCGTTTACGTGAACGCAGGACTGCACGAGAGGTGTTGCCACTTGTTGAACATGTGTCTGAACCTATGCAATGTGATAGAGTTTTGTCCAGGGAGCAACGTCAGGAGTTCAGAAGGCGTAATAAGCTGTGTTTTTTTGTGGAGATGCCTCGCATATTATTTCTGTCTGTCCTAAATGAGAGAAATGTTTTGCACACAGGTTTTCTGTGGGTGGTGTTCAACCTAAGTTTCTTCTGGCAATTACTCTGATCTGCTCCCTGTCCACATTTTCCGCCAAGGCTTTTGTGGATTCGGGAGCAGCCCTGAATCTAATGGACTTGGATTTTGCTAAACGTTGTGGATTTCCGATGACACCTCTGCGGACGCCTATCCCTTTGAGGGGGATTGATGCTACTCCTTTGGTAAAAAATAAACCTCAGTTTTGGACCCAGGTGGTAATGCGGGTCTCCCCAGACCATCAAGAAAATTGCAGATTTTTGGTGTTGCACAATTTGCATGATACCATTGTTCTGGGGTTTCCCTGGTTGCAAATTCATAATCCAGTTTTGGATTGGAAATCTGTGTCTGTGGTGAGTTGGGGTTGTCGGTGTGCCCTTAGTGAGGCTCCGTTTTTTTCCACCTCTCCTCAGTCGCATGATGTTCCTGACTAGTTGGTGGACTTTTATGATATATTTAGTGAGAATGAGTCTGCGTCTTTGCCTCCTCATAGGAGTTATGACTGTGCAATTGAACTGAGCCCGGGGTGTAAATTTCCTAAGGGTCGGCTTTTCAATTTATCTGTACCCGAGCACGAGGCTATGCGATCCTATATTAAGGAGGCGTTGGAGAAGGGTCATATTAGACCATCCTCTTCACCCTTAGGTGCCGGTTTTTTTTTGTGGCCAAAAAGGATGGTTCATTGAGGCCTTGTATTGATTATCGTGCCCTCAACAAAATTACTATTAAATATCAGTATCCGTTACCCCTGATTTCTGATCTATTCTCCAAAGTTAAAGGTGCTTGCTGGTTTACCAAGCTTGACCTCAGGGGGGCATATAATCTTATCCGCATTAAGCATGGGGATGAATGGAAGACGGCGTTTAATACTCCGGAGGGACATTTTGAGTACCTGGTGATGCCTTTTGGGCTCACTAATGCCCCTTCTGTCTTCCAGTGCTTCAAGAATGACATTTTCCGAGACTTTGTGGATAAATTTTTGATTATCTATCTGGATGATATTTTGATCTTCTCCAAGGATTGGGATTCTCATGTGGAACATGTTCGGACTGTGTTCCGGATCTTGAGGGAGAATTCCCTGTATGTCAAAGGATCAAAATGCCTTTTTGGGGTACAGAGGATTTCATTTTTGGGATTTATTTTGTCTCCATCAACTATTGAAATGGACCCGGCCAAGGTACAGGCCATTTATGATTGGGTTCAGCCCACTTCTTTGAAGGCCCTCCAGAAGTTTTTGGGTTTTGCTAATTTTTATCGGAAATTTATAGCAAAATTTTCTACTATTGCCAAGCCATTGACTGATCTGACTAGAAAGGGTGCTGATGTGTTGAATTGGTCTCCGGAGGCTGTTTCTTCCTTTCAGGAGCTGAAGCGAAGATTCAC
Organism: Dendrobates tinctorius; assembly: GCF_039654945.1. Taxonomy (NCBI): domain Eukaryota; kingdom Metazoa; phylum Chordata; class Amphibia; order Anura; family Dendrobatidae; genus Dendrobates; species Dendrobates tinctorius. The sequence continues at coordinate 5,734,276 of NW_027361803.1, read as the reverse complement.
TTCTGCACCGGTTTAGCGGCAACCTGATGTCTCACTCCCGTTCCAGGTAGAGATGGACGCTTCTGAGATTGGTGCAGGAGCTGTTTTGTCCCAAAAGGATCCTGTAACATCTAAAATGAATCCCTGTGCTTTCTTTTCCCGAAAGTTCTCTCCATCTGAACATAACTATGATGTGGGGAATCGGGAACTGTTAGCCATGAAATGGGCATTTGAGGAGTGGAGACATTGGTTGGAGGGAGCTAAACACCAAGTCGTGGTCCTCACTGACCACAAGAATTTGATTTACCTGGAGTCGGCCAAATGCTTGAACCCTAGACAGGCTAGGTGGGCCTTGTTTTTTACACGTTTTGATTTTGTGGTCTCTTTTCTTCCTGGCACTAAGAATGTCAAGGCAAACGCCCTCTCTAGGAGCTTCTTTGCTGATTCTCCTGTGGTGACCAAGCCTGCTACCATCTTAGGCGAAGGGGTAGTTCTTTCTGCCATCTCGCCCGATTTGAGACGTGCTCTGGAAGAGTTCCAGGAGGACAAACCTGACCGTTGTCCCAGTGGAAAGTTGTATGTTCCTGACCAGTGGAAGAAGAGAGTGATGTCTGAAGTTCATTGCTCTGCATTGGCTGGTCATCCAGGTATTTTTGGTACTAGAGATCTGGTGAGTCGCTCTTTTTGGTGGCCCGCCTTGTCTCGTGATGTCAGGAAATTTGTGCAGTCTTGTGGGACTTGCTCCCGGTCTAAACCTTGTTCTCGCTCTAGTGGGTTGTTGATGCCTTTGCCGGTCCCCAGGAGGCCATGGACCCATATTTCAATGGATTTCATCTCTGATATGCCTGTCTCTCAGAGAATGACTGTTATTTGGGTGATTTGTGATAGGTTCTCTAAGATGGTTCATCTTGTACCACTCCCTAAGTTGCCATCTTCCTCTGAGTTGGTGCCCCTGTTTTTGCAACAGGTGGTTCGCTTGCACGGGATTCCTGAGAACATTGTATCTGACATAGGAGTTCAATTTGTGTCTAGATTTTGGAGTACTTTCTGTTCCAAGCTGGGAATTCAGTTGTCCTTCTCCTCTGCTTTTCACCCTCAGACCAATGGGCAGACAGAGAGAACAAACCAGACCTTGGAGTCGTATTTGAGATGTTTTATTTCCGCCGATCAGGATGATTGGGTTTCATTTTTTCCCTTGGCCGAATTTGCTTTAAATAATAGAGCTAGTTCTGCCACTTTGATGTCACCTTTTTTTTTGCAACTTTGGGTTTCATCCTCGATTTTCTTCAGGGCAGGTGGAGCCTTCTGCCTGCCCAGGTGTTGACACTGTGGTGGAGAGAATGCACCAGATCTGGGACCAAGTGGTGGATAAGTTATCTCTCTCCCAGGAAAAGGCCCAGCGGATTTCCAACCGACATAGGACCATTGGTCCCCAGTTTAAGGTTGGTGATATGGTTTGGTTATCATCAAAAAATATCGCTATGAAGGTGGCTTCTCCTAAGTTTAAGCCTAGATTTATTGGACCTTACAAGATTTTGAGATTATTAATCCGGTCTTTTTTCGTTTGGCTCTTCCTGTCACATTTAAAATTCATAATGTGTTTCATAAGTCCTTGTTGAAGAGGTTAGTTGTTCCTGGGGTGGCACCTCCGGACCCTGTATTAGTTGAAGGTAACATGGAATATGAGGTAGAGAAGATACTGGATTCCTGTCTGGCTAGACGGAGACTCCAGTATTTGGTTAAGTGGAAGGGTTATGGTCAGGAGGATAATTCCTGGTCTCTGCCTCTGATATTCATGCTAAAAGATTGGTGCGTGCCTTTCATCGGGCTCACTCTGATCGCCCTGGTGGCGTGGATGAGGGTTCGGTGACCCCTCCTCAAGTGGAGGTACTGTTGTGAGTTCATTTTCCCCTTCACCATTGAAGTCTGATGAACTCCCTCTTCTGGTGAAGGAAGGTAGTGAGGCTGATTACAAAGCACCTGAGCAGAATGATGATGACAGGGTGACTGGGATTGCTGACTGGATATAAGGCAGCCGACGCCCTTCTGCCTTGCAGGTGATTACTCTGAGGGATTCTTGGAGACCAGTCTGATTCCTGCTCCTCAAAAGCTAAGTTTTCTGCTCTACTTTTTGCATTTGTGTTTTGGTTTTGTTTTGCCTTGTTTTTCTGGATTTCTGCCTTTCCCTGCTGGGTGATCTGAATTCCTTTTTGCTCTGTCTTCAGATAATACCTGAGTACTGATATAGTCTTTTTGAAGCCTAGCGTCTTCAGGGCCTTTTTCCTTATCAGTCTGTTGGCTCTTGTTTTTGAGAGGGTTTTGGCGGATGCAGACAGCAGCTTTTCTATTCTGTCCTATTTAGTTAGCTTGGGCCCCATCATTTGCTCAGCCTATCTTTCTATCTGTGTGAGTGTTTTTCCATCTTGCTTCACCGTCATTATATGTTGGGGGCTGCCTATTGCTTTGGGGTCTGCTCTGGGGCAGTTTAGATTTCCCTTTCTGTCTTTAGGCTATGTAGTTCTCCGGCTGTGATCGAGGGGTCTAGGGCACCGTAGGAACCCCTCACGGCTACTGCTAGTTGTTGTTGTTAGGTTCAGGGGTCTGCAATCCGATAGCTGCCAACTTCTCTGGTTTTCTGGACTTAGCTAGTATTTCTGTTTTTGCCTCCTTCGGTGACTCATTCATAACACTATGCTATATATACCTGCTATCAAGTGATAAAGTACCCTTTCTCAACTTTGTACAATCTGGTCAAATCCATGCTGGGCCTGAGAACATCTGAGTCTGCCTCCTGATCTATAGACATATATTTTTAATGTGTAAACTAGGCTATATATATACGTGTTATCCGGTGAAACTGTACCCTTTATCAACTTTCTACAATGTTGTTGAATCCATACTGGGCCTGAGAACGGCTGCCGAGCTGTTAAGCAAGCTACAGCACCTGTGGTTTGGACACGTAATTTTTTCAGGAATGATGGTTAGGCCTAACTCCGGAATTGCGGTTGACCTGAACTTACTGGGAAATCATCGTTCGCGGGGAATAATCTGAATCCCAGATCCCCATCACTAACGGAGTTCAGCAGGTGATCTGCACCTGTAAGCGACAAAAGCTGGTCCTTTCAGTGTAGCATGCATGCAGCCCTGGACATGTACGGGAATGCTAGACCTGTTATTGCTCGATCTCACGTGCCAGTGCCTCGCTTATCCCTCTAGTAAGCTTGACGCTTACTGCGGGGGCATGCCGGAGTCTCGGTTGTTAATGGAATAAAGCTGAGAAATCGCTAGCACAACTACAAACACACATACCACACCACACACAGAATCGACAAAGCTTTCAAAGTGTGCATCTTTTCTTTAGGTGGCATGGTTGTGGTTTCCCGGGTGGAGTCCAATTAAGCCACAGGCTCCACTCCTGGTGGTGCCCTTTTGGACATTCCTTTAAGGTTCAGCTTTGCAATCATACTGCCCCCGGAAACCAGAAACTTTGCCTTCATGGACGCTGTTTGGAGGTTCGTGGGAATAACGCCGCCCGATCAGCAGTCGGCATATGGGTCGCCCTCCCAGGGCTGTGGGGTACTCGGTACCGGGCTGGTGTCAGTGGGATGTGTCACAGCAGCGGTGACCTGGACGGTGGCCCTGGGCGCCCATGTAAATGGCGTGGTATAATGGTAAAGAGATTATATAGATAGTTTGACGCCACCTGTGGTGTTCGGCAACATAGATGTTAGGCCGACGCTGAATGCAGATCCTCTGGGACTGCTGGTGTTGTGCAGCAAAGATGGTGAAGCTTCCCACAGGTGGAGCTGGAGTCCCAGGGAAGTGTAGATGTAGTGATGGGGGAAAGGCACAGGCGGTGTAGGTGCTGGTACCCAGATGTAGCGGTGCTGGAATAACTGTAGGACATCAGAGCGTGCAGTTCCAAAGCTTTACTCACAGTCTGCAGGTTACACAGATGCCTGCCTCCGTGCTGTGTCCTCCGGATCAGGATCTCAGCCAACCTCCGGGACCAAAATGGAAAGCTCCCTTCCAACACTCCGCCAACATGTACCTTCCTGACCGTCTCCTTTCTAGCGCTTGTGGGGGGAAGCACTCACAGGACCGTGGTTCACTGAAACGCCTCCTGTCTAACAGATGTTCCTCAGACTTTACTTGTATGGCAGACAGCTGTAGCCTTTTCCTTCTGGCTCCCACACGTCGATGCTGGGGCCTCCGAGCCTTAGTTGGGTACAGAGCATTTATAGCTGCTACTTCCCCTGGTTTCTGCTGCAGGAACGTCAGTGTCCCTACAAACTCGGAGACCGGAATCGGGACCATGCGCTCCAGCTAGGAGTGAGCCTTAACTCTGCTCATCCTCCAGCTCCCCTTCTCACGTCCACACACTTCCCCTTCCCTGCACAGAGTGCCCTAAATTACCTCGTCCCGACCACAGAGAAGAGCTCCTCAGGAGTCAGGTTCAGGGGTTTCCCTGCTAGCCTGGAGTGGGAAATGTGTTGTGTGTTGGTTTCACTGCTAGAGAGATCCTTCGTTGCTCCCAAGCTTGACAACACACTCCCAAGGAGGAAGGTAATGCCACAGTGGCGACCGTACTCTTGGGGATGCCACAAGTGCACTGAGGCCCAGCCACTGCTGGATGATGCTGCTGGTACATTGACCCAGACCACTACATTCCCCTCGCACTCTACACTGCCACAATCTGACCCAGAGGAAACTCAGGTTCCCTGTTATGAATGAGTCACCATAGGAGGCAAAAACAGAAATACAAGCTAAGTCCAGAAAACCAGAGAAGTTGGCAACTATCAGATTGCAGACCCCTGAACCTATCAACACAACTAGCAGTAGCCGTGGGGGGTTCCTACGATGCCCTAGACCCCTCGATCACAGCCGGAGAATTAAATAGGCCTAAAGAAAGAAAGGGGAAATCTAAACTGCCCCAGAGCAGACCCCAAAACAATAGGCAGCCCCCAACATATAATGACGGTGAAGCAAGATGAAAACACTAACACAGATAGAAAGATAGACTGAGCAAAGACGGGGCCCAAAACTACCTAGATAGGAAAGGACAGGAAGGCTGCTGTCTGCAATCTGCCAAAACCCTATCAAAGACATAAGCCAACAAGCTGATATGAAAAAGGCCCTGAAGCAGCTAGGCTTCAAAAGCTAAATCAGCACTCAGGTATTTTCAGAAGACAGAGCTAAAGGAATTCAGCACAGCCCAGCAGGGAATGGCAGAAATCCAGAAAAACAAAGCAAAACAAAGTCAAAGCACAAATGCAAAAAGCTGAGCAGCAAACTTAGCCTTAGAGAAGCAGGAATTCAGACTGGTCACCAAGGATCCCACAGAGAAACCACCCGCAGGGCAGAAGGGCGTCGGCAGCCTTATATCCAGTCAGTAACTCCACTCAGCCAGTCATCATCATCAGCCTCAGGTGTTTGATAATCAGGCTCACTACCTTTCTTTACCAGAAGAGGGAGTTTCTCGGGCCTCAGTAGTGAAGGGGAAAATGAACTCACAACAGTACCTCCCCCTTGAGGAGGGGTCACCGAACCCTCAACTACGCCACCAGGGCGATCAGGGTGAGCCCGATGAAAGGCACGCACCAATCTTTTGGCATGAATATCAGAGGCAGAGACCCAGGAATTATCCTCCTGACCATAACCCTTCCACTTAACCAAATACTGGAGTCTCCGTCTAGCCAGACGGGAATCCAGTACTTTCTCTACCTCATATTCCATGTTACCTTCAACCAATACAGGGTCTGGAGGTGCCACCCCCGGAACAACAGGTTCAACAAACCTCTTCAGCAAAGATTTATGGAACACATTATGGATTTTAAATGTGACAGGAAGAGTCAAACGAAAAGAGACCGGATTAATAATCTCCACAATCTTGTAAGGTCCAATAAATCTAGGCTTAAACTTAGGAGAAGCCACCTTCATAGCAATATTTTTTGATGATAACCACACCATATCACCAACCTAAAACTGGAGACCAATGGTCCTATGTCGGTTGGAAAACCGCTGGGCCTTTTCCTTGGAGAAAGATAACTTATCCACCACTTGGTCCCAGATCTGGTGCATTCTCTCCACCACAGTGTCAACACCTGGGCAGGCAGAGGGCTCCACCTGCCCTGAAGAGAATCGAGGATGAAACCCAAAGTTACAAAAAAAAGGTGACATCAAAGTGGCAGAACTAGCTCTATCATTTAAAGCAAATTTGGCCAAGGGCAAAAATGAAACCCAATCATCCTGATCAGCAGAAATAAAACATCTCAAATATGACTCCAAGGTCTGGATTGTTCTCTCTGTCTGCCCATTGGTCTGAGGGTGAAAAGCAGAGGAGAAGGACAACTGAATTCCCAGCCTGGAACAGAAAGTTCTCCAAAATCTAGACACAAACTGGACTCCTCTGTCAGATACAATGTTCTCAGGAATCCCGTGCAAACGAACCACCTGTTGTAAAAACAGGGGCACCAACTCAGAGGAAGACGGCAACTTAGGGAGTGGTGCAAGATGAACCATCTTAGAGAACCTATCACAAATCACCCAAATAACACTCATCCTTTGAGAGACAGGCATATTAGAGATGAAATCCATTGAAATATGGGTCCATGGCCTCTTTGGGACAGGCAAAGGCATCAACAACCCACTAGAGCGAGAACACAATTTAGACCGGGAGCACGTCCCACAGGACTGCACAAAATTCCTGACATCACGAGACAAGGAGGGCCACCAAAAAAACTGACTCACCAGATCTCTAGTACCAAAAATACCTGGATGACCAGCCAAAGCAGAGCAATGAACTTCAGACATCACTCTCTTCTTCCACTGGTCAGGAACATACAACTTTCCACTGGGACAACGCTCAGGTTTGTCCTCCTGGAACTCTTCCAGAGCACGTCTCAAATCGGGCGAGATGGCAGAAAGAACTACCCCTTCGCCTAAGATGGTAGCAGGCTTGGTCACCACAGGAGAATCAGCAAAGAAGCTCCTAGAGAGGGCGTCTGCCTTGACATTCTTCGTTCCAGGAAGAAAAGAAACCACAAAATCAAAACGTGTAATAAACAAGGCCCACCTAGCCTGTCTAGGGTTCAAGCGCTTAGCCGACTCTAGGTAAATCAAATTCTTGTGGTCAGTGAGGACCACGACTTGATGCTTAGCTCCCTCCAACCAATGTCTCCACTCCTCAAATGCCCATTTCATGGCCAACAGTTCCCGATTCCCCACATCATAGTTACGTTCAGATGGAGAGAACTTTTGGGAAAAGAAAGCACAGGGATTCATTTTAGATGTTACTGGATCCTTTTGGGACAAAACAGCTCCTGCACCAATCTCAGAAGCATCCACCTCTACCTGGAATGGAAGTGAGACATCAGGTTGCTGCAAAACCGGGGCGGAGGTGAATCTTCGCTTCAGCTCCTGAAATTAAGAAACAGCCTCTGGAGACCAATTTAACACATCAGCACCCTTCTTAGTCAGATCAGTCAATGGCTTGGCAATACTAGAAAATTTTGCTATAAATTTCCGATAAAAATTAGCAAAACCCAAAAACTTCTGGAGGGCCTTCAAAGAAGTGGGCTGAACCCAATCGGAAATGGCCTGTACCTTGGCCGGGTCCATTTCAATAGTTGACGGAGACAAAATAAATTCCAAAAAAGAAATCCTCTGTACTCCAAAAAGGCATTTAGATCCTTTGACATACAGGGAATTCTCCCTCAAGATCCGGAACACAGTCCGAATATGTTCCACATGAGAATCCCAATCCTTGGAGAAGATCAAAATATCATCCAGATAGATAATCAAAAATTTATCGACAAAATCTCGGAAAATATCGTTCATGAAGCACTGGAAGACAGAAGGGGCATTAGTGAGCCCAAAAGGAATCACCAGGTACTCAAAATGTCCCTCTGGAGTATTAAACGCCGTTTTCCATTCATCCCCATGCTTAATGTGAATAAGATTATACCCCCCCCGAGGTCAAGCTTGGTAAACCAGCAAGCACCTTTAACTGTGGAGAATAGATCAGAAATCAGGGGTAACGAATACTGATATTTAACAGTACTTTTGTTGAGGGCACGATAATCAATACAAGGTCTTAATGATCCATCGTTTTTGGCTACAAAAAAAAAAAACGGCACCTAAGGGTGACGAGGATGGTCTAATATGACCCTTCTCCAACGCCTCCTTAATATAGGATCGCATAGCCTCGTGCTCGGGTACAGATAAATTGAAGACCCTTGGGAAATTTACACCCCGGGCTCAGTTCAATTGCGCAGTCATAACTCCTATGAGGAGGCAGAGACGCAGACTCATTCTCACTAAATACATCATAAAAGTCCGCCAGATAATCAGGAACATCATGCGACTGAGGAGAGGTGGAAAACACCGGAGCCTCACTAAAGGCACACCAACAACCCCAACTCACCACAGACACAGATTTCCAATCCAAAACTGGATTATGAATTTGTAACCAGGGAAACCCCAGAACAATAGTATCATGCAGATTATGCACCACCAAAAATCTGCAATTTTCTTGATGGTCTGGGGCGACCCGCATTACCACCTGGGTCCAAAACTGAGGTTTATTTTTAGCCAAAGGAATAGCTTCAATCCCCCTCAAAGGGATAGGCATCTGCAGAGGTGTCATCGGAAATCCACAACGTTTAGCAAAATCCAAGTCCATTAGGTTTAGGGCTGCTCCCGAATCCACAAAAGCCTTGGCGGAAAATGTGGACAGGGAGCAGATCAGAGTAGTAGCCAGAAGAAACTTAGGTTGAACACCCCCAACAGAAAACGTGTGTGCAAAGCGTTTCTCTCGTTTAGGACAAACAGAAATAATATGCGAGTAGAGTTGAGCGATACCGTCCGATACTTCAAAGTATCGTATCGGATGGTATCGGCCGATCTTTAAAAAAAGTATCGGTATCGCCGATTCCGATACCGGAAGTCCCATTCAAGTCTATGGGACTTCCGGTATCGGAATAAGAAAAACCCTTTCCTGCCCTTGTACAGCCTCTCTGGGGTCTGTACGGGCCTTTCGGGGGGCTGTGCCGGCCTGCCAGGGGGTCTGTGCAGGCTCCGGTGGTCTGTGCCGGCCTGCCGGGGGGCTGTGCCGGCCTGCCGGTGGTCTGTGCAGGCTCCGGTGGGCTGTGCCGGCCTGCCGGGGGGCTGTGCCGGCCTGCCGGGGGGCTGTGCAGGCTCCGGGGGCTGTGCCGGCCTGCCGGGGGGCTGTGCCGGCCTGCCGGGGGGCTGTGCAGGCTTCGGGGGTCTGTGCAGGCATCGTCCGATGGGACTGCAAGTCCCATCGGGCGTTGCCTGCTACCATGACAGTGATTGACACATTAGCCAATGATGGGACAGTAATAGTCCTATCATCTGGCTAATGTGTTGAATGTAAAAAAAAAAAAAAAAAATTACATGCTACATACATACAACATGCATACTACATACATGCTACATTCATACTACATACTACATACATGCTACATACATGCTACATTCATACTACATACTACATACATGCTACATACATGCTACATTCATACTACATAAATACTACATGCAACATACATACTACATATATACTACATACATACTACATATATACTACATGCATGCTACATACATACTGCATGCTACATACATACTACATGCTACATACATACTACATGCTACATACATACCACATATATACTACATACATACTACATACATACTACATGCATGCTACATGCATGCTACATGCTACATACATAACACATATATACTATATGCATGCTACATACATAGTACATGCTACATGCATGCTACATACATACTACATGCTACATACTACATATATACTACATGCATGCTACATACATACTACATGCTACATACTACATATATACTACATGCATGCTACATACATACTACATGCTACATACATACTACATATATACTACATGCATGCTACATACATACTACATGCTACATACATACTACATATATACTACATGCATGCTACATACATACTACATGCTACATACATACTACGTATATACTACATGCTACATACATACCACATACATACTACATACATGCTACATGCTACATATATACTACATATATACTACATGCATGCTACATACATACTACATGCTACATACATACTACATATATACTACATACATACTACATACATACTACATGCTACATACATACTACATATATACTACATGCATGCTACATACATACTACATGCTACATACATACCACATACATACTACATACATGCTACATGCTACATATATACTACATATATACTACATGCATGCTACATACATACTACATGCTACATACATACTACATATATACTACATACATACTACATACATACTACATGCATGCTACATACATACTACATACATACTACATGCTACATACATACCACATACATACTACATACATACTACATGCTACATACATTCATACATATATACTACATGCATGCTACATACATACTACATATATACTACATGCATGCTACATACATACTGCATGCTACATGCATGCTACATACATACTACATACATACTACATGCTACATACATACCACATATATACTACATACATACAATACATTCATACAATACATACATAGACATACAGTACATATAACATAGAGTAACATACTTACCAATACTTGTCACATTGTTCCCCGAAGCCATTGTCTTTTCCGGAATAAATATTAACATAACAAACCACAAAAATACTCACCCACGATCCGAAGCAGTCCACGAGTGTGTCCCACGACGATCTTGGGTAGAGAACTGCAGCATCAGCTGATGCTGCCGTTCTCTACGGGCTGCAGGAATCCAATGACGGAAGGTAGGTATCCTTCCGCACTGTATTCCTCCGCCACTTTAAAAAAAAAAAAGTCCCTAGTCTCACTTTATGCCATTGCTGTGTGGGAAATTCCACACAGCAATGGCATAAAGTGAGACTAGGGACTTTTTTTTTTTAAGTGGCGGAGGAATACAGTGCGGAAGGATACCTACCTTCCGTCATTGGATTCCTGCAGCCCGTAGAGAACGGCAGCATCATCTGATGCTGCAGTTCTCTACCCAAGATCGTCGTGGGACACACTCGTGGACTGCTTCGGATCGTGGGTGAGTATTTTTGTGGTTTGTTATGTTAATAATTATTCCGGAAAAGACAATGGCTTCGGGGAACAATGTGACAAGTATTGGTAAGTATGTTACTCTATGTTATATGTACTGTATGTCTATGTATGTATTGTATGAATGTATTGTATGTATGTAGTATATATGTGGTATGTATGTAGCATGTAGTATGTATGTAGTATGTATGTAGCATGCATGTAGCATGCAGTATGTATGTAGCATGCATGTAGTATATATGTAGTATGTATGTAGCATGTATGTAGTATGTATGTGGTATGTATGTAGCATGTAGTATGTATGTAGCATGCATGTAGTATATATGTAGTATGTATGTAGCATGTAGTATGTATGTAGTATGTATGTAGTATGTATGTGGTATGTATGTAGCATGTAGTATGTATGTAGCATGCATGTAGTATGTATGTAGTATGCATGTAGTATGCATGTAGTATGTATGTAGCATGTATGTGGTATGTATGTGGTATGTATGTAGCATGTAGTATGTATGTAGCATGCATGTAGTATATATGTAGTATGTATGTAGCATGTAGTATGTATGTAGTATGTATGTAGTATGTATGTGGTATGTATGTAGCATGTAGTATGTATGTAGCATGCATGTAGTATGTATGTAGTATGTATGTAGTATATATGTAGTATGTATGTAGCATGTATGTGGTATGTATGTAGCATGTAGTATGTATGTAGCATGTAGTATGTATGTAGCATGCATGTAGTATATATGTAGTATGTAGTATGTATGTAGTATGTATGTGGTATGTATGTAGCATGTAGTATGTATGTAGCATGCATGTAGTATGTATGTAGCATGCATGTAGTATGTATGTAGTATGTATGTAGTATGTATGTAGTATGTATGTAGTATGTATGTAGTATATATGTAGTATGTATGTAGCATGTATGTGGTATGTATGTAGCATGTAGTATGTATGTAGCATGCATGTAGTATATATGTAGTATGTAGTATGTATGTAGTATGTATGTGGTATGTATGTAGCATGTAGTATGTATGTAGCATGCATGTAGTATGTATGTAGCATGCATGTAGTATGTATGTAGCATGCATGTATGTATGTAGCATGCATGTAGCATGCATGTAGCATGCATGTAGTATGTATGTAGTATGTATGTAGCATGCAGCATGTATGTAGCATGTATGTAGCATGTATGTAGTATGTATGTAGTATATATGTAGTATGTATGTAGCATGTAGTATGTATGTAGCATGTAGTATGTATGTAGTATTTTTTTTTTTAACATTTAACACATTAGCCGGATGATGGGACTACTACTGTCCCATCATTGGCTAATGTGTCAATCACTGTCATGGTAGCAGGCATCGCCAGATGGGACTTGTAGTCCTATCGGACGATGCTTGCACAGACCCCCGGACATCAGCACAGCCCCCCGGCAGGCCGGCACAGCCCCCCGGCAGGCCGGTACAGACCCCCACAGGGTGCACAGACCACCGGCAGGCCGGCACAGCCCCCCGGCAGGCCGGTACAGACCCCCACAGGGTGCACAGACCACCGGCAGGCCGGCACAGCCCCCCGGCAGGCCGGTACAGACCCCCACAGGGTGCACAGACCACCGGCAGGCCGGCACAGCCCCCCGGCAGGCCGGTACAGACCCCGGGCAGTCCACACAGCCCCCCGGCAGGCCGGCACAGCCCCCCGGCAGGCCGGCAGAGACCCCCGGAAGGCCCGAAATGACGGCACATCATGATGCGCACACACCGCGCATCATGATGACGTCAGGCTGTCAATCAACTGAACTTCCGATTCCGATGCCGAATTCCGATATTGAAAAAATATCGGAAGTCGGTATCGGAATTCCGATACAGCAAGTATCGGCCGATACCCGATACTTGCGGTATCGGAATGCTCAACACTATATGCGAGGCATCTCCACAGAAAAAACACAACTTATTACGCCTTCTGAACTCCTGACACTGCTCTCTGGACAAAACTCTATCACATTGCATAGGTTCAGACATTTGTTCAACAGGTGGCAACACCTCTCGTGCAGCTTTGCTTTCGCGCAAACGCCGATCAACCTGAATGGCCAATGACATAGAATCATCAAGACCAGAGGGAACAGGAAATCCCACCATAGTATCTTTTATGGCTTCTGACAACCCTTCCGAAAGATAGCAGCCAAGGCATTATCATTCCAGGTAGTAAGTATTGCCCACTTTCGGAATTTTTGACAGTACGATTCTGCAGAATCACGACCCTGGTTCAATGCCAGCAGGGTCTTTTCAGCCTGATCAATGGCATTAGGTTCGTCATACAACAACCCCAAGGCCTGAAAAAATGCGTTCACATTAATCAGAATAGGATCATCTGGTTTCAAAGAAAACGCCCAATCCTGGGGATCGCCACGCAGCAAAGAGATGACAATTTTAACCTGCTGCGCGGAGCTCCCTGACGAGTTAGGCTTCAAGGCAAAAATTAATTTACAATTATTTTTGAAATTCAAAAATTTAGACCGATCCCCAAAAAATACATCAGGTGTAGGAATCTTTGGTTCAGCAGCATGTGAATGAGCAAGGTAGGCGGAATTTCCCCACACTTCCGCAGTGAGCTGCTCCACACGATCAGACAATTGCTTTATCTCCATTGAGAGAAAAAAAAATTCCCCCTACGGCCTCAGAGATATAGAGGAAAAAATATACACTTTTTTTTTTTTTTTTTTTACAATTCTTTCCTGCTATTGAGTACCTTAGGATCTGCGGTATGGCGGGTGATTCTGTTATGAATGAGTCACCGTAGGAGGCAAAAACAGAAATACAAGCTAAGTTCAGAAAACCAGAGAAGTTGGCAACTATCAGATTGCAGACCCCTGAACCTATCAACACAACTAGCAGTAGCCGTGGGGGGTTCCTACGATGCCCTAGACCCCTCGATCACAGCCGGAGAATTAAATAGGCCTAAAGAAAGAAAGGGGAAATCTAAACTGCCCCAGAGCAGACCCCAAAGCAATAGGCAGCCCCCAACATATAATGACGGTGAAGCAAGATGAAAACACTAACACAGATAGAAAGATAGACTGAGCAAAGACGGGGCCCAAAACTACCTAGATAGGAAAGGACAGGAAGGCTGCTGTCTGCAATCTGCCAAAACCCTATCAAAGACATAAGCCAACAAGCTGATATGAAAAAGGCCCTGAAGCAGCTAGGCTTCAAAAACTAAATCAGCCCCCAGGTATTTTCAGAAGACAGAGCTAAAGGAATTCAGCACACCCCAGCAGGGAATGGCAGAAATCCAGAAAAACAAAGCAAAACAAAGTCAAAGCACAAATGCAAAAAGCCGAGCAGCAAACTTAGCTTTAGAGGAGCAGGAATTCAGACTTTGTCTCCAAGGATCCCACAGAGAAATCACCCGCAGGGCAGAAGGGCGTCGGCAGCCTTATATCCAGTCAGTAACTCCACTCAGCCAGTCATCATCATCAGCCTCAGGTGTTTGATAATCAGGCTCACTACCTTTCTTTACCAGAAGAGGGAGTTCCTCGGGCCTCAGTAGTGAAGGGGAAAATGAACTCACAGCAGTTCCCCTTCCCACATACTATACCACCTTACACGGTGACAAAGAGGATGGTGCAGATGAAAGTGCAGGTTCCTTGAGCAGGTGGGGGTGGCATAGTCATGGGCGATGGCACTGACACAGGGCACCGCATAGTACGCAAAAGTGTCTCTGCCGGTGGGAGGGCCTAAACAGCCAAGTGCAGTGAGATGGAAGATGGGGACGACAAGGAGTTCAGAGTAGTGCTGGGATTCCCTAGCAAGGAGACTTATGTAATTGTTTTCAATGTTGGGACAGCAATTTTTGGGGAGCACTATACTCTGGTGAATGATATATGGGGCCCACCATACACTGGAGCATTCCAAAGGTGGACATCAGACACTGGAGCAGCATTTACAGGGCCCATTATACACTAGAGCAGTAGAAATGGGGCCCATTATATATGAAGCATTATTTGGGCCCATAAGACAGTGGAGCTTCATCCATTGGGACCAACATATACTATAGCATTATGTGGAGCTCATCATATACGCTTTGAAACATTATATGGGATCAATGATTCCATATGGAGAAATATATGGGCCTCATTACTCTGTATAGCGCACCAAGCGCTGGCCATAATAATGTATGGAGTTATATACTGTCCGTTTTTGGAGGTATTGGAGAATTTAAAATGGATATCAGTCATGAGATGTAAGAAGTGAAGTATTTTTAATTGTACTATACTGCTATTTCTCTGCTGTATCGGAGCATCATGAGTTGTGGTATGTGTTAAAGGGGTGCTCTTTGGCCCTGGGCCCACGAAAACCTGGAGCCAGCCCTACCCCCCCACAACTGTAGCCAAATAACCCCCATTTTTCAGTGCGTAACTAGTATTATGAAGTAAATTAAGGTTGACAAGCTTAAGTAATAAGAATTGATGCTTTTGGCATTCAAATGGGCACTGTAGGTGTGTTTCCTGTCCTCCTCTCACTGCCGACTTTAATTCCCCATTGACTTACATTGGGTTTCGTGTTTCGGTCGGACCCCCGACTTTTCCCTATAGTCGGCCGATTTTGCTCGACGCGACTTTTGGAAGAGTCGGGTTTCATGAAACGAAACTCGACCCTAAAAAAACAAAAGTCGCTCACCTCTATTGTTTATTAATAATTTACACTATTGTATTGATAGGAGATAGAAGGTCCAGTCAGCCATTGTCCTTAGGTGGGCATGAGCCACTTTTCAGTTTTTAAATGTTTTTAACATGTTTAAACTTTTCTGTGTATAAATAAAGCATTTAATATTTCATGGTGATCCATGTTCTCTTGCATGTTTCTTTTCTCTTGTTATGAATCTTCTGCCACTTTTTGTAGTCTACGGTCAACATCCCAATATTCCGTTCAATGTCTCTACTATCTCTGATATTCCAGCTGCTGAATCCCTCGTCAAAGGTTTTTCTAAAATCTGGGAAGACAACAAGCCTACACTATTGAAATCCTTGGAAGGGATGAAAAGACACGCAGACTAAAGACATCTGGATTCTCCCCTGTTTCATCCTGTGGACAAGGTCTGGCTGTCATGTAAGTATGTCCGATTCAAGGTACCATCCTATAAATTGGGTCCTCACCTCAACGGACTGTTCAAGGTTCTAAAACATCAATCCAGTAGCCTACAAGGTCAGACTTCCTGCCTCTTTACTGATACCCAAATCTTTTCATGTGTCATTCCTCAAGCCTGCTGTCCTCAGCCCTTTTTTCAAACATCCCGGGACCAGGGGTGTACTGTAATGCTGGCGTCTCTTCACTCTGTCTCCCTTCTAAGGCAGAGACGCCGACTTACTCACCGCCACGGTCCCTCACTTTCTCCCTCCTCTCCTGCTGCTCACGTCTGGGGTGCGCACTCTGTAGGTAGATCCCTTGGCACTTATAGGGGCCGCGCGCACCGTCTTAAAGTGTCCCTAGCCAATCGCTGGGATACAATTGCTGTTGAAGGCACCTCCACCTGCATGGAGGTGCCTGTGCGACGCTGTAGTCTGTTTCTAACACGCTTGCTAGTTCTCAGGTCTCAGTGCTCGTATCCCTGTATACCGGTTCTGTATATCATTCCTGCATGTCAGTCGTGCCCTCAAGCTCCTACCTTCCTGTTTATCAGTCATACCTATCAGCACATACCGTCCTGTATATCAGCCGTGCCCACCAGCACCTGTCTGTCTGTTTATCAGCCGTGCCCAACAGCACCTACCATCCTGTATATCAGCTGTGTCTTTCAGCACCTGCTTGTATATCAGCCATCCCTCCCAGCTCCTGCATGCCTGTGTGTCAGTCGTGCCCGCCTGCACGCACCTGGCTTTATACCAGTTGAGCCCATCAGTACCTGTTTCTGTGTTTGTAGTGCCAGTCACTATACCAGACGCACCAGCCAGTACTTGCCAAGCCTACTATTCCTAGTCTATCCTGCCTCCTGTCCCTTTGGGGTCAGTGGCCATCCATCTAAGGTCGGACTTTGTGAAGCACCTTGTCATGCCCCTCCAGGCTCTCGTTGGATCATGGCACAGTGGTTCCACCACTCAATCTGTTACTTACGGGCCACATATATTGCTCCATTTAGTATAATGGGCCCCACATAGTGCTCCATACATTATAATGTGCTCCATATTGTGCTCCATACAGTATAATGGGCCACATATATTGCTCCATACAGTATTATGGGTCACAAATATATTCCTTCACTCAGTATAATGGGCCCCACATAGTGCTCCATACATTATAATGTGCTCCATATTGTGCTCTATACAGTATAATGGGCCACATATATTGCTCCATTCAGTATAATGGGCCCCACATAGTGCTCTAAACAGTATAATAGGCTCTATATAGTGTTCCATACAGTATAATGAGCCACATATATTGCTCCATTCAATATTATGGGCCCCATATAGTCCTCCATATAGTACAATGGACCCCATATAGTGCACCATAAATTAAAAATAAATAAACAAATGTTAGGCATTGGGTTCCTGTCTTTGCATAGGAGGAATCTCGAGCCTTGCCTTCTGCGGTCTCCCATTCAGTCCCAGCCACAAAGGAGGCTGCTCAACAAAGATGTCATTCCCAGCATCTTGATAAGGCCAGTGCTGTTAGATCAGTTACTGCTGCCATCTCAGGGTCAGTGATAGTAGCCTGCACTGGTCAGCAACAAGCAGCTCCTGGGACTAAGTCCTTCTTTCGGGCTACTGAGCATGCCCGCGAGTCATCCTCTCATTGGAGGCCGGGGGTCACATGCTCTGGTCCTATGGCTGCTCGGATTGGACCATCTGGAAGGTCCCGGAAGGCTGGGCCTACAAAAGGATCGCACGGCCACATGGCCGTGCGCTAGTATAGACTTTTATGGTTTAGGGTGTGTGAGATGGTGGATGCATGTGTGTGTAACTGATTCCCCTCCCTTGGCTGTGTATGTTGCAGGGTTCTGGTTTAGAGTCAGCACCTATTAGTGGCATTGTCTAGCGCCACAGTGCTATCAAGTCACCGCACATCACACTAGCGTTTGACTGTGCCATCCCGTACGTGGCACTCTCGTACCGCACCAAGTCTCAGCTCCCGCCAGTGCAGCACTGTGCGCAAGTTGTGTGCTTGTTAGCTCAATCCTAGGTGATTGGTGGCGTGCACCAGAGCGGTTCTGTGCACACTTGTGCGCTATTTTCATATTTCTCCTAGCTGGCACCCCTGCTGCGGCACCAAGCGCCCATGGTCTAGAGGGACTCTAGCCTGTTGTGAGTTCATTTTCCCCTTCGCCACTGAGGTCTGGTGAACTCCCTATTCTGGTGAAGGAAGGTAGTGAGCCTGATTATCAGGCACCTGGGACTAATGAGGATGACTGGCTGAGTGGAGTCACTGACTGGATATAAGGCTGCCGACGCCCTTCTGCCCTGCGGGTGATTTCTCTGTGGACTCCTAGGACACCAGTCTGATTCCTGCTTCCCTAAAGTTAAGTTTTCTGCTTTGCCTTTTGCATTTATGTTTTGTTTTCGTTTTCCTTGCTTTTCTGGATTCTGCCATTCCCTGCTGGGGTGAGCTGAATCTCCTTTTGCCTGTTGCTCTGTCTTCAGAATATTCCTGAGTACTGACATAGCTTTTTTGAAGCCTAGCATCTTCAGGGCCTTTTTCACTGTCAGTCTGTTGGCTCTTATTTTCATAGGGTTTTTCACGGATTGCAGACAGCAGCCTTCCTGTCCTTTCCTATCTAGGTAGTTTGGGCCCCGTCTTTGCTCAGTCTATCTTTCTGTCTGTGTAAGTGTTTTCATCTTGCTTCACCGTCATTATATGTTGGGGGCTGCCTATTGCTTTGGGGTCTGCTCTGGGGCAGTTTAGATTTCCCCTTTCTTTCTGTAGGCCTATTTAATTCTCCGGCTGTGATCGAGGGGTCTAGGGCATCGTAGGAACCCCCCACGGCTACTGTTAGTTGTCGTGATAGGATCAGGGGTCTGCAATCCGATAGCTGCCAACTGCTCTGGTTTTCTGTACTTAGCTAGCATTTCTGTTTTTGCCTCCTACAGTGACTCAATCATAACAGAATCTCCCGCCATACCGCAGATCCTAGGGTACTCAATAGCAGGAAAGAATTGTGTTTAAAAAAAAAAAAAGGTGTTTGTATATTCTTTCCTCTATATCTCTGAGGCTGTAGGGGGAATTTTTTTTTTCTCTCAATGGAGATAAAGCAATTGTCTGATCGTGTGGAGCAGCTCGCTGCGGAAGTGTGGGGAATTTCCGCCTACCTTGCTCGTTCGCATGCTGTTGAACCAAAGATCCCTACACCTGATGTACTTTTTGGGGATCGATCTAAATTTTTGAGTTTCAAAAATAATTGCAAATTATTTTTTGCCTTGAAGCCTAACTCGTCAGGGAGCTCCGCGCAGCAGGTTAAAATTGTCATCTCTTTGCTGCGTGGCGATCCCCAGGATTGGGCGTTTTCTTTGAAACCAGATGATCCTATTCTGACTAATGTGAACGCATTCTTTCAAGCTTTGGGGTTGTTGTATGACGAACCTAATGCTATTGATCAGGCTGAAAAGACCCTGTTGGCATTAAACCAGGGCCGAGATTCTGCAGAGTTGTACTGTCAAACGTTCCGAAAGTGGGCGGTCCTTACTACCTGGAATGATGGTGCCTTGGCTGCTCTCTTTTGGAAGGGTTTTTCAGAAGCCGTAAAAGATACTATGGTGGGATTTCCTGTTCCCTCTGGTCTGGACGATTCTATGTCATTAGCCATTCAGGTTGATCGGCGTTTACGTGAACGCAGGATTGCATGAGAGGTGTTGCCACCGGTTGAACAGATGTCGGAACCTATGCAATGTGATAGAGTTTTGTCTAAGGCGCAACGTCAGGAGTTCAGAAGGCGTAATAAGCTGTGTTTTTTCTGTGGAGATGCCTCGCATATTATTTCTGTTTGTCCTAAATGAGAGAAACGCTTTGCACACACGTTTTCTGTTGGTGGTGTTCAACCTAAGTTTCTTCTGGCAATTACTCTGATCTGCTCCCTGTCCACATTTTCCGCCAAGGCTTTTGTGGATTCGGGAGCAGCGCTAAACCTAATGGACTTGGATTTTGCTAAACGTTGTGGATTTCCGATGACACCTCTGCAGACGCCTTTCCCTTTGAGGGGGATTGATGCTACTCCTTTGGCTAAAAATAAACCTCAGTTTTGGACCCAGGTGCTCATGCGGGTCGCCCCAGACCATCAAGAAAATTGCAGATTTTTGGTGTTGCATGGTCTGCATGATGCTGTTGTTCTGGGGTTTCCCTGGTTGCAAATTCATAATCCAGTTTTGGATTGGAAGTCTGTGTCTGTGGTGAGTTGGGGTTGTCGGTGTGCCTTTAGTGAGGCTCCGGTTTTTTCCACCTCTCCTCAGTCGCATGATGTTCCTGACTATTTGGCGGACTTTTATGATGTATATAGTGAGAATGAGTCTGCGTCCTTGCCTCCTCATAGGAGTTATGACTGTGCAATTGAACTGAGCCCGGGGTGTAAATTTCCCAAGGGTCGGCTCTTCAATTTATCTGTACCCGAGCACGAGGCTATGCGGTCCTATATTAAGGAGGCGTTGGAGAAGGGTCATATTAGACCATCCTCTTCACCTTTAGGTGCCGTTTTTTTTTTTGTGGCCAAAAAGGATAGTTCTTTAAGGCCTTGTATTGATTATCGTGCCCTCAATAAAATTACTATTAAATATCAGTATCCGTTACCCCTGATTTCGAATCTATTCTCTAGAGTTAGAGGTGCTTGCTGGTTTACCAAGCTTGACCTCAGGGGGCGTATAATCTTATCCGCATTAAGCAGGGGGATGAATGGAAAACGGAGTTTAATACTCCGGAGGGACATTTTGAGTACCTGGTGATGCCTTTTGGGCTCTCTAATGCCCCTTCTGTCTTCCAGTGCTTCATGAACGATATTTTCCGAGACTTTGTCGATAAATTTTTGATTATCTATCTGGATGATATTTTGATCTTCTCCAAGGATTGGGATTCTCATGTGGAACATATTCGGACTGTGTTCCGGATCTTGAGGGAGAATTCCCTGTATGTCAAAGGATCTAAATGCCTTTTTGGAGTACAGAGGATTTCATTTTTGGGATTTATTTTGTCTCCGTCAGCTATTGAAATGGACCCGGCCAAGGTACAGGCCATTTATGATTGGGTTCAGCCCACTTCTTTGAAGGCCCTCCAGAAGTTTTTGGGTTTTGCTAATTTTTATCGGAAATTTATAGCAAAATTTTCTAGTATTGCCAAGCCATTGACTGATCTGACTAAGAAGGGTGCTTATGTGTTGAATTGGTCTCCGGAGGCTGTTGCTTCCTTTCAGGAGCTGAAGCGAAGATTTACCTCCGCCCCGTCTTCAGGGCCTTTTTTACTGTCAGTTTGTTGGCTCTTATTTTCATAGGGTTTTTCACGGATTGCAGACAGCAGCCTTCCTGTCCTTTTCTATCTAGGTAGTTTGGACCCCGTCTTTGCTCAGTCTATTTTTCTGTCTGTGTTAGTGTTTTCATCTTGTTTCACCGTCATTATATGTTGGGGGCTGCCTATTGCTTTGGGGTCTGCTCTGGGGAAGTTTAGATTTCCCCTTTCTTTCTGTAGGCCTATTTAATTCTCCGGCTGTGATCGAGGGGTCTAGGGCATCGTAGGAACCCCCCATGGCTACTGTTAGTTGTTGTGATAGGATCAGGGGTCTGCAATCCGATAGCTGCCAACTGCTCTGGTTTTCTGGACTTAGCTAGCATCTCTGTTTTTGCCTCCTACGGTGACTCAATCATAACACTAGCCCTTATCTCTGGGGCAGAGTCCTGTGACCATTTAAGAGCACTCCTTCAGCTGAGACCTGTGAAGTTAACAAGCTCCGGCATTTGTTTTAGCAGCTCTGTGAGGAAGCAGAGTTCGCTCCTGTGCACACCGGGTCAGTGGTTAAACCTCCAGTGTTCACTCAGTATTCCGCCATTACTGAGCAGCAGGTTTCCATCTCTGCACGGTGGACCCCGGGTTGCGATCACACTTCCTTATATTTTATATTTGGTGCGATCCGCAACCCTAACAACAAATACTCACCTCCCCCGTTTCCCACTGCTTTGGTCTCTGTATCTCCAGTCTTCTGACCCTCTGCTTTGTTCAGTACAGAGGGCTCCCTGTTGTAACGTCATCGCGCCCTCTGCGCTGAGACATCACAGAGCTCAGATGCAGAGGGGGAATGATGGGCGAGGGCGTGTCAGCTGACAGCTCCCTCTCCTATCATTTTTTCAACTATATCAGCATCCAGGATGCCAAAACAGTTGAAAGTAGAGCTGACACCTGCCCCCCAACTCATTGGCCCCATAGCGGCTGCGTGGTCTGCCGGCATTGGCAGTATGCCACTGCTTCTGGTCGCATTCCTACTAGATGCATCTGGCCTCGTGCAATACACTTGCATTGAGCGAGGCTGCAGACGTCTAGTTGGCAAATGACCCTCTGCATGCAGATCACATACTTGGGATCACAAGCCCGCCTCTACCAGCGCCAGCATTGCACATGCTGTATTGATTCATAAGTCTGGAGTCACATAAAGGGACTGCAGACTTGTAGCCTAAGACAGGGCAACCAATTTAGCGCAGCATATATATAACAGTTCTATAAGAAGAGGACAATTTTAGCATATGTAAAAAACTAATGTAATATCCAAATCTGGGGCATTAGATATCTATCTATCCATCTATCTATCTATCTATCTATCTATCTATCTATCTATCTATCATGCTGTGCCCATTCTGTGCAGCAAGATATTTTAAGTTCTGTTCCAGCTATCACTAGTAGGTGTCATAAGTTGCCCTTCTCTTTTTATTCATGTGTTTGTAATCTTCTGTTCCCCAAATGGTTAACTGTTCAGAACCGCCCTTCTTCCTGCCCTGGTCAACAACATGTAACCATTTCCAGCCACACATGTGCTCAGCTCTCTGCAAAACTATTGCCTACACCAAGCGGATTCCGGTAAGGTTTAATGCATTTATGAATATATGTTATGCATCTCTGTTAGCTGGCCATAGTGCATGCCTCATGATGTTTGCAATGCATGTTCAGCTTCTGTAATGCTAGTACACAGCATGATAGTTATGCACCCTTCAGTGAGTGTAAAACTGGCAGCCATTAGGTGTTAGATATTTCTTTCTCCTTTGCTGCTGTGTATGTTATATTATTCAGCTTCTGCATAATGCATGATAACAGCATCCTGTATCATTGCTACTGTTGTGATGGTACCTTGTATTGCTGTGATTACCTGCCAGTATTTGTGTATTGTATATTACCAGTACTGACATGCTGCATTATCTGTCTCTTATAGTTTTTACTTGAATCATCCACATTTTGTACAACAATCTGCTGAATCATCTCAACAATCTTCGATATCATCTACAACTTTGTACAACTCCTGATCTCATCTACTACTGTGCTCTACTATACCATCTGTTATCATCTCCCATTGTTGTCCATATCATCCCAAAAAATAATAGACTTAAGCACCCATACAGTCTTGTTTCTGGGAGTGGATGAAAGGTTAAGTCGTATGCTGGAATCCACACAGTATCATACGTGGAAGAAGGCAGAACATATCATCTTTCTATTGTCTATCTATCTTCTATTATCTATCTATTATCTTTCTATCTATCTATCTATCTATCCCATTGCCCAATATCTTTGTATTGTTAGGATATTGTTGGTTAGGATGACTCTCTTGGGCTTTTCTACTATAACTTTATTATCATTTTTCAGGCTAATATTAGCTGAAGCCATTTGCAGCCTCCTTACGTTGCTATATCTATTCCACCAAACTCCTACAGGCGGGATTTAGATGTTAATCCAGAGGTGATTTTTCGCAGCAGCTGTCTGCGGGCCTGAGAGGTGTGGCAAATTACACCATTAAGACAGTGAGATGGTGATGGAACGCTAATTATGTGTGCAGACACGACACAGGTGTGTGCTGAAGAGGCCGCCAACTTACTAATGAGGCCTGACACCATATAAGCAGCACCGCTCTCTAATATAATGGCTCCTGTACATGATAGAACCGATGCCAATGGGTTCTAGGAAATTCGCCCTAGCGTGTATGTCTGAAAATCACATTAGCAGTTTCCATACTTTTAATTTTTATGCCCTAAAATCAGACGGATTTTTGAAACATTATTTTTTTTTGCTAGGAAGTTGTAAGGGTTAAAATTGACCAACAATTTCTCATTTTTTACAACAAAATTTACATAACCATCTTTTTTTGGGACCACCTCACCTTTGAAATGACTTTGAGGGACCTATATGACAGAAAATACCCAAAAGTGACACCATTCTAAAAACTGCACCCCTCAACGTACGCAAAACCAAATTCAATAAATATATTACCCCTTCAGCTGCTTCAAATGAATTATTTTAATGTGGAAGGAAAAAATGAACATTTAACTTTTTTTTTCACAAAAATGTTACTTTGATTTTTTTATTTTCTCAAGGGAAAGAAGTTGTGCAATATCTCCTGAGTATGTCGGTACCCCATATTTTGGGGAAAACCACTGTTTGGGTGCATGGCAGGGTTCGGAAGGGAAGGAGCGCCGTGTGACTTTTTAAACCTAAAATTAGCTGGAATCGAGAGCAGATGTCTTGTCACTAGAGATGAGCGACTTTGCTTTTTTAGGGTCGAAATGTTAGGTTGAACAATAAATAATTTTCAATAGTTGCCTGCTCCTGGCCCAATGGGTATTGATCAGTGGCCACTAAAAGAATCACACCACACAATTGGATGTAACCTCTCTTGATCAATGTATGGCACAGCTCCAAGGGAGAGCAAGAGAAGAGAGAACTTTATTGATTCAAACAGGTTTTTATATCCCTTGTGAAGGGGCTCGGTTAACTCTAAAATGGGAGTGTCCAGATGTATTCCATTGATTAGTGGGTTGGGCAGTAAGCTGGTCTGGGCGGATCCATGAGGTCATCACAGTGGGCGTCATCTTGGGTGGTTTGGCCAAACAGGAAATTCCAGTTCTATGAGCACACGGTATGAGGTGCTGGCAGCCATCTTTAGTGTCACACTTTGATCTGAAAAAACTCATGTAAGGTGAAATAATAAACTTGAGGTTAATTAAGTATTTGATCTTAAGGCTCTCCTCAACAGAGTCGGGTTTCATGAAACCCGACTTTCGCAAAAGTCGGGTCGAGCGAAATCGGCCGACTATAGGGAAAAGTCGGAGGCCGACTGAAACACGAAACCCAATGCAAGTCAATGGGGAAGCAAAGTCAGCAGGGAGTGGAGGACAGTAAACACACCTACAGTGCCCATTTCAATGCCAAAAACATCAATTCTTATTACTGAAGCTTGTCAACCTTAATTTACTTCATAATAATAGTTACGCATTGAAAACTGGGGGTTATTTGGCTAAAGTTGTGGGGGGGTAGGGCTGGCTCCAGGTTTTCGTGGGCCCTGGGCCAAAGAGTGTCAGTGCGCCCCTTTAACACATACCACAACTCATGATGCTCCGATACAGCACAGAAATATAGGTATAGTACAATGACAAATACTTCACTGCTTACATGACATGACTGATCTATTTTAAATTGTACAATAGCTCAAAAAAAGGACAGTATATTACTCCATACAGTATTATGGCTACCACATTGTGCGCCATACAGAATAATTAGCCCCATATATTTCTCCATACAGAATAATTGGCCACATATAATGTTCCATACAGTATATGATGAGCTTCACATAATGCTACAGTATATGATGGTCCCTTTGGACAATGCTCCAGTGTGTTATGGGCCCAAGTAATGCTCCATATAAAATGGGCCCCATTTCTGATGCTCCAGTGTATAATGTGCCCCGTAGATGCTGCTCCAGTGTTTGATCAGCCGCATTTAGAATGCTCAAGTATGTGATGGGCCCCATAGATCATGCTCCAGTGTCTTATGGGCCATAATAATGCTCTATATATAATGGGCCCCATTTCTAATGCTCCAGTGTATAATGAGCCCCGTATATGCTGCCCCAGTGTCTGATGTCCCCCATTTGGAATGCTCCAGAGTATGATGGGCCTCTTGGATGATGCTCCAGTGTATGATGGGCCCAAATAATGCTCCATATATAATGGGCCCAATTTCTAATGCACCAGTTTATAATGTGCCCCATAGTTGCTGCTCCAGTGTCTGATCTGCCCCATTTATAATGCTCCAGTATATGATGGGCCTCATTTATTTATTTATTTTTTATTATTTATTATTTATTGTTATAGCGCCATTTATTCCATGGCGCTTTACATGTAGGGAGGGGTATACATAAAAACAAGTACAATAATGTTGAACAATACAAGTCATAACTGGTACAGGAGGAGAGAGGAACCTGCCCGTGAAGGCTCACAATCTACAAGGGATGGGTGAAAATACAGTAGGCGAGGGTAGAGCTGGTCATGCAGCGGTTTGGTCGATCGGTGGTTACTGCAGGTTATAGGCTTGTCGGAAGAGGTGGGTCTTCAGGCTCTTTTTGAAGGTTGCGATGGTAGGTGAGAGTCTGATATGTTGTGGTAGAGAGTTCCAGAGTAGGGGTGATGCACGAGAGAAATCTTGTATGCAATTGTGGGAAGAGGAGATAAGAGGGGAGTAGAGAAGGAGATCTTGTGAGGATCGGAGGTTGCGTGCAGGGATGATGCTCCAGTGTATGATGGGCCCTAATAATGCTCCATATATAATGGGCCCCATTTCTAATGCTCCAGTGTATAATGAGTCCTGTAAATGCTGCTCCAGTGTCTGATGTTCCCCATTTGGAATGTTCCAGTATATGATGGGCCTCATGGATGATGCTCCAGTGTATGATGGGCCCAAATAATGCTCCATATATAATGGGCCCCATTTCTAATGCTCCAGTGTATAATGTGCCCCATAGATGCTGCTCCAGTGTCTGATCAGCCCCATTTACAATGCTCCAGTATATGATGGGCCTCATGGATGATGCTCCAGTGTATGATGGGCCCTAATAATGCTTCATATATAATGGGCCCCATTTCTAATGCTCCAGTGTTTAATGAGCCTGTAAATGCTGCTCCAGTGTCTGATGTCCCCCATTTGGAATGCTCCAGTATATGATGGGCCTCATAGATGATGCTCCAGTGTATGATGTGCCCTAATAATGCTCCATATATAATGGGCCTCATTTCTAACGCTCCAGTGTATAATGAGCCCTGTAAATGCTGCTCCAGTGTCTGATGACCCCCATTTGGAATGCTCAAGTATATGATGGGCCTTATGGATGATGCTCCAGTGTATGATGGGCCCAAATAAAGCTCCATATATAATGGGCCCCATTTCTTATGCTCCAGTGTATAATAGGCCCCATAAATACTGCTCCAGTGTCTGATGTCCCCAATCTGGAATGCTCCAGTATATGATGGGCCTCATGGATGATGCTCCAGTGTATGATGGGCCTTAATAATGCTCCATATATAATGGGCCCCATTTCTAATGCTCCAGTGTATAATGAGCCCCGTAAATGCTGCTCCAGTGTCTGATGTCCCCCATTTGGAATGCTTCAGTATATGATGGGCCCCATTTTTAATTAACCCATGCATGGTATGTGAAAAGAGCTCCATGGAGTAATCTGAAGTGTGTGCTGCCACATCCTTCACTTTTGGTTTGGGTGAAGGACACAAGAAAAGGGTTTGCTCCTGACCAGAAGCCTGCACTGACGACTCAGTGCTTGCATTTTTTTAAACTTCAGAAGAGGAGGCGATAGAGCTGGAGGCTGTTTCAGCAATGTAAGCAAAAAACAGTTCCTGATGCTCCGGCTTTAAAAGTAGTCTACCTACTCCCAGAAAAGGGAGCCTTCCAGGCCTTCAGAGCTACACCATGATGCAGGCTCAACACCTCCTGCCTTAGCTGCTATTGTCTTTTTGGCACTACCAGCAGATGCACCACCACCACCATCAGTACCAGGTGGCCCCCCATGCCCATGTCCGTGTCCTCTTCCACCATACTTACTCATGTTTTGGAAAATGGACCCAAAATACCAGCAGATTTATGGTACTGTATCAGAAGCATACAGCTCTATACAGTCTAGGGATAGCAGTAAATCTCCGTATATATGTCATGAGTCATATACAGACACTCACAGGCTCAGTATGGATTACACAATAAAATAAAAAGTTGAAGAAGGGTCCAGTATCACCAGATGCAAGGTATATATAGTATAGTGTAAACATTATGAATCTCCGTATATATTTCAGGAGGCAGACACAAATGCTCTCAGGCCCAGTATGGATTACACAAGAACATGAAAAGCTGTAAATGGGTAATGTAACACAAGCGTACAGCTGTATACAGTGTTGGGGTAATCTTAAAGCTCCAAATATATTTCCGGAGTAACAGACAGACGTTCACAGGCTCTTTATGGATTACACAAGAATCTAAATAGCAAAAAAGGTTACTGTATCAGAAGCGTACAGCTGTATACAGTGTTGGCCAAATTTGAAATCTTGGTATATATTTCCGGAGTCACCCTCAGACGCTCACTCAGTCTGGGTTTGACCATAATAAAAAATGTTGTAAAAAAGGTACTGGATAACAAGATAGCAAGAATATATATTATAGGGTACAATTCAAATCTCTGCATACATAGTCCGTAGTCACTCTCAGACGCTTACCCAGTATGGATTTAACCGTAATACTAAATGTCAAACAAAGGTACTGTATAACAAGATACAAGCTGCATCGAGTATAGGGTAAAAATTGGTGTCTCCGATTCACCATATATATATAGAAGGCGTAAACCACACACGCTCACTCACTATGAATGATACCGTAATAAAACATTTTGAACAAAGGTACTGTATCAGCACATACCAGGTGTATCCAGTCTAGGGATAATTGTAAATTTCCATCTGTACTTCCGGAGTCAGACACAGATACTCACAGGCTCACTATGTATTACACCAGAAAAGTTCAAAAAGGGAAAGGTATTCGAAGAGTACAACAGTATACAGTGTTATGGTACTTTTAAATCTTCGTATATATTTCAATCTCAGTTAGCCAGTCCAGACTCTCCACTACTGGAAACTACATGGATACAAGTACAGACAGAAAGTCGAGTGTTAGCAGAAATTTGGGAATTACTCGTCGCGGGAAAACCTCCCAGTAGATGTTGCAGAGGCGATGCAGACCCTCAATTACTGTGTCTGTGGAGACAGCAAAAATGGTTCTTTGTGAAGAAAGGATTGCTTTATCGCAGTAGCATGGATCACATCACCGTTACTCGTCTCCATCAAATTGTGATCACAGGGAGAAATGTAGACATGGTCCTCACTGCCTATCATGATGTGTCTGGTCATTTTGGAGTGCCAAAGACAGAAGCCACAGGCCGTAGGTGATTCTATTGGATTGGCATGAGAGGAGACATTGAAAAATGGTGGTAGGAATGTCACACGTCTGTGACTATCACAACTGTGAAAGGTGATCATAAAGCACCACTGCATCCGCTTGTAAGTTGACGTCCATTACAAATGGTAGCCATTGATCATCTGAAGGTAGAGGCCAGCAGGACAGGCCATAGCTACATTTTAACCATCATCGATCAATACACCAAATTTGTAGTGGCAGTCCCTGTGAAGGATTTAACTGGCCAGACTACACAGCGGTGGAGCAGAGAGAGGTAAGTGTTATGATTGAGTCACCGTAGGAGGCAAAAATAGAAATGCTAGCTAAGTCCAGAAAACCAGAGAAGTTGGCAGCTATCGGATTGCAGACCCCTGAACTTATCAACACAACTAGCAGTAGCCGTGGGGGGCTCCTACGATGCCCTAGGCCCCTCGATCACAGCCGGAGGACTACATAGCCTAAAGACAGAAAGGGAAATCTAAACTGCCCCAGAGCAGACCCCAAAGCAAAAGGCAGCCCCCCACATATAATGACGGTGAAGCAAGAAGAAAGAACAAAACACAGACAGAAAGATAGACTGAGCAAAGATGGGGCCCACGCTAGCTTAGATAGGAAAGGACAGGAAGGCTGCTGTCTGCAATCCGTGAAAAACCCTATGAAAATAAGAGCCAACAAACTGACAGTAAAAAAGGCCCTGAAGACGCTAGGCTTCAAAAAAGCTATGTCAGTACTCAGGAATATTCTGAAGACAGAGCAACAGGCAAAAGGAGATTCAGCTCACCCCAGCAGGGAATGGCAGAATCCAGAAAAGCAAGGAAAACAAAACACTAATGCAAAAAGGCAAAGCAGAAATCTTAGCTTTAGATGAGCAGGAATCAGACTGGTTTCCTAGAAGTCCACAGAGAAATCACCCGCAGGCCAGAAGGGCGTCGGCAGCCTTATATCCAGTCATTAACTTCACTCAGCCAGTCATCATCATCAGCCCCAGGTGTTTGACAATCAGGCTCACTACCTTTCTTCACCAGAAGAGGGAGTTCCTCGGGCCTCAGTAGTGAAGGGGAAAATGAACTCACAACAGGTAAGTATTGCAACTTGCAAGTGCTGTGGCCATGACCAAGCAGGGGGGGCACACTCGTGGGCGACGATACTGCCACAGGGTCCCTCATAGTATGCTGGTGTGTCTGACGGCGAGTGGGCCCCCACCATCAGAGACACTGTATTGTACTATGAGGGACCCTGTGCCAGTGCCGTCAGCCACCAGTGAGCCCATCCACCTGTTCAGAGCAACGGCACTTGCATGGGTGCACCAGGTGTTGACCCCAGCCCTTCGGGGGGTGAGCAGCCCAGTTAGGGAGATTTAAAAAATGGCATTGTCAGGAACACCGCACTGCACTTGCTCACTGAGCCAGAGCGCGTGTCCTGAGTACAAAGACTGTGCGCAAAGATACCTGCGCAGCGGGCAGCAGTGGTGACAATGCATGCTCCAGGACCTGAATCATGTGACTGCTGGGGGCGTGGCCTAAGCTCCACGGAGTTAGGAGCTGCAGGGAAACTCCTAGAAAGGTAACTGCAGGACAATGTTACCAAGGGGCATAGACAGAGACAGAAACCAGATCAAGCCGAGGTCAAAGCACAAGATAGCAATACAGTACCAAAGGATTAGACAGAATGGATAGTCAGGATGTAGCAATAGATCAGAAAACCAGAACAGGTATTAGACGGTACAATAGGGGTAAACTGTAACGGAGTAACGATAGCCAAGTCAGGAGGTCAGAACCAGAAAAGACAATGGTACCAAAACAAAAGACGGAGTACAGAGTGAAGGAGCAAGCTGGTCATACACGGGAAGCAAACAAACAACGCAGAGTACACGCACACCAGGGGTTAGACACACCAGAACAGCAGTATAACTGACAGAGAATGCTAGTTTGGAGTGAGTATAAATACCCCTCCCAGATCCAAAGAGAGGCCAGCAAAAGTTAACCCTGTGAGAACAGGACATTAACCATGTTCAAACCATGACAGTGCCCCCTCTAAATGGGGGGGCCACTGGACCCCCAGGTTTCTCAGGGTACCTGGCATGAAAAGCCCGCACCAGTCTATCAGCGTGCACCGAACTGGCCGGAACCCACGACCGATCCTCAATGGAATATCCCTTCCAATGGATAAGGTACTGAAGTCTCCAGCGCACCCACCGCGAATCAGCGATGCACCCTACCTCGTACTCTAGTTGACCCTCTACCAATACTGGTGGAGCCACAGATGAGGGATCTTCTCTAACTGTCCCCACAGGTTTTAATAGGGACCTGTGGAAGACGTTAGAGATTTTGAAGGAAGTGGGCAACTGTAATCTGTATGCCACTGGGTTGATCACCTCTACAATCTTGTATGGGCCAATAAATTTGGGGCCCAACTTCATAGAGGGTATTTTAAGTTTGATGTTACGGGTGGACAACCAGACTTTTTCCCCCACTGTCAACGCAGGAACCACCCCCCTCCTCCTGTCTGCAAAATCTTTGAATTTCTTCTGGGCTTTGGAGAGGTTCCCTTGTACCTCCTTCCAGATGATTTATAATTGTTGTACCATCCCCTCGGCACCAGGGCAATCCGAATCCATACGGGAAAATTCCCCAAACTGCGGAACAAACCCATAATTGACCAGAAAGGGAGACTTTCTGGTAGACTGATTAATCCGACAGTTGAATGCAAATTCTGCCATGGGTAATACCTCACACCAGTCTTCCTGTCTGGAAGAGGCCAGGCATCTCAGAATCTACTCCAATGATTGGTTGGTGCGTTCCGTTTGTCCGTTGGATTCCGGGTGATAGGCAGAGGAGAATGACAACGTGACCCCCAACTTCATACAAAATGCTCTCCAAAACTTGGCCACAAATTGCACAGCCCTGTTTGACACCACGTTCACAGGCACTCCATGCAGTCGAACAATGTGCTGTATAAACAAGCGGGCCAAGGTTTCAGCGGATGTTAATGCAGGTAATGGCACAAAGTGGGCTTGCTTAGAAAATCTATCAACCACTACCCATACCACTGAGTTGCCCTTGGAAGGTGGAAGGTTAGTGATAAAGTCCATGGACAGGTGTGTCCATGGATTATCTGGAATTGGCAAAGGCACCAATTCCCCGGCCGGCCAGACCTGAGAGCTTTTAGAGCGCGCGCACACCCCACAAGTATTCACAAACCTTTATATATCAGTACCCATAGAGGGCCACCCAAAACCCCTAGCTACTGCCCCCCGGGTAGCTGCAATACCAGGGTGTGCACTTAACACAGAGTCATGAAATTCTTGAATGAGTGTGGGACGGAATTGTTCGGGTACAAGCAATTTACATGGGGGTTTATTCCTGGGAACTTGTGCTTGTGCTTCCAGAATCTCTGTAACTCAGAGAAGATTTCGGCTAAAAGCCACTCACGGTTAAAGAATGGAGGAAGGAGGTTCTGGAGGGTACACAGAATCAAAACTTCAGGATAAGGCATCTGCCTTTACATTTTTAGACCCTGGTTGGAACGTGATGCTAAAATGAAATCGAGAAAAAAAAAGTGCCCACCAAGCCTGTCTGTGGGTCAATCTCTTAGCAGACTCGATATAGGCCAGGTTTTTATGATCAGTGATGACCGTAGTGGGATGAGCAGCCCACTCCAAAAAGTGCCTCCATTCTTCAAAGGCCAATTTAACTGCTAACAATTCCCTGTTACCGACATCATAGTTTCTCTCGGCCGAAGAGAACTTCTTAGAGAAAAAGGCACAGTGTTTGAGGTTAGTCAGGGTAGAGGGGCCCTGTGACAATACTGCCCCCACCTCCGAAGCGTCGACCTCGACGATAAAAGGTCTTGACGAATCGGGTTGTACCAACACAGGGGTTGTAGTACAACACTTCTTTAATGCCAGGAAGGATTTTTTTGCGGCCACGGACCAATTTTTTACATCTGCCCCTTTAAGAGTGAGGTCCGTCAAGGGTTTTACCACCTCGGAGAACCCTTTAATGAACTTCCTATAATAATTAGCGAAGCCCAGAAATCGATGCAACCCCTTCAGGTCATGAGGCTTCACCCAATCTATAATGGCCTGAACCTTCCCTGGATCCATGCGGAATCCCTCTCCGGATACAATTACACCCAGAAAAGACAGTTCTTGCATAAAAAATGAGCACTTCTCCAGCTTAGTATACAAATGGTTCTCCCGGAGTCTCATAAGCACCGTACACAGATGATGCAAGTGTGACTGACTGTCCTCAGAGTAAATCAAGATAAGATCCAGGTAAATGACTATGTAACGTTCAATCAAGTCAGAAAAAACAACATTAATAAAGTTCTGAAAAACCGCAGGAGCGATAGTGAGGCCAAAGGGCATAACCAGGTTTTCAAACAGCCCCTCAGTTGTCAGGAACGCTGTTTTCCATTCGCCCCCCTCCCGGATCCTTATAAGGTTATAAGCCCCTCGTAGATCGAGCTTGGCTCCCGTGAGTTGATTGCATAGATCAGGAATCAACGGGAGAGGGTACGTGTTCTTAACAGTAATTTTGTTCAGTTCTCGAAAGTCGAGGCAAGGTCGCAACCCACCATCTTTTTTCTTTACAAAGAAAACCCCCACTGCCACGGGTGAGACCGAGGGCCAAATATGCCCCTTGCGAAGGCTTTATTTAATGTACTCTTTCATAGCTTGGCGCTCAGGCCACGACAAATTAAACAAACGAGCCTTGGGTAATTTGGCTCCAGGTACTAAATCGATAGCACAATCATATGGTCTATGTGGTGGGAGCGCCTCAGCCTCGCTTTCGGAAAACACATCTTTAAAGTCTCTCAGGTACTCCGGAATGCCCTCCAGACCGACAGATGACACAGATACGGATTTTATCGGATTGACAAAAGGAACCGGGTTACAACACAGACCATTATCATTACATCCCCATCGGGTGATCTCCCTCTTCACCCAGTCAATAAGAGGATTGTGGCATTGCAACCAGGGCATTCCCAATATCAGTCCTGCAGGCAGATTATTCATAATGAAGCAACTTAAATTTTCCACATGAGTGGAACCCACTTTCATAGAAAAAACTTCAGTTATAATGTCAGGAACACCGCACTGCACTTGCTCACAGAGCCAGAGCGCGTGTCCTGAGTACAAAGACTGTGCACAAAGATACCTGCGGATCAGGCAGCAGTGGTGACAATGCATGCTCCAGGACCTGAATCACGTGACTGCTGGGGGCGTGTCCTAAGCTCCACGGAGCTAGGAGCTGCAGGGAAACTACTAGAAAGGTAACTACAGGACAATGTTACCCAGGGGCATAGACAGAGACAGAAACCAGATCAAGCCGAGGTCAAAGCACGAGATAGCAATACAGTACCAAAGGATTAGACAGTATGGATAGTCAGGATGTAGCAATAGATCTGAAAACCAGAACGGGCATTAGACGGTACAATAGGGGTAAACTGTAATGAAGTAACAATAGCCAAGCCAGGAGGTCAGAACCAGAAAAGACAATGGTACCAAAACGAGAGATGGAGTACAGAGTGAAGGAACAAGCCGGGTCATACACAGGAAGCAAACAAACAACGCAGAGTACACACACACCAGGGGTCAGACACACCAGAACAGCAGTACACCTGACAGAGAATGCTAGTTTGGAGTGAGTATAAATACCCCTCCCAGATCCAAAGAGAGGCCGGCAAAAGTTAACCCTGTGAGAACAGGACATTAACCATGTCCTAACCATGACAGGCATATGTTGATGTGTAGGCTAGACATTCAGCTGCTGCAAATGGCGGAATTGGACAAGTCCGAGGAAGAGGAGGACAAAAGTGAGGCAGTTTTCTGACAACCTATGTGTCATCAGGGGAAGGTGTGACAAAATCCTTTGAAACCCATGCATGGTTCATTTTAACGAATGTTAGATCATCAACATTTTGGGTCGACAGACGGGTTCTTTTTTCTGTCAGGATTGATCCAGCAGCACTGAAGACTCTTTCAGATAACACACTAGCAGCAGGGCAAGCAAGCTCCTGTAAGGCATAGTGTGCCAATTCAGGCCAGGTGTCCAGTTTTCAGGCCCAATAGTCAAAGGGGAGTGACCTGTGAGGGAGAACATCGATATTGGAGGAGAAGTAGTTTGTAATCATAGTTGACAACTGCTGCCTCCTGTCACTTTTAATCGATGCAGTATTAGCAGTTGTGTGAGCGGTACTTGAGAAATCATTCCACAACATAGTCATTAAACCCCTGTCTCCAACTCCACTTCGGCTGTGTGCACCACGAACACCTCTTGTGCCCACTATGGCTCGTGGGAGAACCATCACCGCTGCTGTGTGCTGGGAAAGCCTCAAACAAATGGTTTACCAGAATTGCTTGTTTGTTAGCCAATATTATCTCTAGGTTCTCCTGTGGCATGATGTTGTGTAATTTTCCTTTGTAGCATGGATCGAGGATGCTGGCCAGCCAGTAGTCGTCATTCTTCATCATTTTGGCAATGCGGGGGTCCCTTTTTAGGATCCGCAAGGCACAATCACACATGTGGGCCAATGTTCCAGGTGTCAATAATTATAATGCACTGCCACTGCTGGGTGGAGTAGCACTTTCTGGCAAATCCACATCCCTACAGACAGGCACAAACACAGTACCTGACCTTGGAAAGCCAACATTTTCTCTTGCCCCCTGAGAAGCATCCTCCTGCCCAAAATAATCATCCCCCTCCTCCTCCTCTTCCTCTTCTTCCTCCACCTTGTCCAGGACAGTTCCCTGACCAGACAATGGCTGACTGTCAGCATGGCTTCCCTCCTCCTCCTGCTCCTGTTCCTCCTCGGCTGAAGACGCCAGATCCTTAATGTGCGTCAAAGTTTGCATGAGCAGATGCATAAGTGGGATGCTCATACTTATGATGGTGTCTTCTGCTCTTACCAGCCGTGTGCATTCCTCAAAACACTGAAGGACTTTACAGAGGTCTTTCAGCTTTGACCACTGCACACCAGACAACTCCATGTCTTCCCTCAAACTGCCTGCCCGTGTATCCTCCCACAAATGCGTTACAGCCTGCCTCTGTTCGCACAGCCTCTCAACCATGTGCAGGGTGGAGTTTCACCTTGTTGCAATGTCTATGATTAGGTGGTGCTTGGGGAGGTGGAGCAATCGCTGCAGCTTTTGCATACGACTGGAGTGTACGGCCGAGCGACGGATGTGCGAGCAGTCTTCGCACCTTATGGAGCAGGGATGTTAACTCTGGATAATTATTAAGGATGCACTGCACCACCAGGTTCAAAGTGTGAGCCAGGCAAGGTATGTGTGTGAGATTTGCACGGGCTATGGCTGCCACAAAATTCCGGCCGTTATCACTAACTACCTTGCCTGCCTCAAGATGTAGACTGCCCAGCCATGACTCAGTTTGTCGCTGCAAGTAGTCGGCCAGTGCCTGTGCTGTGTGTCTGTTGTCGCCCAAAGACATCATCTTTAACACAGCCTGTTGATGCTTACCACTAGCTGTTCGATAGTGGGACACCTCGTGTGCATCACTGCCAGCTGCGGATGGAGTGCTCGTGCGACTGCGCTCTGTGGACGAGCTTTCGCTTATGGAGGAGGAGGAGGGTCGAAAGCCTACAGCCAACTATTTCCTATACCTTGGGCTAGGCAGCACTGTTCCACCATCGTTGTCCCCTGTGGAGCCTGCATCCAACTCATTAACCCAGTGCGCAGTGATGGACACGTAACGGCCCTGGACATGCCTACTGGACCATGCATCTGTTGTGAGGTGCACCTTTCCACTCACTGATTGCTTGAGTGCATGGACAATGCAGTCTTTCACATGCAGGTGGAGGACTGGGATGGCTTTTCGAGAAAAGAAGTGCCGACTGGGTAGGTCATAATGTGGGACTGCATAGGCCATGAGCTCGCAGAAAGCTTCGCTTTCAACCAAATGGTAGGGCATCATCTCTAATGAGATTAGTTTAACAATGTAGGCGTTCAAACACAGTGTACACTAGGGTGACCGCAAAAAATCGATGTCGGAATTTTGTCCGTCTGGACCCCACAAAACGATTCCCCTTTCCAGATATTGAGATAGCCAAAATTTGAGCTCGATCAAACGACATTAACCCGTGCCGCTCGTCACTCAAAGTTTGAAAAAAATCCAAATTGAGGTATTTTAAGATTTAGGTATTTTGCATAGTCTGTTAGACTATAAAGAATGTGACAACAACATTGCAGAAATAGCCCTTACCAAATTTTCGAACCATTTGTGGCATTTGAATGCAGAGTTGGTGGGATTATCGTTTTTTGATCCCACCATTACAGACAATGAAAAGTTGTTAATGGCTAATAAATTGCTCAGTAGCACAGATGAACCATCAGAGCACGCTAGGGTTGTAAATCCAAAAGTTAGGAAAGAAAAATTAAAAGAGGTAGGAAGTAACCGACTTTAACGACCTTCTGACAAAAGATGAAGAACAAAAGCAATATGTCCTGCAAGTTGTAAGCAAATGCCGAGCATTATATTCTGACGTTTCAAAAACTACTTTAACAAAAGCTCTAGAATAGATTAGATAACTATGTAAAATTATCAACTCATGTAGGTTAGCGTGCTCTGATGGTTCATCTGTGCTACTGAGCAATTTATTAGCCATTAACAACTTTTCATTGTCTGTAATGGTGGGATCAAAAAACGATAATCCCACCAACTCTGCATTCAAATACCACAAATGGTTCGAAAATTTGGTCAGGGCTATTTCTGCAAAGTTGTTGTCACATTCTTTATAGTCTAACAGACTATGCAAAATACCTAAATCTTAAAATACCTCAATTTGGATTTTTTCAAACTTTGAGTGACGAGCGGCACGGGTTAACGTCGTTTGATCGAGCTCAAATTTTGGCTCTCTCAATATCTGGAAAGGGGAATCGTTTTGTGGGGTCCAGACGAACAAGATTCTGACATTTTTTCCCCCCATATGAGATCCGGTCACCCTAGTGTACACGGATGAGAGGATGAGTACTTTCTTGTCCTACTTAGAGTGTCTGGTAGTGTTAGCTGGACTGGAGAGCTGCATATGGGGGAAGTAGCGGTGGACCGGACGGAGTGAGGGGGGGTTGGTGATGGTATTGGTGGTGATGGCCTATATTCAGTGTTGTGTTGCAAAACCATTGTGATTCCCTGAGTGCTTTGGCCTTGCGACGACACCTCAACATTTAGTTCTGGTGGTGTGCTTAACGGTGGCGTGGCCTTACAGATACCTTCAGTCGGAGCAGGTGCACATATGCTACCTGAGGTTTTGTAGTCCGTCCACGCTTGCAAGTGCATGTTGATTAAATGTCTAAGCATGCAACTGGTATTCAAATTTCTGAGTTGTCTACCTCAGCTAAAGGTCCTTCCGCACTTCTTACAGGTAACCTTTGCCTCATCAGTAGAATTTTGGACAAAGAAGTGCCACACTGCACTCTTCCTACTATGGTATACTTTTTCTGGCCTTGCACGCAGTGCTAAGTTGACCGTCTGGCCAAGTTGTCCTGCAACTTTTTTCATTTTTGTCCCAAGTTTTTGGACAGCTATGGGCCTGCCAGATATCCGCTGCTGCGATGTCAATGCCTGCTGCGGATCCTTCTCCTTATCTGAACTATTGCCAGCGCCACCCTCCTCCCCAATGGATGCCAATCCGGGTCAAGAACTGGGTCATCCATCACCTCCTCTTCAAAGTCATCTGCACCTTCCTCTTTACCTTCCTCTGTGTCACCGTGTAAGGTGGTGTAGTATGCGGGAAGGGGCACCTGAGTTTCATCAGGGTCAGATTCTGGCTCAGTAGACTGCGAGGACAATGTAGTGCTCTGGGTCAATGTACCAGCAGAATCATCTAGCAGTGGCTGTGCATCAGTGCACTCCATGTCAGATTCATCTTGGACTGGGGAATAACCCAGGCATGGTATGTGAAAAGAGCTCCATAGAGTAATCTGAAGTGTGGGCTGCCGCATAATTAACTTTTGGTGGGGGTGAAGGACACAGAGAAAGGTGTTTTTCCTGACCAGAATCCTGCACTGACAACTCCTTGGTTGCAGGTTTCAAACATTCAGAAGAGGAGGCAATAGAGCTGGTGGCTGTTTGGGCAATGTACGCCAAAACCAATTCCTGATGCTCCGGCTTTAAAAGTGGTTTTCCTACTCCAAGAAAAGGGAACCTTACAGGCCTTCTTGGGCCAGACGATGACGCAGGCTCAACACCTCCTGCCTTAGCTGCTATTGTGCTTTTGCCAGAACCAGCCGATGCACCACCACCATCATTACCAGCTGTGCCCCCCTGCCCACGTCCGCGGCCTCTTCCACCATACTTCCTCATGTTTGGGAAAATGTACCAAAAATACCAGCAGAGAGATGGTACTGTATGAGAAGCGTCCAGCTGTGTAAGGTGTATTAAAAAAAATTAAATCTACATATATATTTTGTTAGTCAATGACGCTCTCCCAGTATGTATTTGACTGTATTCCAACAAGCAGATATACGAAACTGTATCAGAAGTGTACAGCTGTATACGTTTTTTGTGTAACTAACAATCTCCGTATATGTATTTACGGAGTGTCACACACACACACTGACTCTATATAGATGTGACTGTAATGCGAATGGCAGATATACAATACTGTTTGAGAATCGGACAGCTCTATACAGTGTCTGTATGGAAAATTGTCAATCTCCGTCTATTTTTATACGGAGTGACACACGCTGTCTCTGCATAGTCTTGACTGTATTCAAACAGCAGATATACGAAACTGTTTGAAAAGTGGACAGCTCTATAAGGTGTAGGTCTGGAAAAATGGAAAATCTCCTCGGTTTGTTTTTCCATAGTCACACACAGATAGCTTGTATTTGTCCGTGATACCAGTCGGTACACGGTAGTGTGCGAGGAGCGTACACCACTATACGGTGTCTGTATGGAAAATTGTCAATCTCCGTCTATTTTTATACAGAGTGACACACGCTGTCTCTGTATAGTTTTGACCGTTTTCAAACAGCAGATATGCAAAACTGTTTGAAAAGTGGACAGTTCTATAAGGTGTAGGTCTGGAAAAATGGAAAATCTCCTCGGTTTGTTTTCCAGAGTCACACATAGGTAGCTTGTATTTGTCCGTGATACCAGCCAGTACACGGTAGTGTGTGAGGAGCGTACACCGCTGTACAGTGTCTGTATGGAAAATTGTCAATCTCCGTCTATTTTTATAAGGAGTGACATACGCTGTCTCTGTATAGTTTTGACCGTCTTCAAACAGCAGATATACGAAACTCTTTGAAAAGCGGACAGCTCTATAATGTGTAGGTCTAGAAAAATGGAAAATCTCCTCGGTTTGTTTTTCCAGAGTCACACACAGATAGCTTGTATTTGTCCGTGATACCAGTCGGTACATGGTAGTGTGTGAGGAGCGTACACCGCTATACAGTGTCTGTTTAGAAAATTGTCAATCTCCGTCTACTTTTATACGGAGTGACACATGCTGTCTCTGTATAGTTTTGACTGTCTTCAAACAGCAGATATACGAAACTCTTTGAAAAGTGGACAGTTCTATAAGGTGTAGGTCTAGAAAAATGGAAAATCTCCTCGGTTTGTTTTTCCAGAGTCACACACAGATAGCTTGTATTTGTCCGTGATACCAGTCGGTACACGGTAGGGTGTGAGGAGCGTACACCGCTATACAGTGTCTGTATGGAAAATTGTCAATCTCCGTCTATTTTTATACGGAGTGACACACGCTGTCTCTGTATAGTTTTGACCGTTTTCAAACAGCAGATATTCGAAACTGTTTGAAAAGCGGACCGCTCTATAAGGTGTAGGTCTGGAAAAATGGTAAATCTCCTCGGTTTGTTTTTCCTGAGTCAAACACAGATAGCTTGTATTTGTCCGTGATACCAGCCGGTACACGATAGTGTGTGAGGAGCATACACCGCTATACAGTGTCTGTATGGAAAATTGTCAATCTCCGCCTCTTTTTATATGGAGTGACACACGCTGTCTCTGTATAGTTTTGACCGTAAGCAAATAGCAGATATATGAACCTGAAAAGCGGACAGCTCTATAAGGTGTAGGTCTGGAAAAATCTCCTCGGTTTGTTTTTCCAGAGTCACACACAAATAGCTTGTATTGTCCGTGATACCAGCCAGTGCACGGTAGTGTGTGAGGAGCGTACACCGCTATACGGTGTGTGAAAAAATGAATGCTCGGTAACTCACCAGAACAAAATAATAAAAGTTGGAGTGATTTGAAAAAAGCAGTTTGAACAGCAGTGTGCACACAGCAATGCAGCTATCAGGTAGCCATAAAAGGCAGCCTAATCTCCACCAGCGCAGCTGCACACAACAAAAATCCTCCCCTTTCACTGCACACTAACTGTACAGTGAAAAGCGCTATCAGCAGAAGCAATTTTTTTTTTCTTCTTCCTGCCTAACGCTCTCCCTTATTCAGAATCAGCAGCAGCACCTCTCCCTATTCTAAGATCGGCAGAAGTAAGATGGTGGTCGGCGGTCACGGCCTTTTATAG
Organism: Dendrobates tinctorius; assembly: GCF_039654945.1. NCBI lineage: Eukaryota > Metazoa > Chordata > Amphibia > Anura > Dendrobatidae > Dendrobates > Dendrobates tinctorius. The sequence goes on along the minus strand of NW_027361803.1, from coordinate 5,692,180 downwards.
CAACTGTGACACCACACAAAGCCAGCCAATCACTTCAATGCCCTTCTCTAAGATGGTGGTGGCCGCTGTCCATGTCATCGCGTTGCCCACAGTGTGCGTCCTCCATCATTGCCTGAGAAAAGGCGCTGGAAGCATTATTTGAAACGCGACTTTGGCGCTCGGCTCGGCGACCTCATGGCCGACCCCATGCTATGGTCGGGTTTCGATCGGCGAAACCTGACTTAGCTAAAGTCGGCAATTTTTTAATTTGACCGACCTGTTTCGCTCAACTCTACTTGTCATGTTTGGAGAGCCCTTCATGTGCCTAAACAGTGGAATCCCCTCCCAGATACCCCATTTTGGAAGTTGGACCCTTCAAGGAACTTATCTTAAGGTGCTTCACAGAAGTTTATATCGTAGAGCTGTGACAATAAATTACATTTTTTCCACATAAAATATCTATTATATTTTCACAAGAGTAAGAGGTGAAAATGGATCACAAAAATTGTTGTTCAATTTTTCCTGAGTACGCCGATATCTAATATGTGGAGAAAAAACACTGTTTGGGCACATGACAGGGCTCAGAAAGAAGCACTGTTTGACTTTTTGAACCCCAAATTGGCTGGAATCAAAAGAGGATGCCATGTCGCATTTGTAGAGCCCCTGATGTGCCTAAACAGTAGAATCCCCCATAAGTGACCCTATTTTGTAAACAAGACCACCAAGGAATTTATCTAGTTGTGTGAGGAGCACCTTGAACCCCCAAATGCTTCACAGAAAATTATAATGTTGAGTTGTGAAAATAAAAAAGAAAAATCACAGTTTTTCAACAAAAATGTTATTTTAGCCCCCAGTTTTTTTCTTCACAAGGGTATCAGGAGAAACTGGACCTCAAAATCTGTTGTGCCATTTCTCCTGAGCATGCAGATACCCAATATATGGGGGAAAACTTCTGTTTGGTCGCATGGCAGGGCTCGGAAGGGAATGAATGACTTAGTGGATTGCAGACTTTGATGGAATGGTATGCAGGTGTCATGTCGCGTTTGGAGAACCCCTGATGTGCCTAAACAGTGGAAATCCCCCACAAATGACCCCATTTTGGAAACTAGACCCCACCATGGAATTTATCTAAATATGTGATGAGCACCTTAAACCTCCAGGTGCTTCACAGAAAATTATAACATTGAGTCATGAAAAATAAAAGAATCACATTTTTTCAACATAAATGCTAATTTAGCCTCCAAATTATTTTGGATAATGGGAGAAAACTGGCACCCAAAATTTGTTGTGCAATTTTTCCTGGGTATGCTGATTCCACATACTGTATGTTGAGGAAAACTTCTGTTTGGGCTCACGGCAGGGCTCGGAAGGGAAGGAGTGACATTTTGGAACAGGCTGCCACGAGAGGTGGTGATTAGTGATGAGCGAGTATACTTGTTACTTGAGATTTCCTGAGCATGCTCGGGTGATCTCCAAGTATTTAGATATGATCGAAGATTTAGTTTCTGTCACCATAGCTGCATGATTTGCGGCTGCTAGCCTACATGAATACATTTGGGGATTGCCTGTTGGTTAGGAAATCCCCACATGTATTCAGGCTGTCTAGCAACTGCAAATCATGCAGCTACGGAGACACAAACTAAATTTCCGAGCACATCCAAATACTTGAACACCTGAGCATGCTTGGGAAATCTCGAATAACGAGTATACTCGCTCATCACTAGTGCAAGTCTTTAAACAGGAGCTGGACAGATATTGAACAGTGAGTTGGACACAATGACCCTAAGGCTGGGTTCACACATAGCGGAACTCTCGCGGAAATTACAGCATTTTAAATTCCCACGATTTTCCCACGGAAAAGCTAGCATTTTGCAAGTGTAATTAGCTTGCAGAATTGCTAGCGTTTTCCAAGCGATCTGGAGCATCGCTTGGAGAACTGATTGACAGGTTGGTCACACTCATCAAACATATTGTTTGACGAGTGTGACCAACTTTTTACTATTGAGGCCGCCTATGCGGCATCAATAGTAAAAGATAGAATGTAAATAATAATAATAAAATAAAAAATATTGTTATTCTCATCTTCCGACGTCCCGCGCAGCCTTACCGCCTCTCTCCACGCTCCCGGTCCCAGTAATCCTTTGCGACAATTACCGCGATGACGTCTGTTCTCGCGGAATTGCGACGTCTTGCGGTCATTCGCGATGACGTCGCGTGAATGACCGCAAGACTTCGCGATCCCACGAGAACGGACGTCATCGCTCGCAAAGGCTTACTGGGACCGGGAGCGTGGAGAGAGGCGGGAAGGCTGCGCGGGACGTCGGAAGGTGAGAATAACAATATTTTTTATTTTAAATTCTATTTTTTACAGGGATATGGTACCCAAAGCCTGGAGGACAGTCTCCTCTCCTCCGGACCGTGGATACCATCCGCAAATGTTCTGCTTACTTTTCGCATGGTGTGCACAGCCACATGAGGAAAGTAAGCAGAACAATGCATTCCTATGGTGCGGGATAGCCGCAATTCCGTGAAATTAATGAGCATGCTGCGTTTTTTACCGTGAAGCGATTCTGCCGCGGTAAAAACCGCAGCATTAGCACTGAATTGCGGAATCCCATAGGAATGCATGGGATGCTTATTTTTTGCGTTTTCATGGCAAAATCGCGCGGTTAAAACCGCCGCGGAAACGCCAAAAAAAATGCCACGTGTGAACTCAGCCTAAAGGTCCCTTCCACCTCTAACATTCTATGATTCTATGACTGCTCTTTGGGTGCACTGTTGAGTTTGGAGAGCCCCTGATCTGCCTAAACAGTGGAAAACCACCACACGTGACTCCATTTTGCAACTGTACTAGTGTTTGGTGGTGTGTACATTTTATAATGTAGTGGCATACTTATGTTGTGTAGAGTGCATCAAGTTGGCATATATGAGTGGTTTAGTGTATGTCAGGTTGGCATACAAAAGTTGTGTACGTCAGAAATTCATTTGGTAGTCCATGGAAGTGTGGTACAGTTTGAAGCATTCTTTTATACACATGCCAGGTTTGTCGGAGCAGGTGTCGCATTGATAAGTGGTGCCCTTGTGTATCCCTTTCTGTAACACACTTGGCACCTCTTTTGCGACCTTACTTTCTTTGTGATTTGAGGAATTTCCCAGGGGAAATGTTGCTTTGGTACAATATGAGCACCTTCTATTCCGGTAGTACTGGAGCTTGCTTTTTGCTGACTGCCAAAGATTAGGGCCTTGATCACTACCTCCAGGAACTGAAGGTACTACGTACCAGTCTGGCCTGCACATCGTGCTAGCACATAAACATTGTACATTGCCATCTGTACGATGTGCACGGCCAGCTTCTTGTACCACACCTTAAGGTACTGTCACACTTAGCGATGTACCAGCGATCCCGACCAGTGATATGACGCGGTCAGGATCGCTGGTGCATCGCTAAGTAGTCGCTAGTGAGCTGCCACACAGGCAGATCTCACCAGCGACATCGCTGGGGACGGGGGTCACTACTTACCTGTCACACTAGGCGATCCTGCGTCCTCCCGCCCGGCTCCACGCTTGTCGCTCGTCTCTCCACAGGAAGCGCCGCAGGAAGCTGATGACGAGAAACGGTCCAGGACGTTCTCGCGCGATCAGCGATAACCAGCGGGGGAGCGGGTCGGAGGTAAGTATCAGACACAGCAATATCGCTAGCAATATCACTATAACGTCACAAGTTATAGCATTATTGCTAGCGATATCGCTTAGGCTACTTTCACACATCAGGTTTTCGGTGTCAGGCGCGATCCGGCGTCGTGCCGGAACGCCGGATCCGGCAAATGTTTTGTAAAACCGGATGTGACGGATCCAGTTTTCTGCCGGATCCGTCTTGTTCTTGACAGACAAAACCGGATCCGTCTCATCCGGTTCATCCGTTTTTCTATCCGTTTTTCGACGGATTACGCCGGATCCGGTTTTTAAAAACACCCCTTGTGGCCTTCCGAACGGGATTGGCTACTGGAAAACTATATATACCGTGTTCCTACAGCCCTTCTTTGACAGGTTGTAGAGGAGAAAGTGCAGGTTGGAGAGAAGAGCAAGTTACTGGCGAAGATGGATGTTGTGATTGGAAATATTTTGAAGAATTTGGCGGATTTTACAGCGGAGGCGAATCGTTTGAGGGTGATTGTTCTGGAGAAGGAGAGAGCGAGACAGCAGTGCATCAGGCATCGTAGACGACGTTTGTGGATCCACCCCATCACAGCCAAGAGAATGACGCGTGGGGTCTATTCTACACTCTGCATGGACCTTCGACGAAACCCGGATAAATTTTTTGGATATGTTCGGATGAAAATGGAGAATTTTGATTACTTGGTGGAGCGCATTGCACACCTCATAAGAAAAGCGGACACCTATTGCCGCTTCTCTGTTTCACCCACAGAGCGTCTGATAGTGACTTTAAGGTAAGCCACATTTATTGGATATGCTCGCATCAGAGCACACTTTCACTGCAATCTTGTTGGTGGTAGTTTGTATCTCCAAGTGTTATAGCTCAGTTTTGGTATGTAATGCCGTGATTTAAAACTAATTGATTGTTTTTTAATTCCCCACAGATTTCTTGCAACTGGAGAATCCCTTTCGTCACTGCATTTCCAGTACAGACTCGGGATTTCCACCATATCTGGAATAGTGAAGTACACATGCCGTGCACTGTGGGACTCCTTAGCTGAAGAGTTTTTACCAGAGCCCACAACAGAGAGGTGGATTGAAATTTCAGAAAAGTTTCAACAGATATGTCAGTTTCCCAACTGCTTGGGCGCTGTGGACGGGAAACATATCCGCATTGTAAAGCCAGCCGGATCGGGATCGGAATATTTCAATTACAAGAAATATTTTTCAATTGTCCTCATGGCCGTCGCTGACGCGGAATACAAATTTATTGCTGTTGATATTGGGGCCTATGGCCGCTCCAATGACTCTCAAGGTTTCAAACTGTCTGCCATGGGGCGTAAACTGTATGGAAACACCTTCCAGTTCCCACCACCTAGACCGCTGCCGCAAACATCTGGTCCACCTATGCCATTTGTCTGTGTAGGGGATGAAGCCTTCCAGCTGTCAGAACACCTTTTGAAACCGTACTCTAGCAGAGGATTGACAAGAACAAAACGCATTTTTAATTACCGCCTCACAAGAGCAAGAAGAATGGTTGAATGTACCTTTGGTATTCTGACAGCCAAATGGCGGGTCCTATTGACTGCGATCAACCTCAAGACAGAAACTGTGGATGAGGTGATCAAAGCTTGCGTGGTACTCCACAATTTTGTTATCTGCAAGGAACCCATTTCCATTGAGGACACCTCTGAAGAAACCACCTTGCAAGATTACCATGACATTACCACTAGAAGTTCTGTGACGGTTTCAGTAATGAGGGACAATTTTGCACTATACTTTATGTCACCTCAAGGCAGAGTACACTGGCAGGATGACAGAGTGTGAAAGATTTGTGCCCTTAACCAAACTTGTGTACCTTCTGTACCAACAGTATATACCTTTGCCAACCAAAGTTGGCTATCTTGTCATGGTCTCTATTTTTAGCTTTAGGCCACAGGTGTGTACCTGGTTGTGTTTTATGCAAAGTATTTCACCTTTTAACAAAAGTTGTGTACATTGTTAGGAAATCACCAACAATAAACACAACTTTTTAGGTGAAATACTTTGCTTCAAACACAACCAGGAACACTACTGTGGCAAAAAGCTAAAATTTACCCACAGTTATATACCTGGTTTTGAATACCTTTTTACCTTTTAAATACCCTGTATTTAACCTTTTTTTAAAACATATTTCGCCGCAGAAAGAAATGACAGACAACCAGTGTAAACAATAATTTAACTTTTATTTAAAATATTTTTTTTTGTAAACTGTTTTTAAAGTTAAAAAAACTTTTTTAATAAAGGTTTGAAACCAACTGGGCATTTTTATTACAAAACACATCATAAATCTGTGTAGTGTGGGGTGGAAATACTGCTGGAGGGGCTGCGGGACACTTCGACAATGGGAGTGTGGAGAGAGGACTGGGATCGTGGTGGGGAAGGAACAGTTAGAGGTGATGGTGTGGAAAAAGCTACAGAATGGGTGGACATGTGGGAGGCAGAAGAGGTGGTGGGCGGTGGAGTGGAGGGTTGGGCAGGGACTGTAGGAGCAGATGATGTTGATGGCAAGTTGTATGGGGAAGGAGTTTGGTACGGGGAAGGAGTTTGGTACGGGGCAGGTTGCTGGAAGTGGGGAGATGTCTGGTACTGGGGAGGTTGCTGGTACTGGGGAGGTTGCTGGTACTGGGGAGGTTGCTGGTACTGGGGAGGTGGATGGTATGTAATAGGAGGGGGAGGATGGAAAGTGGCTGGAGGGGGTGCAGATGTAATAGGAGGGGGAGGATGGAAAGTGGCTGGAGGGGGTGCAGGTGGAGGAACTACTGTGGTGGGAGGAGGAGGTTGGGAGGTAACTTGCTGGAGAGCACCGTGGCATGAATGCATTACATGCATCTGCTGGGTAGGAGATAGCGTTTTCATGCGCTCCACAACAGACCTGAAAAAGGTGTGGTTTGGCGAAGATCTTGCTTCTGAATGCATGGTTTGCAGAAGTGTCTTCACCTCCAGAATGCTGGAGTTGATCTGCTGAAAGCCTGCGGAGATTTGCTCTGACAAGACTTTTAGACAGTTCTGGAAAGATGCATTCAGATGCAAGAACTCTGGCGCATAAGTCTTTTCCTGACCCCTCTGCCGCTGCCGCCCAGTACCCGCAGGTGTACTAGAGGTGGCAGGGGCAGAAGGGTGGGGTAAAGGGAAAGCGATCTCCTCACCAGCAGCTTCATGTAATGTAGGCGGCCACGATGCTCCTGTGCTGGTGGATGGGACAGATGGGTCGAATGTGTGGGAAGGCTGGGAAGGTGCAGATGTACCGGGGCGGTCGAAGTGTCCCTCGGTGTCGGTCTCCTCAGGGATCGCCTCAGAAGGGTCCAATCGTGCAGGCTCCCGAGTGCTGCTCACCGTGCTGTGGAAAGAGAAAAAAAAAACAATTAAAATAGTGACATGGTATGGCCCTGGATGAAAAAAAAAAAGTTACATCTAACATTTTTTTTCACATGTGGTGTGTAGTATTTACCTTCTAGTGACCATTGTTTCCCGGAGGAACGACAGGGCTTGTGCGTACTTGTACTTGCTCCTGCGTCCTCCAGATCCACTCGGGGCCCGCATCTCTTTATTGAACTCCTTCTTGAAACGATCCCTCACAGACCGCCACCGATTCACAATTCTGTTCCCTGAAACGAGAAAGAAGTGGTTAGTATACAACATCAGTGTTTCCCAAACTCCAGTCCTCATGGTCCCCAGGGGTCATGTTTTCAGGATTTCCATAGTAAGTAGAAATCCTGAACACATGATCCATGGGGACCACGAGGACTGGAGTTCGGGAAACACTGGTTTACATCAAGCAACCGGTACTGTACATACTTACGCTCTTTAATCTGGGCCCGAGCATCGAGGTCCTCCCAGCGGCCCACAAGGAGCGAACAGATTTCCTCCCAGAGTCGTCGGGTAACGATCAGGTCAGCGTGGCGGCGGTCAGCCATATTCCAGAGCGGCTCCCTTTCTCTGACGAGATCGATGAGGTGGTCCACATCGATTCCTCCATCCTCACCGTCAGAGTCGGGAGCACGCTGTGAAGGCTGTTAAAGAAAAAGACAAAAATAACATAATTAGCCTCCACAAAAGAAATGAAATAAAAAGTGCAAAAAAACAAAGCAAAAATATTTATACTTACACGCTGGTGACCGCCGCGTTGCTGTCGCCGACGACCCTGGAAGGCACTGCAAGGACCTCTTGGCCGAGCACCAGATTGGGAAGACTAGAGAAGAAAACAAAAAATGTTATGTCTTTGGATGTAGGCATTTGTTTGCTGTGTGTGGTCTGCAGAACATTGTTTTCTATGTGTTGTGTGTAGTGTGATGTTGTGTTTCTGCGTTTGATGCCAAAATCTTACCAATTGTGAGCCCACTCCAGGTGTCTGTCCACCCCTTCCTTCTTCTTCTGGGAGCTCCTCTTCATCTTGTGATTCCTGTTTTGAAATAAAAGGCAATGAATAGACATATATTACAGAGATGATGGATTTTGGAAATAAAAACTTACCGTCAAACGCTGACGATGCGAGGGAGTGCTCCCAGAAGAAGATGTGCTGTCTTCCTGCTGGCCAAACTCCATGGCTGTGGGTGGTGTTCCTGCTGCTGCCATTGCTGCTGCTGCTGCTGCATCTATTGGGCGGCTGTTGAATAAAGATAAACAAAGGGCCAATGAATATCTTGATATTCCATGGCCCTAGTTTGGAGGAATGGGGGATTTGATAATTACCGTCTCTCATCTGCTGCTGGACTCCCCTCCCGTTGTTCAGCATGCTGCTCCAATTGGGGTGGTGCTGATGGTGCTGCTGCAGATGTCTCCTGCCTTCTCCTGCGCCTGGTTGCTGTCTTGGGTGGCATGTTGGGTGTGGCTGAGGGTCCCACTGTCTTGCTTTTATATATGTCTTGTGGGCAGAGCTACTGAGCATGCTCAGACCAAAAAAACCGGATCCGGCCACCGGATCCGGCTGTCGCCGGATCAGGCACATTGCGGCGCTCATAGGCTTTCATTGTGTGAAAAAGCCGGACACGCCGGATCCGGCGTGTCCGGCTTTTTCGCCGGAGACAAAAAACGTTACAGTAGCCGTTTTTTCCAGATGCCGGATTGCGACACATTGCCGGATCCGGCGAAAACTGGATGAAACGCATGGCCATCCGGCGCAAATGCAAGTCAATGGGGGGGAAACCGGATCTGGCATTGCATTTCGCCGGATCCGGTTTTTGTCAAAAGCGCCGGATCGCGCCTGACGGCGAAAACCTGATGTGTGAAAGAGGCCTTAGTGTGACAGGCCCTTTAGAGCTTTTCTAAGCCCAACTGGAGGACTTGATCAGAGAAATCAACTCACCTTATGTTCTTGTTGTACCTCAGTATACAGTCTGGTTTAGTAACCTGTGTAGAGGTACTTGGTACAGTGTTAGGGCTGCTTCCATCACTATGTTTATGGGGGTCAATAAAAGGACATCCTTCTTTTCCTTGTACTTGACTATGAACTTGTTGTCACTACATTGGCCTTTGCTCTCACCCTTTCTGAGCAGCTGTCCAATTAGCATCTTCATAAGTTCTCCATGATTTTTGCAGCACAGCACTGCAGCGCTGCAGTATCTCACACAGAGAAGGACTTGAAGAGTGGGATGCTGGAATAAAAGTTATTTACGTAAAGATGATAGTTTGATCCAGCAGTGGGTGCACCAAATCCCACACAATTTTACCACTCACTCCCACGACAGGGGGACATTCAGGGTGTTCAATCCAGGTGTCCTTCCCTCCATAAACTCTAAACCTGTGGGTGTACCCCGATGTACTCTCTTGCATCTTGTAAAGTTTAATACCATACCTGGCCCTCTTACTGGGCAGGTATAGCTGGAATTTGAGCCTCTCCTATGAAATTTATTAGGGACTCATCCATATGGGTCGCCCTCCCAGGGCTGTTGGGTACTCGGTACCGGGCCGGTGTCAAGGGGAAAGGTGTCACAGAGGCGGTGACCCGGTCTGTGGCCCTGGGCACCCAAATCAATGGTGGTTTATGGTTAATGGAATGGAATAGTTTGTGACGCCACCTGTGGTGTTTGGCAAGCAAGATGTTAAGCCAACGCTGCGTGCAGATCCATTGGTGCTGATGGTGCGTTGCAGCATAGATGGTGTAGCTCCCCACAGGTGAAGCTGTAACCCCAGGGCAGTGTAGTTGCAATAGATGAGAATAGGCACAGGCGGTGTGAGGAATGTTGTACCCAGATGTAGCGGTGCTGACGGTGTTAGCATACAAATAAATGGAAGACACCAGGGCTTGCAGTTCCAAAGCTTTACTCACAGTTCGTGGTACACACTGGTGCCCGCTTCCATGCCGTGTCTTCCGGGGCAGAGACTCGATCAACCTCCTGGGTAAGTCAGGATTCTCCTCTCCAACACTCCGCCAACATGTACCTTTCTTGAACGACTCCTCTATTGCGCCTTAATGTGTGAAGAGCTCCAGTACCGTAGTACTCTGGAGTTCCTCCTGTCAGATGTTCCTAACAACTCTACTCGTATGGCAGACAGCTGTAGCCTCTCTCGGGGACTCCCTTCTCCGGAGTCCTGGCTCTCTATTCAGTTGCTGTTGTGACCCAAGTCTTAGATGGGAGTAGTGCATTACAGCCAACTACTCCACCGGTGTCTGCTGCAGAACCATAAGTGTCCATACAACCTCGGGGACCGTGCCCCGGCCTTGCGCTGAGAACCTATAGGCAGGGTTCCTCTTCCAACCCACACCTCCTCTCTGTTCTCCTACTCCTTCGTTCCGTACTGATCCTTCTCTCTCTTATGGAAGCTTAGGTTGCAGTTCTACGTCTTTCTCCTTCTGTTCCTTTCCCGTGCCAGCTGGCTCAGATCACTGAGGCAGCTGCAGCACTCCTTCTCTCCCTCTTCTAGGGATCTCCTTCCTCGGACCCATCCTCAGACTCTGACTGACTGTCCAGACTGATCTCAGGCTGACCTCTCAGACTGATCTGTAATTCTAAACCTTCCCAACCTTTTATATGAATCTCAACTCCACCCACCTCCCAGCACATCCAGTGTTCCATGCAGGGAACCACCAGAGGTGCTCTGCTACTCTCTAAGTACTGAGCCGCAATTTGGTTGTGCAGAACTACCCTGTTGTGTGGGGTGCGAGTGTTGGAGTGTGGAAAGGAGCCCCCAACTTACCTAGGCGGTGGGGCACTAGACCTTAGGAGAAGGTGCAGTACCTCTGTGGCGACTGAGCCTCAGGGGCGCCACATACCCCCCGTTAAACACAGCACATCCGCGGGCTGCAAGGCAGACAAAGTTGACAGCAAAGAAACATACAAAAATTTTGTAATGCAGAACAAACTTTTCTTATACTAAACTTCCTAGTATAGGAGGTACTTATTCTTGAACGTTACAAACAATTCTTCTAACTATCTAAATTCCAAGTCAAAAGTGCAATTCTTCATTTTAAGTGCCATTATCTGTGACTCACTATCACTTCTGTATTATTCAGCTTTTCCTTCTCTAGTACACATTTACTTTTCTACTTTCACTGTCTTTTCTAGACGCAAGACGCTGACCGCAAGTACCTGGTCCGTCACCTGTCTACTTTCAATTCTTTATTCTTAATGCTGTATCAAAACATTCTCAATTCTCTGTAAAAGCAATTTCTCAGTTACTAATACTTACGCTTATAAAACACATTATCAAATACTTTACAGTAAAACATTCAACAGTTATTCTTGTAAGCGCTGAACACCGCTCCCAGCCGGGATTTCTTGCAGTGTCCTTTGAGGTAGACATCATCTTCGAAAAGTGTCCATGCAAAACATCATCTTCGCAAAGAGTCTTTATGTAAAACCAAGAGAAAGCACCTAAAGAGGCACAAACTATTTACAAGAGAGTTTGTGATACACTCCAAGTTCATGATCACTGTAGTTCTGTAGTTCAAAATTGAAGAACGCTGCCACTGCAAAAATTAGGCAACAAAAGTGCTACCGGAAAAACATGATAAACAACAAAAATAGGGCACAACTGGTGCAACAAACCCTCCTGGGTAACGAGAGTTGCTGTAAATTTTTCTTAATTGTGGTCCCCTCCTGGTGTTCTGGAAGCTGATTGGGAACTGCTACCAGATGTGGTATCTTCATCTGTTACTTGGGGTTCTGCAGGGATTGCAGCCGGTATTTCTGCCATCAGCGATTCGGCCAAAGCGGCAGCGGGTATCGATAGATGTTGTTCTGCGACTGCAGGGGGTATCACAGCAAATGATACTACGGCTGGCTGCTGCGGGTATAAGGCAATTTGGTGGCCACCCCCTGATGTCGGCGCGATCACTGGACCATTTCTGTCTGCGGGTGCGGCTCCTAATACTAGGATCATGGTAGGGGCAGTCATCATACCTGCAACCTTCTGGTGCTGTTCCGGCTCCTGCGGGGTTACTGGATGGCGAATGACGGCAGCCGCAACCTCCGGGGTCGACTGTCGTACGGCCGGCAGCTGTATCCATTCCGGTTCAGGACCAGGACAGGCCGGCAGGAGCCAATTACTGCAGTATATTTTTACTATTCCAAATCTAAATTTTTTAAAATTGTTTTTCCACTCGAAAAATTTAAAAAAGCAACAACCGGAGGCCAATCACTGATGTGCGTCAGCTATTTGACGGCTGTAGGACGCACGCACGGATGTGATTCTTTTTTCCGTGATGACACTAACTCTGACTCAATTCTGTAAAAAAAATACTGTATTAGACACCATATGCTGTGGTATATTTTTTACTGTCCCTAATCTAAATTTTTTTTGTTACTCTTTACTATCTGACACTAACCCTGATTGAATTCAGCAAAAATTCTGTAGCAGATGCTAATTACTAAAGCATATTTTTACTGTCTCTAATCTAATCCTATCAACTAAGCTAACATTTTTTTATTCTTTATTCACAAAAAAAAGCAACAAATAGAGGCTGATCACTGATGTGCGTTAGTGATCAGCACTCAACGACTGTAGGACGCAAGCACGGAAGCGATACAAAAAGGGGGATAAATTAAATAGACAGGTAAAAATGTCCTTGCCCAAAACGTGAAACAAAACACCGTGAACACAACTAAAGGGTGGTGCTAAAGTTAAGTTCCCAAACTGTATGGATAGTGGATAGTATGTAAAAACTTAGCACTCAACTTAAGTATAATCAAAGGAGATTTATTGTAGTATGAAGGAAAACGTTTCGGTCAATTAATGACCTTCTTCAGTTACGTGTTTGTGCTAGATTTCTTACAATAGGATATGCACCTATTGAATAGCTCACAGCATACGTGCCTCCAGACTTGCAGCAGATCCCGTGTCTGGAGGAACGTACGCCCCTGTTCCACTTCTAACTAAGCTTACCAGCCAAGCCTGAGGACAGTATGTCCCAAGACTGAGCACACCAAGCTATTCAATAGGTGCATATCCTATTGTGAGAAATCTAGCACACACACGTAACTGAAGAAGGTCATTAATTGACCGAAACGCTTTCCTTCATAATACAATAAATCTCCTTTATACTTAAGTTGAGTGATAAGTTTTTACATACTTGCCAAAAACGAGCACAGGTTCTAATCAGTGGTGTGCATCTGAATGGTGCAAAGGTGGGGGGTGAGAGAAAATAAGCAAGGAAAAAAAGTCATGCAAAACAGTGAGCACGAGTGCACATAAGTGACTTCCTTACTGATCTGAGGTCTAAGGGGTAAGGTTTCTCCTTGTGGAGAGTGACATACCAGCTCTGGCTTGTCAAGGTAAGGAGGCTTATTCGCCGTGCAATGCTCCTCTGGGAATTTAATATGCAAATTGCCTCTTCAGAGAGAAAGAGGACTTTTACTCTACAGCAACACCTATTGGTAGTAGCAAAACTCGGCAGCTGCAGGATGCACGAAAAAAAGAATAACTGCCAAAAATCAAGTGATCAAGCACTGATCACTGCTCAGCGGTACAAGGGGTTGATGGGTACAGGGAGAAGGAAAAAGAAGTGAAAGTGTTGAGAGGTGGATTGGGGTGGAATAGGAAAGATCAGGAATGGACCAGGGAAGGATCAGGAACTTCTCCTTTCTCCTTCAGCAGCAGCTGGAACTCCAGCAGTGATGGCACAGGCTTGAAAAAGTTTGTGGCACCATATGGCTCAGCACAGCACACCGAATGACACAGTGACCACCAATGTATACGGCGGTCACTGTAGGGTCAAATCGTACCTGTGCCCTCTGATTGGTGCAATTGATGTCATCGTCGTTCATACCAATCAGAGCTGGCCATGGTGACACCGTAGTTGCTAGACTCCCAGCCAATGATCGATGCTCTTACAACAATGATTGTGGGCTGGACATCCATGTCAGAATTGAACAGCCAATCACAGTTCTCATAGTTGTGGGTGAGCGTCACCCCCCCCCCAGGATGACGACTCCGTGTGCCCTGCTACAAGATTGAGCAGGCACCTTAATATGATCACAGTGACTGTGGTAAGCATCTACCGACCTGGACGTATGGATATGTCAAAAGTTGTAAAGGCGTTAACCACTTGTTTTTGGAAATGTGAAGCAGTTAAAAGATGCTCAAAAGCCTGAATATAGGAACAGCCAGTCATTTTTACATAGCAATAGGAAGATTCTTTTATGCATTTTGACAGGACTTTTTTAAGGAAATCTTCCGGACAGACCCGCTCAAAAAAAAACCATATGTGCATAAGTTATCTATATTAGCTCCTTACATCAGATGATTTGTTACTATAACAACAAATATATATTTTTTGTGCCTGTTATTTTTATTTTAATCTGACACAGGATATTATTTTTCTCTAGGTTTTACAATGCAAAGTCCAAGTACTGTTGACTATGATTGCATTTCATAGGGATTGTTTCAGAAAACTAATGCTTTTAATATTTTTTTAATATTTAGGCTGTGCTCACACACAGCGTTTTTTTCGCATTTTCCCCATTTTCCCCTCGGATTTACCAAAAAATCCGCTCAAAAAATGCTTAAAAGAAGCTTCCCATTCAATTTAATGCATTTTGCACTTTTTGTGCATATTGATGCACTTTTTACCCCGAAAAAAATGCTTCGCGGTAAAAAAAAACGCAGCATGCTCATTAATTTAATGGTAAATTCCGCATTTCTTCTGGCTATTTTCTGTGTGTCTGGGGATGCAAGGAAAAAAGCCGCATAAACAACGTGCGTTTTTTCTGCAAAAAACGCGCAGAAAACACACGGAAAAAAACCCGTGTTTTCTGGGAAGGAGTCCTGTTTTTATGCAGAAATTTTCTGCATATGTATGCACATAGCCTTACAGTTCAAGACTTTTGTGCATGAACATGGAGTCCAAAGTGTTCTGATAGGTGCGGCCTTTTAAGTACTACAATTTCATGAATAAATTAGATTTATGAATTCACAATGTTGTGGACCATTTCCATTTTACATTTTGGAACGCGTGCACCCTTTGAGATCCGTATTTGCTTGGCATAGTGTTCATATTAATCCATATTACACTGTTCTACAGCCAAATTGGTTCAGAGAGGAAAACAGTGGAGTCTAACTAATTTTGTGATGCTGAAAACAAATATGATGCTCAAATTTGCTGTTTGGCTGTAATTTTCCAGACCAAGAGGAGGTTGTAATCACTTATGACACTTTTCATGCAGGCTTACAGAAAAATTGCATTTTTATTGTTTCATCATTAATATAGCATTGTTACTTGCTTGTCTATTACATGATCTATTTAGTCCAGTGTTTCCCAAACTCCAGTCCTCACGGACCCCACAGGTCATGTTTTCAGGATTTCCATAGAATTGCACAGATGGTGGAAGTATCATCAGGGCATCAGGAATTCTCTCTCCTGTGCAACACTATGGAAATCCTGAAAACATGACCTGTGGGGTCTGTGAGGACTGGAGTTTGGGAAACACTGATTTAGTCTATTGAGCTCTTAGGTTCCAGGCTGCAGTAGTGGAATCTCCTAGCGAGAGATGTGCAAATTTGTTTGTCCACAAACGTGATAAAGATTCGGTTCAATGCTTCTTCATGGAGGGCAGTTGTCACGACTCTGTTGTCAGGTGTCCCAGGACCAGGGGCTCCTTCCTTGTCCCTAATGCTAGGAGCGCCCTAGCTCTCCCTGTTCCCCAGATTACTTCTGATGGTGAAGATCCAGGGCCACGTACCTTTCCTTACCTCCTCAATCCGCTCTTATTTTGTACCCTTCCCCCACCTAGGGAAGAGGGGAGTAGTAGTGTTCCATAATACACCAACCAGACTAACAAGATAATATGAACAGGGATAAAGGAAAATACCAATCATACAAATATACACACATAAACAACAAAGGCCAACAACAGGGAATGGAGGATGTTCAGTGGAGATGTCCAATAACAAACATCAACAACCTCCAGCCATGAAGCATAAGCCACTCTGACAATCAGTGCTATCCAGGGCCCAGATTATATAGGAGCTTGGCGAGGCTAACAGTGCACAGCTGAGAGCCTTAATGCAGGAAAGCTTCCAGGAGCTCTCAACTGAGCAGATTAACCCCTGCACTGCTAAAATAAATTTACACTGTTTCATATGAAGGTTAAGTACTCCTAATCAATGCAGGAGTAGGAGAAATCAGATGCTGTGGTCTTCTGGCTCCTCTCTGTCATGGTAAACCCATGACAGTCAAGTATCTCATTGATACATTTCCAAGGTTAAATAAAGCAAAAGTAAAGGAATGAGTCTTTATTGGACCTCAGATTCATAAGATGAGGAGTCATTCCGTTTGTTGCAGAGCAAGGAAAAGGCTGCATGGGTAGCATTCACATTAGTGGAAACTAATTTTTGGGGAAATTCATTGGGACAACAAGAGATAAGCAAAAAAAGAGTTGTCATGTCATTGAATGAATATCAAATTTTGTAGAGCAATTTCTGTAACTGTTTGTAATTCGCAACAGTATTTAGACATGTTTTAATCATTTCAATAAGTGTGCTCTAAATATATATCAGAAAATTGGCATAACAATATATTTTGCATCTATAAATATGCAAAAATATTTTTTTTCAAAGTACTGAAACTTTGATGCATTAATTATATTTTGCAGTAAAATGAAAACTGTGTTATCATAGAAACAAGAGACAACTAAAGATTTTCATTGTCAGATTTGAATTCAGGGGGCAAAAATCATTAGGAAATGGCTCATTAATAACAACTGAACTTTTGAAAATGTGTATAACAATTTTAACCAACTAAATAAAGGATAATGGAACTCTGTTACTGCTTAACTTCTTTCTGACAGATGACGTACAATCCCATCCATGAGGCCTGGGACTTAATCCCCAAGGAAGGGACAGTACGTCATCATAGATCAGCGGCGCTCACAGGGGGAGCGCCGCTGATCGCAGCCAGGTGTCAGCTGATTATCACAGTTGACACCCGGCACTATGTGCCAGGAGTAGTGTTGAGCGATACCTTCCGATATCATGAAGGATCGGATTGGATCGGACCGATATCCCAAAAAGTATCGGGTATCGCCGATTCCGATACCTGAAACCAATCAAGTCAATGGGACAGAAATATCAGAATTAAAATAAACCCTTTCTTTCCTTGTAGGTTAATTCTACATGAAGAAAAACAACTAAGAATATTGTAGAATGTATTCGGGGAGGTGGAGGAGACATTAAAGGCATAGAGGTTTAGCCCAATCAAATGGAATAGCAGGAATAATTTTTTTTTAAAGATGTTCGGAGTTACAAAGATATTGACTATGCTAACCTTTTGTATATTTTGTTAGATATGTATGTTTCACTACTTCCATGCTCTTCACCTTCTTTTTTACTTCTCCCACACTTTCTACTTCATGATCCTCAGCAGCAGCATCTTTTTCATCAACTTCTTCACCTTATTCTTCTTCTTCTTCACCTTCTTCCTATTTTTTTTTTTTACATTCTTCATCTTCTTCTTATTATTCTTTTTTTGTATATTCTTCATATTCTTCTTATTCATCTTCTTCCTATTCTTCTTCTTCATCATATTCTTATTTGTGACAGGCATTCCTGTAGTTGTTATCTATAAAAGTTTGAAGAGTACACCTTCCATTCTGCCTGTCACAAAAGATTTACAACAGGATTTGTCCGCGTTCAGTTTGGCCTGCAGCAGCAGGCATTTTCCAGGGGCACCACGAGGAGGAATGGACTCACCCCCATACAATGCTTAGTCTTCTTCTGCTTATAATTTAGATAACATCTTTTGCTCTCATTTTTAATCTTATGCTTAATGTTCTTCTGCTTTCGGTCCTTCTGCTTTTTGTTCTTCTGCTTCTTGGTCTTCTGTCTCTTGTTGTTCTGCATCTTGGTGGTGGTCTTCATGTTCTTTGTCCTCTTGGTCATCTTCTTCAGGGTCATCTTTTTGGTCTTCTTCGTTGTGGTCTTCAGGGTTGTCGTCTTCAGGGTCGTCGTCAGGGAGATCCAGAGTGAGAACCAAAAACCATTTCCACAAGCGTGAACTTTTAAAAGTAGCAGAAGTTACAAGAAGGCTGAGGAACTGCCGAGAACCAGCTGACGGTACTGGAACCCGGATGGGCAGTAGAAGGAACAAGAGCCAATGGCACAACCGTGGACCAGCTGACGGTGCTGGAACACGGTTACTAAGCAGGAGGTACCTGTGCTATAAAGCACTACCAAGGACCAGCAGACGTTGCTGGAACTCGGATACCGAGAAGGAGGCACCTAGGCCAAAGGCACTGCCGAGAACCAGCTGATGGTACTGGAACCCAGACGGGTAGCAGAAGGAGCAAGAGAAAATAGAACTAGCGATGACCAGCTGACAGTGCTGGAACCCGGAGGGACAGCAGAAGGAACAAGAGCCAATGGCACAACCGTGGACCAGCTGACTGTGCTGGAACACGGTTACTAAGCAGGAGGTACCTGTGCTACAAAGCACTACCAAGGACCAGCAGACATTACTGGAACTCGGATACCGAGAAGGAGGCACCTAGGCCAAAGGCACTGCCAAGAACCAGCTGACGGTACTGGAACCCGGATAGGTAGCAGAAGGAACAAGAGCAAATGGAACTAGCGAGGACCAGCTGACGGTGCTGGAACCCTGAGGGGCAGGAGAAGGAACAAGAGCCAATGGCACAACCGTGGACCAGCTGACGGTGCTGGAACATGGTTACTAAGCAGGAGGTACCTGTGCTAAAAAGCACTACCAAGGACTAGCAGACGTTGCTGGAACTCGGATACCGAGAAGGAGGCACCTAGGCCAAAGGCACTGCCGAGAACCAGCTGACGGTACTGGAACCCGGATGGGTAGCAGAAGGAACAAGAGCAAATGGAACTAGCGAGGACCAGCTGACGGTGCTGGAACCCGGAAGGGCAGCAGAAGGAACAAGAGACAATGGCACAACCGTGGACCAGCTGATGGTGCTGGAACACGGTTACTAAGCAGGAGGTACCTGTGCTACAAAGCACTACCAAGGAACAGCAGACGTTGCTGGAACTCGGATACCGAGAAGGAGGCACCTAGGCCAAAGGCACTGCCGAGAACCAGCTGACGGTGCTGGAACCCGGATGGGTAGCAGAAGGTACCCATGAAAAACAAAGTTGCAAGGCCACGAGCAGGCCGCAGTTACCGAAACCCACAGTCCTACAGTGGGTGCTTGTCCTATTGGCACTACGGAACCAGTCTTTATTACCAGAACCCGCAGCCCACATAGGAAGCACCTAAACTGCAGGCACCATAGACTCGGCTAGCCCAACCGCAACACGACACTACTATTAGTGGGAATGTGGATAGAGCAGGAGACATTGCCGGACACACATCAGGGGATCAACTGATGTGACTGAGCCCCAATAACACAGGAACAAGTGTGGATTGTGCAGACGCCACTTCTGAGCAGCAACTGGCGGGGTTGAAGGCCAGGGGAAATACTGGAGACAGTGGAGCCAGAGGCCTAAGTGGAGCACAGTTAAAAATCTGTAGTAGTGTGAATGTGTTGGCAGCAGGAGACTTTGCCATCCACACAGCAGAGGAGCAGCTGGCGTTACTGAACCCCACTAACACAGGAGCTAGTGTGTTTTTCTCTGTGAAGACGGAACTTCTGAACACCAACTGGCGCTGTTGGAGCCCAGGATCAAGCATGGAGCAGGCTGAGGCCTGATGTTTTTTGAATATGGAGGCAGCAGGAGACATTGCCGTCCACACAGCAGGGGAACAGCTGACGTTACTGAACCCCACTAACACAGGAGCTAGTGTGTTTTTCTCTGTGAAGACGGCACTTCTGAACACCAACTGGCATTGTTGGAGCCCAGGAACAATCAGGGTGTAGGCTGAGGCCTACTAGGAGCAAGTTTAAAATCTGAGGGAGTGTGATTTTGGAGGCAGCAGGAGATATTGCTGTCCACACAGCAGGGGAACAACTGACGTTACTGAACCCCACTAACACAGGAGCTAGAGTGTTTTTCTCTGTGAAAACGGCACTTCTGAACACCAACTGGCGTTGTTGGAGCCCAGGATCAAGCATGGAGCAGGCTGAGGCCTGATGTTTTTTGAATGTGGAGGCAGCAGGAGACATTGCCGTCCACACAGCAGGGGAACAGCTGACGTTACTGAACCCCACTAACACAGGAGCTAGTGTGTTTTTCTCTGTGAAGACGGCACATCTGAACACCAATTGGCGTTGTTGGAGCCCAGGAACAATCAGGGTGTAGGCTGAGGCCTACTAGGAGCAAGCTTAAAATCTGAGGGAGTGTGATTTTGGAGGCAGCAGGAGATATTGCCGTACACACAGCAGGGGAACAGCTGACGTTACTGAACCCCACTTACACAGGAATGAGTGTTTTGTTCTGTGCATGCAGCACTTCTGAGCAACAACTGGCAGTTTTGGAGCCCAGGAACAATCATGGAGTAGGCTGAGGCCTATTTGCATCAAGTCTAATATCGGTTGTAGACTTCTACTGATTGTCAACGTGCTCCAATTAGGCCTCTGTCTCCACTCTGTTTCTAGTATTTACCATGGCCTCCAACACCGCCAGTTGATGCACAGAGTTGCTGTCTGCACAATCACCACTTTTTCCTGTGTTACTGGGATTCGGTGATGTCAGATGATCCCCTGATGTGTGTCCGGCAATGTCTCCTGCTCTGTCCACATTCCCACTACAAGTTATGGGAATGTGCACAGAGCAGGAGACATTGCCGGACACACATCAGGGGATCAGCTGACGTTACTGAACACCTGTAACACAGGAACAAGTGTTGATTGTGCAGACGCCACTTCTGAGCAGCAACTGGCAGTGTTGGAGGCCAGGGGAAAAACTAGAGACAGAGTGGAGCCAGATGCCAAATCGGAGAATGTTTTAAATCAGTAGTAGTGTGATTTTGGAGGCAGCAGGAGACTTTGCCGTACACACAGCAGGGGAACAGCTGACGTTACTGAACCCCACTTACACAGGAGCGAGTGTTTTTCTGTGCCTACAGCACTTCTGAGCAACAACTGGCGGTGTTGGAGCCCAGGAACAATCAGGGTGTAGGCTGAGGCCTACTACGAGCAAGTTTAATATCTGAGGGAGTGTGATTTTGGAGGCAGCAGGAGATATTGCCGTACACACAGCAGGGGAACAGCTGACGCTACTGAACCCCACTTACACAGGAATAAGTGTTTTGTTCTGTGCATAAAGCACTTCTGAGCAACAACTGGCAGTGTTGGAGCCCAGGGATTACAGTTCAGGTGGTAGAAACATGAACACAACAGGAGACCTGGATACTTTTGCCAGCCACTTATTTATTCTGGAAGAGGACTGGCAAATTCTGGGGAGATCCAGGCCTTGTTCATTTTCAGAAAAGTAAGCCGGTCAACGTTATCGGAGGATAGTCGCGTGTGACGGTCTGTTAGTACACCACCTGCGGCACTAAAGACGCGTCCTGATAATACACTGACAGCAGGGCAAGCCAGCACCTCCAATGCATACTGGCTAAGCTCTGGTCATATATCCAGCTTAGAGACCCAAAACTTGAAGGGGGAAGAGCCATCTGGGAGTACACTGAGAGGGCAAGACATGTAGTCTGTCACCATCTGACGGAAACGTTGCCTCCTGCTGACTGGAGCTGTCTGTGATGGTGTAGCCATTTTTGGCGGGCACACAAAACTTTGCTCCCTCTTTGTGCAGAGCTTCCTCCACTGCCTTGAAGCACAGAGCTGCTTTGAAGAGCACTAGCAGCACTGCTCTCGGGTGGAATGGAGAACATGATGGACTGCACCAGTGTGTCTTGGTACTCCCGCATTTTACGCTCCCGGTTCAACGGTGTTATGAGGCTTTGTAAGTTGTCCCGGTAGAGAGGATCTAGGAGGGTGTACACCCAATAATCAGCCGTGTGGAGAATGTGGGCGATGCGGCGGTCGTTTCTCAGGCACTGCAGCATGAAATCAACCATGTGCTGAAGACTCCCAAATGGCCAAGAAACGCTGTCCCCTGCTTGAGGCGTCATCTCTGCCTGCTCTGCATCACCCCACCCTCGCTGTACATACTGACTACTAGAGCCTTGTGTACCTCCCTCCTCTGGAGAGATGTCTTCCTCCTCCATTGACTCCTCCTCATCCTCCTCACAAAGTGTCCCCTGCCTAGGCCTTTGTGAGGAACCACGTTGCGCAGACTGTCCAGAAGCAGATGGCATTTGTGACTCCTCATCCTCCACCTCTTCCAAAACCTCGTCCCTTAGTGCTTGCAGTGTTTTTTGAAGCAGGCAGATAAGGGGGACAGTCATGCTGACTAGTGCATCATCTGCACTCGCCATCCGCGTGGAATCATCGAAGGCACACAAAACTTGGCAGATGTCCTTCACAGTGGCCCACTCTGTGTTGGTGAAGTGTGTCCGGCGCACAGTGCGACTTGTTTGCGCCTGATGCAGCTGGTACTCCATTACTGCTGCCTGCTGCTCACACAACCGCTCCAACATATGTAACGTTGAATTCCACCTGGTGGGGAGGTCACATATGATGCGATGTTCCGGAAGGCAGAATGGGGGTTGCAGAGCTGCAATGCGCGATCTTGCTGGAACGCCGCAAGCGAGCGCACTCTATGCGGACCTTGTGCAGCAGTGCATGAAGATCCGGATAGTCCCTCAGAAAGCTCTGCACGACCAAGTTGAGCACATGTGCCAGAAAAAGTATGTGAGTGAGGTTGCCTAGGCCCAGAGCTGCCACCAGATTTCAGCCATTGTCACACACTACCAAGCCTGGCTGGAGATTCGCTGGCACAAACCACACGTCACTCTCCTGCTTGATGGCATTCCAGAGCTCCTGCGCTGTGTGGCTTCGATTGCCCAAAGAAATTAATTTCAGTACGGCCTGTTGACATTTGGCCACGGCTGTGCTCATTTTGGTCGTAACAGGCTCCTGCTGCGCTGATT
Source organism: Dendrobates tinctorius (assembly GCF_039654945.1). Lineage (NCBI taxonomy): Eukaryota > Metazoa > Chordata > Amphibia > Anura > Dendrobatidae > Dendrobates > Dendrobates tinctorius. The sequence continues at coordinate 5,669,175 of NW_027361803.1, read as the reverse complement.
CTGAGGAACTTGAGAATGAGGATGAGTCAATGTGTACAGACTGGATTCCTGCAATCCTTGGAGTTGGCAGAACACGTACAGCGCCACTCTCCAGATCTGTACCCGGCATTTACGGGGCACATTATACACTGGAGCATTAGGAATGGGGCCCATTATATATGGAGCATTATTTGGGCCCATAACACACTGGAGCATCGTCCATGGGGACCAACATATACTGGAGCATTCCAAATGGGGGACATCAGACACTGGAGCAGCATTTACGGGGCACATTATACACTGGAACATTAGAAATGGGGCCCATTATATATGGAGCATTATTTGGGCCCATAAGATGGTGGAGCATCATCCATTGGGACCAACATATACTGTAGCATTATGTGGAGCTCATCATATACTGTATGGAACATTATATGGGACAAATTTTTCTGTATGGAGAAATATATGGGGCTCATTATTCTGTATGGCGCACTAGGAATTTAAAATAGATATCAGTCATGTCATTTAAGCAGTGAAGTATTTTTCATTGTACTATACCTATATTTCTGTGCCGTATCGGAGCATTATGAATTGTGGTATGTGCTAAAAGGGCGCACTGACACTCTTTGGCCCAGGGCACACGAAAACCTGGCGCCAGCCCTACCCCCCACAATTTTAGCCAAATTAGCCCCAGTTTTCAATGCGTAACTATTAGTATAAAGTAAATTAAGGTTGCCAAGCTTAAGTAATAAGAATTGATGTCTTTGGCATTGAAATGGGCACTGTAGGTGTGTTTACTGTCCGCCACTCCCTGCCGACTTTGCTTCCCCATTGACTTGCATTGGGTTTTGTGTTTCGGTCGGACCCCAACTTTTCCCTGTAGTCGGCCAATTTCGTTCGACCCAACTTTTTAGAAAGTCGGGCTTCATGAAACTGACTCTACCCGAAAAAAGGAAAAGTCGTTCATCTCTACTCACCACACATTTAGTTAATTTCTTTGAGGGTTTAGTTTCCAAAATGGGGTCACGTCTGGGGGGTTTCCACTGCTTGGCATATCACGGGCTCTCCAAATGCGACATGACACCCGCAGACCATACCATCAAAGTCTGCATTCCAAAACGTCACTACTTCCCTTCAGAACCCCAACGTGTGCCCATACAGTAGTTTACTCCCATGTATGGGGTATCAGCAAACTCAGGATAAAATGGACAACAACTTTTGGGTCCAATTTCTCCTGTTACCCTTGCAAAAATAAAAAAAATAGGGACTAAAAGATCACGTTTGTGGAAAAAATATGATTATTTTATTTTCACGCCTGGCGTTATAAACTTCTGTGAAGCACTTGGAGGTTCAAAATGCTCACCACATGTCTAGATAAGTTCCTTGGGGGGCTTTAGTTTCCAAAATGGGGTCACTTCTGGGGGGGTTTCCACTGTTTAGGCACATCAGGGGCTCTCGAAACGCGACATGACACCCGCAGACCATTCCATCAAAGTCTACATTCCAAAACATCACTACTTCCCTTCCGAGCCCTAACGTATGCCCATACAGTAGTTTTCTCCCACATATGGGGTATCAGCGTACTCAGGACAAATTGGACAACATCTTTTGGGGTCCAATTTCTCCTGGTACCCTTGGGAAAATAAAAAAATTGGGGACTAAAAGATCATGTTTGTTGGAAAAATGTGATTTTTTTATTTTCACACCCGGGCGTTATAAACTTCTGTGAAGCACTTGAGGGTTTAAAGTGCTCACCACATACAGTCATATGTTAAAGTTTGGGCACCCCTATTAATGATAACCTTTTTTCTTTATAACAATTTTGGTTTTTGCAACAGCTATTTCAGTTTCATATATCTAATAACTGATGGACTCAGTTATATTTCTGGATTCAAATGAGGTTTATTTTACTAACAGAAAATGTGCAATCTGCATTTAAACAAAATTTGACCGGTGCAAAAGTATGGGCACCCTTATCATTTTCTTGATTTGAACACTCCTAACTACTTTTTACTGACTTCCTGAAGCACTAAATTGGTTTTGTAACCTCATTGAGCTTTGAACTTCATAGCCAGGTGTATCAAATCATGAGAAAAGGTATTTAAGGTGGCCACTTGCAAGTAGTTCTCCAATTTGATTCTCCTATGAAGAGTGGCATCATGGGCTCCTCAAAACAACTCTCAAATGATCTGAAAACAAAGATTATTCAACATAGCTTTTCAGGGGAAGGATACAAAAAGTTGTCTCAGAGATCTAACCTGTCAGTTTCCACTGTGAGGAACATAGTAAGGAAATGGAAGAACACAGGTACAGTTCTTGTTAAGCCCAGAAGTGGCAGGCCAAGAAAAATATCAGAAAGGCAGAGAAGAAGAATGGTGAGAACAGTCAAGGACAATCCACAGACCACCTCCAAAGACCTGCAGCATCATCTTGCTGCAGATGGTGTCACTGTGCATCGGTCAACAATACAGCACACTTTGCACAAGGAGAAGCTGTATGGGAGAGTGATGCGAAAGAAGCCGTTTCTGCAAGCACGCCACAAAGAGTCGCCTGAGGTATGCAAAAGCACATTTGGACAAGCCAGTTACATTTTGGAAGAAGGTCCTGTGGACTGATGAAGCAAAGATTGTGTTGTTTGGTCATATAAAAAGGCGTTATGCATGGATGCTAAAAAACACAGCATTCCAAGAAAAACACTTGCTACCCACAGTAAAATTTGGTGGAGGTTCCATCATGCTTTGGGGCTATGTGGCCAATGCCGGCACCGGGAATCTTGCTAAAGTTGAGGGTCGCATGGATTCAACTCAGTATCAGCAGATTCTTGACAATAATGTGCAAGAATCAGTGACGAAGTTGAAGTTACGCAGGGGATGCATATTTCAGCAAGACAATGATCCAAAACACTGCTCCAAATCTGCTCAGGCATTCATGCAGAGGAACAATTACAATATTCTGGAAAGGCCATCCCAGTCCCCAGACCTGAATATCATTGAACATCTGTGGGATGATTTGAAGCAGGCTGTCCATGGTCGGCGACCATCAAACTTAACTGAACTGGAATTGTTTTGTAAACAGGATTGGTCACAAATACCTTCATCCAGGATCCAGGAACTAATTAATAGCTACAGGAAGCGACTAGAGGCTGTTATTTTTGCAAAAGGAGGATCTACGAAATATTAATGTCACTTTTATGATGAGGTGCCCATACTTTTGCACCGGTCAAATTTTGTTTAAATGCAGATTGCACATTTTCTGTTGGTACAATAAACCTCATTTGAATCCAGAAATATAACGGAGTCCATCAGTTATTAGATATATGAAACTGAAATAGCTGTTGCAAAAACCAAAATTGTTATAAAGAAAAAAGGTTAACATTAATAGGGGTGCCCAAACTTTAACATATGACTGTATCTAGATAAGTTCCTTGCGAGGTCTAGTTTCCAAAATATGGTCACTTATAGTGGGTTTCCACTGTTCAGGCACATCAGGGGCTCTCCAAACACGACATGGCGTCCGATCTCAATTCCAGCCAATTTTGAGTTGAAATAGTCAAACGGTGCTCCTTCCCTTCTGAGCTCTGCCATGCGCCCAAACAGTGGTTTACTCCCACATATGAGGTATCAGTGCACTCAGGACAAATTGCACAATAACTTTTGGGGTCCTGTTTCCCTTGGGAAAATAAAAATTGGGGGTGAAAAGATAATTTTTGTGGAAAAAATATGATTTTTTAAATTTTACGTCTGTATGTTCTAAACTTCTGTGAAGCCCTTGGGGGTTCAAAGGTCTCCCCACACATCTAGATAAGTTCCTTGGGGGGGTCTAGTTTCCAAAATGGTGTCATTTTTGGGAGTTTCCACTGTTTAGGCACATCAGGGGTTCTCCAAACGCGACATGGCGTACAGCCAATTCTGCATTGAAAAAGTCAATCAGCGCTCATTCCCTTCCGAGTTCTGCCATGTGCGCAAACAGTGGTTTACCCCTACATATGGGGTATCAGCATATTCAGGACAAATTGCAGAATGACTTTTGAGGTTCTGTTTCCCTTGGGAAAATAATAATTGGGCATGAAAAGATCATTTTTGTGGAAATAATATGTTTTTTTGATTTTGCTGTACGTTATAAAGTTCTGTGAAGCCCTTGGGGTTCAAAGTTTTCACCACATTTCTAGATAAGTTCTTTGGGGGGGTGTAGTTTCCAAAATGGGGTCACTTGTGGGGGGTTTCCACTGTTTAGGCACATCAGGGGCTCTCCAGACGCAACATGGCGTCCGATCTGAAATCCAGCCAATTTTGGGTTGAAAATGTAAAACGGCGCTCCTTCCCTTTTGAGCTCTGCCATGCGCCGAAACAGTGGTTCCTGTTATGATTGAGTCACCGTAGGAGGCAAAAAAAAAATGCTAGCTAAGTCCTGAAAACCAGAGAAGTTGGCAACTATCAGATTGCAGACCCCTGAACCTATCAACACAACTAGCAGTAGCCGTGGGGGGTTCCTACGATGACCTAGACCCCTCAATCACAGCCGGAGAGATACATAGGCCTAAAGAAGGAAAGGGGAAATCTAACTGCCCCAGAGCAGACCCCAAAGCAATAGACAGCCCCCACATATAATGACGGTGAAGCAAGATGAAAACACTTACACAGACAGAAAGACAGGCTGAGCAAATGATGTCTGCAATCCGCCAAAACCCTCTCAAAAACAGGAGCCAACAGACTGATATAAAAATGGCCCTGAAGCAACTAAGCTTCAAAAAATAAATCAGCACTCAGGTACTTTCAGAAGACAGAGCTCACGGAACACTGCACACTCCAGCAGGGAGTGGCAGAATCCAAAAAGCAAGAAAAACAAAAACAAATCTTAGATGCAAAAAGGCAAAACAGAAAACTTAGCTTTAGGAGAGCAGGAATCAGACTGGTGTCCAAGAGTCCACAGAGAAATCACCCGCAGGGCAGAAAGGGCGTAGGCTGCCTTAAATCCAGTCAGTGACTCCACTCAGCCAATCGTCTTCATTAGTCCCAGGTGCCTGATAATCAGGCTCACTACCTTCCTTCACTAGAATAGGGAGTTCACCAGGCCTCAGTGACGGAGGGGAAAATGAACTCACAACAGTACCCCCCCCCTTGAGGAGGGGTCACCGAACCCTCCACAACGCTACCAGGGCGATCAGGGTGAGCCCGATGAAAGGCACGCACCAATCTTTTGGCATGAATATCAGAGGCAGAGACCCAGGAATTATCCTCCTGACCATAACCCTTCCACTTAACCAAATACTGGCTAGACGGGAATCCAGAATTTTCTCTACCTCATATTCCAAGTTACCTTCAACCAATACAGGGTCCGGAGGTGCCACCTCAGGCACAACTGGCTCAACAAACCTCTTCAACAAGGACTTATGGAACACATTATGGATCTTAAATGTGACAGGAAGAGCCAAACGAAAAGAGACCGGATTAATAATCTCCAAAATCTTGTAAGGTCCAATAAATCTAGGCTTAAACTTAGGAGAAGCCACCTTCATAGCAATATTTTTTGATGATATCACCAATCTTAAACTGGGGACCAATGGTCCTATGTCGATTGGAAAACCGCTGGGCGTTTTCCTGGGAGAGAGATAACTTATCCACCACTTGGTCCCAGATCTGGTGCATTCTCTCCACCACAGTGTCAACACCTGGGCAGGCAGAAGGCTCCACCTGCCCTGAAGAAAATCGAGGGTGAAAACCAAAGTTACAAAAAAAAGGTGACATCAAAGTGGCAGAACTAGCTCTATTATTTAAAGCAAATTCGGCCAAGGGAAAAAATGAAACCCAATCATCCTGATCAGCGGAAATAAAACATCTCAAATACGACTCCAAGGTCTGGTTTGTTCTCTCTGTCTGCCCATTGGTCTGAGGGTGAAAAGCAGAGGAGAAGGACAACTGAATTCCCAACTTGGAACAGAACGTCCTCCAAAATTTAGACACAAATTGAACTCCTCTGTCAGATACAATGTTCTCAGGAATCCCGTGCAAGCGAACCACCTGTTGCAAAAACAGAGGCACCAACTCAGAGGAAGATGGCAACTTAGGGAGTGGTACAAGATGAACCATCTTAGAGAACCTATCACAAATCACCCAAATAACAGTCATTCTTTGAGAGACCGGCATATCAGAGATGAAATCCATTGAAATATGGGTCCATGGCCTCCTGGGGACCGGCAAAGGCATCAACAACCCACTAGAGCGAGAACAAGATTTAGACCAGGAGCAAGTCCCACAGGACTGCACAAAATTCCTGACATCATGAGACAAGGTGGGCCACCAAAAAGAGCGACTCACCAGATCTCTAGTACCAAAAATACCTGGATGACCAGCCAATGCAGAGCAATGAACTTCAGACATCACTCTCTTCTCCCACTGGTCAGGAACATACAACTTTCCACTGGGACAACGCTCAGGTTTGTCCTCCTGGAACTCTTGCAGAGCAAGTCTCAAATTGGGCGAGATGGCAGAAAGAACTACCCCTTCGCCTAAGATGGTGGCAGGCTTGGTCACCACAGGAGAATCAGCAAAGAAACTCCTAGAGAGGGCGTCTGCCTTGACATTCTTAGTTCCAGGAAGGAAAGAGACCACAAAATCAAAACGTGTAAAAAACAAGGCCCACCTAGCCTGTCTAGGGTTCAAGCGTTTAGCCGACTCTAGGTAAATCAAATTTTTGTGGTCAGTGAGGACCACAACTTGATGTTTGGCTCCCTCCAACCAATGTCTCCACTCCTCAAATGCCCATTTCATGGCCAACAGTTCCCGATTCCCCACATCATAGTTACGTTCAGATGAAGAGAACTTACGGGAAAAGAAAGCACAGGGATTCATTTTAGATGTTACCGGATCCTTTTGGGACAACACCGCTCCTGCACCAATCTCAGAAGCATCCACCTCTACCTGGAACGGGAGTGAGACATCAGGTTGCCGCAGAACCGGGGCGGAGGTAAATCTACGCTTCAGCTCCTGAAAGGAAGCAACCGCCTCCGGAGACCAATTCAACACATCCGCACCCTTCCTGGTCAGGTCAGTCAATGGTTTGGCAATACTAGAAAATTTTGCTATAAATTTCCGATAAAAATTAGCAAAACCCAAAAACTTCTGGAGGGCCTTCAAAGAAGTGGGCTGAACCCAATCATAAATGGCCTGTACCTTGGCCGGGTCCATTTCAATAGTTGACGGAGACAAAATAAATCCCAAAAAAGAAATTCTCTGTACTCCAAAAAGGCATTTTGATCCTTTGACATACAGGGAATTCTCCCTCAAGATCCGGAACACAGTCCAAATATGTTCCACATGAGAATCCCAATCCTTGGAGAAGATCAAAATATCATCCAGATAGATAATCAAAAATTTATCGACAAAGTCTCGGAAAATATCGTTCATGAAGCACTGGAAGACAGAAGGGGCATTAGTGAGCCCAAAAGGCATCACCAGGTACTCAAAATGTCCCTCCGGAGTATTAAACGCCGTCTTCCATTCATCCCCCTGCTTAATGCGGATAAGATTATACGCCCCCTGAGGTCAAGCTTGGTAAACCAGCAAGCACCTCTGACTCTAGAGAATAGATCCGAAATCAGGGGTAACGGATACTGATATTTAATAGTAATTTTATTGAGGTCACGATAATCAATACAAGGCCTTAAAGAACCATCCTTCTTGGCCACAAAAAAAAAACTGGCACCTAAGGGTGAAGAGGATGATCTAATATGACCCTTCTCCAATGCCTCCTTAATATAGGACCGCATAGCCTCGTGCTCGGGTACAGATAAATTGAAGAGCCGACCCTTAGGAAATGTACACCCCGGGTTTAGTTCAACTGCACAGTCATAACTCCTATGAGGAGGCAAGGACGCAGACTCATTCTCACTAAATACATCATAGTAGTCCGCCAAATAGTCAGGAACCTCATGCGACTGAGGAGAGGTGGAAAAAACCGGAGCCTCACTAAAGGTACACCGGCAACCCCAACTCACCACAGACACAGACTTCCAATCCAAAACTGGATTATGAATCTGCAACCAGGGAAACCCCAGAACAACGGCATCATGCAGACCATGCAACACCAAAAATCTGCAATTTTCTTGGTGGTCTGGGGCGACCCGCATGACCAACTGGGTCCAAAACTGAGGTTTATTTTTAGCCAGAGGGGTAGCATCAATCCCCCTCAAAGGGATAGGCGTCTGCAGAGGTGTCAACGGAAATCAACAACGTTTAGCAAAATCCAAGTCCATTAGGTTTAGCGCTGCTCCCGAATCCACAAAAGCCTTGGCGGAAAATGTGGACAGGGAACAGATCAGAGTAATCGCCAAAAGAAACTTAGGCTGAACCCCACCAACAGAAAACGTGTGTGCAAAGCGTTTCTCACGTTTAGGACAAACAGAAATAACATGTGAGGCAACTCCACAGAAAAAACACAGCTTATTATGCCTTCTGAATTCCTGACGTTGCGCCTTAGACAAAACTCTATCACATTGCATAGGTTCAGATGTCTGTTCAACCGGTGGCAACACCTCTTGTGTAATCCTGCGTTCACGTAAACGCCGATCAACCTGAATGGCTAAAGACATAGAATCGTCCAGACCAGAGGGAACAGGAAATCCCACCATAGTATCTTTTACGGCTTCTGACAAACCCTTCCGAAAGAGAGCAGCCAAGGCACTATCATTCCAGGTAGTAAGGACCGCCCACTTTCGGAACTTTTGACAGTACAACTCTGCAGATTCTCGACCCTGGTTCAATGCTAACAGGGTCTTTTCAGCCTGATCAATAGCATTAGGTTCGTCGTACAGCAACCCCAAGGCTTGAAAAAATACGTTCACATTAGTCAGAATAGGGTCATCTGGTTTAAAAAAAAACGCCCAATCCTGGGGATCGCCGCGCAGCAAAGAGATGACAATTTTAACCTGCTGCGCGGGGCTCCCTGATGAGTTAGGCTTCAAAGCAAAAAATAATTTACAATTATTTTTGAAACTCAAAAATTTAGATCGATCCCCAAAAAATAAATCAGGTGTGGGGATCTTTGGTTCAACAGCATGTGAACGAGCAAGATAGGCGGAAATTCCTTGCACTTCAGCAGCGAGTTGCTCCACACGATCAGACACTTGCTTTATCTCCATTGAGAGAAAAAAAAATTCCTCCTACGGCCTCAGAGATATAGAGGAAAGAATATACACACACCTTTTTTTTTTTTTTTTAAACACAATTCTTTCCTGCTATTGAGTACCCCAGGATCTGCGGTTTGGCAGGTGATTCTGTTATGATTGAGTCACCGTAGGAGGCAAAAACAGAAATGCTAGCTAAGTCCTGAAAACCAGAGAAGTTGGCAACTATCAGATTGCAGACCCCTGAACCTATCAACACAACTAGCAGTAGCCGGGGGGGGTTCCTACGATGACCTAGACCCCTCGATCACAGCCGGAGAGATACATAGGCCTAAAGAAGGAAAGGGGAAATCTAACTGCCCCAGAGCAGACCCCAAAGCAATAGACAGCCCCCCACATACTGTATAATGACGGTGAAGCAAGATGAAAACACTTACACAGACAGAAAGACAGGCTGAGCAAAGACGGGGCCCAAAAACTACCTAGATAGGAACGGATAGGAAGGCTGCTGTCTGCAATCTGCCAAAACCCTATCAGAGACAAAAGCCAACAAGGTGATATAAAAATGGCCCTGAAGCAACTAAGCTTCAAAAAATAAATCAGCACTCAGGTACTTTCAGAAGACAGAGCTCACGGAACACTGCACACTCCAGCAGGGAGTGGCAGAATCCAAAAAGCAAGAAAAACAAAAACAAATCTTAGATGCAAAAAGGCAAAACAGAAAACTTAGCTTTAGGAGAGCAGGAATCAGACTGGTGTCCAAGAGTCCACAGAGAAATCACCCGCAGGGCAGAAAGGGCGTAGGCTGCCTTAAATCCAGTCAGTGACTCCACTCAGCCAATCGTCTTCATTAGTCCCAGGTGCCTGATAATCTGGCTCACTACCTTCCTTCACTAGAATAGGGAGTTCACCAGGCCTCAGTGACGGAGGGGAAAATGAACTCACAACAGGTTCCCCCCACATATCAGGTATCAGCGTACAAAGAAAAAATTGCACAATAACTTTTGGGGTCCAATTTCTCCTGTTACTTACCCTTGGTAAAATAAAAAAAATTGGACCTGAAGTAGTTTTTTTGTGAAAAAAAGTTAAATGTTCATTTTTTTAAACATTCAAAAAATTCTTGTGAAGCACCTGAAGGGTTAATAAACATCTTGAATGTGGTTTTGAGCATCTTGAGGGGTGCAGTTTTTAGAATAGTGTCACTTTTGGGTATTTTCTATCATATAGACCTTTCAAAGTGACTTCAAATGTGATGAGGTCCTTAAAGAAAATTATGTTGTAAAAATGAGAAATCGCTGGTCAACTTTTAACCCTTATAACTTCTTAACAAAAAAAATGTTGGTTCCAGAATTGTGCTGATGTAAAATAAACATGTGGGTGGGAAATGTTACTTATTAAGTATTTTGTGTGCCATATCTCTGTGATTTAAGGGCATGAAAATTCAAAGCTGGAAAATTGTGAAATTTTCAAAATTGACGCCAAATTTCCATTTTTTTTTTCACAAATAAATGCAAGTTTTATCAAATAAATTTTACCACTATCATGAAGTACAATATGTCATGAGAAAACACTGTCAGAATCACCGGGATCCATGGAAGCGTTCCAGAGTTATCACCTAATAAATGGACAGTGGTCAGAATTGTAAAAATTGCCCCGATCATTAATGTGCAAACCACCCTTGGGGGTTAAGGGGTTAAAGACATGAGGGTCAGTCAGTCTGGAAACTTCTGTAACCTAGATGGTATCCTCAGTTGCAGTCATGAAAACTGTTAAATGCAGTGAGGAAAGTGGTTCTCATAAGAATTGTCAAGGAAAGGTGAAGCAAGAAATACCTCTGCCATGGAGGATAAGTTCATCAGAGTTACCAACTTCAGAAATTGCAAATTGACAGTACCTCAGATAACCGATCTCATAAATGATGCACATACATCATGTAGCAGTCACAGCTCAACATCAGCTATCCAGAGGAGACTGCAAAAAAATGGCCTTTATGGTAAAATTTCTGCAAAAAAACAAAGCCACTACTGAGGAACGCAAGCAAGAAGAACAGACTTGTATGGACCGAGCAACATCTTTAAGGACTGGACATTAGAATCATAGAATCATAGAATCGTAGAGTTGGAAGGGACCTCCTGGGCCATCTGGTCCAACCCCCTGCTAAAAGCAGGATTCGCTAAATCATCCCAGTCAGATGTCTGTCCAGCCTCTGTTTGAAGACTACCATTGAAGGAGAACTCACCACTTCTCGTGGCAGCCTGTTCCACTCATTGATCACTCTAACTGTCAAAAAGTTTTTTCTAATATCTAATCTGTGTCTCCTCCCATTCAGTTTCATCCCATTGCTCCTAGTCTTTCCTTGTGCAAATGAGAATAAAGTTGAGCCTTCTACAATGTGACAGCCCTTTAGATATTTGTAGACAGCTATTAAGTCTCCTCTCAGTCTTCTCTTTTGCAAACTAAACATTCCCAAATCCTGCAACCTTTCCTCATAAGACAGGGTTTGCAGACCGGTCACCATTCTGGTCGCTCTTTTCTGAACTTGCTCCAGTTTGATGATGTCTTTTTTAAAATGTGGTGCCCAAAACTGGACACAATATTCCAGATGAGGTCTGACCAAAGAGGAGTAGAGGGAAATAATGACTTCACGTGATCTAGACTGTATGCTTCTGTTAATACATCCTAGAATTGCATTTGCCTTTTTTGCTGCTGCATCACACTGTTGACTCATATTCAGTCTGTGATCTATTAGTATACCCAAGTCTTTTTCACATGTGCTGTCACTTAGCTCTATTCCTCCCATTCTATATATGCTTTTTTCATTTTTATTGCCCAGATGTAGTACTTTGCATTTCTCCCTATTAAAAACCATTCTGTTAGTTGCTGCCCACTTCTCCAGTTTATTTAAATCTTTTTGAATCCTCTCTCTCTCTTCTCTATTATTAGCTATCCCTCCTAGCTTTGTGTCATCAGCAAATTTAATCAGTTTACCCTCAATTCCTTCATCTAAATCGTTGATAAAGATGTTGAACAATACAGGGCCCAGGACAGAGCCCTGTGGTACCCCACTTGAGACATTCTTCCAACTGGATGTGCAGCCATTTACGGCCACCCTTTGGGTCCGATCACTAAGCCAGTTATGAATCCACCTAACAGTTGCCTTGTCCATTCCATACTTAGTCATTTTTTCAATAAGGATTGTATGAGAGACTTTGTCAAATGCTTTGCTGAAGTCAAGATATACTATATCTACAGCATTTCCTTGATCCACCCAATCAGTGATACCGTCATAGAAGGAAATTAAGTTAGTCTGACATGACTTATTAGTTACAAACCCATGCTGACTCTGTTTAATCACTTCATTCTTATCCAGGTATTGACATACATGTTGTTTAATAATTTGTTCAAAGATCTTTCCTGGTATAGAAGTCAGACACACTGGCCTATAGTTGCCTGGGTCCACCTTCTTCCCCTTTTTGAAGATAGGAACAACATTTGCTCTTCTCCAGTCTTCTGGCACTTCTCCTGTTCTCCAAGAATTTTCAAAGATTATGGAGAGGGGTTCAAAAATTTCTTCTGCTATCTCCTTCAGTACTCTGGGGTGTAATTCATCTGGTCCTGGAGACTTGAATTCATTTAGGTTAGCTAAGTGTTTCCTCACTATCTTTCTGTTTATAGATATCCTGGATTCTTCTATTCCCTTAATAGGACAGTGAATAACAGTTGATGTTACATTTCCTTTCTGAGAGAAAACAGATGCAAAATAGGAATTTAAAAGTTCAGCCTTCTCAACATCCTGTCTTACCATTTCATCATTTTCATCCTGTAAAAATCCTATAGCATCTTTGACTTTTCTTTTACTTTTGACATATCCCCAAAATCCTTTATTATTGCATTTGACATCTCTTGCAAGCCTCAATTCATTTTCAGCTTTAGATAATCTGATTTGTGCCCTGCAGGTTCTGCATACAGCATTATATTCTTCTTTAGATATGCCTCCCTCTTTCCATTTTATAAACATTTTTTTCTTCCTTTTTAGCATGTGCTTAAGTTCTGTGTTCATCCATCCTGGTTTCCTTAAATGCTTCCTATTCTTCCCTCTTTTTGGAATTGTTAACAACTGTGCTTTGAGAATTTCATTTTTCAAGATTTCCCATCCTTCCTGGACATTTTTGTCTTTAAGGATATCCAGCCATTGGATCCCTCCAATTCTCTTTCTGAATCCCTTAGACCAGTGGTAATCTGTAGTGTGGTCTGATGAGTAAAAAGTTGAGATATTTTTTAGCAACCGACATGTCTTTGGGAAACACAGACAAGATGAGCTATCATTTCTACATTTTTGGTGCCATCACGGCCATTATAACATTTTTCATTGGCAGGCTATCCCATCTGGTTTGCACTAAGTAGGACCATCATTTGAGCTCCAACAGGACAATGTTAAAAAAAAAATCTCCAAGTTATGTAAGGGCTTTGTGACCAAAAAGGAGAGGGATGGCAACTGAGTTAGATGATATGGCCTTCACAATCACCCAATCTTAACCCAGTTGAAATGGCATGAAATAAGTTGGATGCACGGTGGAGGCAAAGTAGCCTAAAAGTCCTCAGGTCACATAGCAACTCCTTCAAGACTGTTGGAAGCCAATACTGGTGACAACTTGATGAAACTGCTTGAGAAAATGCCAATGGAGTGTAAATCTGTCATGCGTTAAAGGGGGGTACTTTGAGAAATTTAAGGCCTAACATATGTTTGTTTTACACAGGTTTCTTTTCTCCTTCTTTCAGTATGTGTTCCATCTTGGTTTTGCAGCCTTCAATCTGAATCTACAATGTGCCTATTCCAATGAAAACATGGAGAACATTACATGAACAAGTGCATCCAACTTTAGACCATTATGTGGTGAGAAATTGGTGAAAGTTGAACATGGCCCATTGATATGTACGGTGACACCAAAATGTCAATTATGAGCCTATCAAAGAGTTATCCGCCATCTACCACTTAAGAAAAAGCAAAACAAGACCTTTCTATTTGCTGTCTAGCAGAAACATTGTATTATACTTATATTCTGAGTAATTTCCATTGAAGGATTAGTTAAGTGCCTGTACACTCCCGAGCCACTTGGTTACCATAACAATAAGAGCAATGCATTACTTTATCATTCCGAGATGAATTCTTGACAACCCAGTACGACATAATTGCTGTTCTTCGGTCTTTTATATCTATTTAAGAACTCCTATGATAAAATTATGTATTTACTTGCTCATTTTTTTATTCCTTAATGTCAGCTAGTTACCACTCTGTAGCTTCGCAATGAAAAACAGGAAGAATTTAGCTACTTATACTATATTAATGTAGTTTGCAAATCATACATGGGTAAATGCTGACCTTTGGTCTTCCTGTACAGTTCCCTGAGGATTTCATCTTTATTTTTTTACAATTTTTTGCTGTATTACTTTATTAAAGAGCCAAGAATGTCGATAATTTCTCAAGCTGCAGCTACTTTTGTAGCTTAGGGGGAGAATGGCACTAAGCAGCTTTCCAGCTGTGATTTTGACAGCACAAATAACGCTGTATAAGTGTTCCTCTAGATCGGCGTGAAATTATTAGTGTGCATACCGTTCATTTACAAAGCCCAACAATGGAAATCCATTTGGTATTATTAGCAGAATCCAGTCACGCGGAGCGCCATTAGCAGGTGAAAGAGGAGCTGGATGTCACATGACTTTATCCTAGTTGCCACCCCATGTAGCTGCAAAAGAATATCAATGTAAGCCATTACATTTCAAGAACCTGAGAATTAGCCAAGGTTTATTTTGTTGTTTTGGGATGGTTATTTATGGGTTATGTGTGTGAGAAATACATTGTTAACATATAGGGATGAGCGAACGTTCTCATCGATACGTGGCTATCACTCAAGTATTTGGGTGATCGGATGTGCTTATTACTCGCAGATCATTAGCAGAAGCTCGATTTCAAACTTGAATCCCTGCTCCGTATGTTTGGTGCCTGTTACACAGCGAATAAGCATGCAGGGATTGCCTGAGCATCACTGTAATGCCGTAGACATCTTGGTAGTGGAATTACTGTGATTGGTTGGCCGTGTGACATCATCAGTTATAAAAGGACAGGTGCTACCAGCCTCGGCACACTAACGCCATTGCACAGCTCAGGGGCAGTTCTTAATGGAGGGAGAGAGTGCTTGTACAGGCCTGTGTGTGCACAGTACAATGAATCAGAGGCCTGTAGTGCTGAAACTGGTGTTGAAGCTGAACCATCATACTAGCAGTCCTTCTAAGGGCTAATTGTTTGCAGCACATACAATCTGCATTTAGCTGAGGGAGAGAGAGTTGCAGGAGCTGGCAGAGTAGCTGAATACAGTCTCTAGGCAGGGATTAGGGCTTTGCAGTCCATGCTAAATAAATAGCTGCAGCAGTTGACTACATTTTTATTTTTTGGGTGAAAATATTTACTACTCTCATCCATTAAGTATTAAGTACTTTTTGGAACATTTATGTGTTATATAACACTCCAAAAGAGGCTTGAAAATTTTTTCTGTATTCTATTACTCATCCATATACTATTACGTGGTCTGTGGTACATTTTGGTGTTACATAACAGTCTAAAAAAGCATTGAAACATTTTTCTGTATTCAATTACTCATCCATATACTATTATGTAGAATTAGGTACATGTTAGTGTTATATAACAGTGCAAAAAACCATTGCAACATTTTTATGTATTCAATTACTCGTCCATATACTATTATGTGGTCTGTGGTACATTTTGTTTTATATAACAGTCTAAAAAAGTAAAAACAATCGGCGCTACGCTTTACATATATCACACACAAGCAGCAAGTTTTAAGGACAAAACCACTCGATTTGTCCAATATAATAAACCATAAAAAGCAAAGCTATAAAAACTTGCGCTGTAGTGTATAACTAAGGGTTAAATTCCACCAAACCAGTTTTTATATGCCAAGACTAATGTCTCAAACTAGACTGAGATAAAGGATGTGTTACCTTTCAGGCAGGCACTGGCATAATGACGCTGGAATTCCAAGAACGGTGTTTAGCAGACAGGGAGTCAGAAGGTCCTTCTCATGAAAATTCCACAGTGAGATAAAATTAACAATCTTGGATCAAAGGTGAGAGGTGAGCAAGGTGTTGAAAGAAGACGTAGTCCCGGCCGGTGACTATCGTCTATCTGTGGATCTGTAACAGCCATTTGCATAGAGTACAGAGGCCAGGTTAGGAAAGCCTGCAAGGTGCAAAGATGCTGCAGGACCTTGCGTGACGTCACAGACATGTGATTAATCACGTGACAGGCGAAGGAGCACTACAGAGCACTCAGGGGGCTAGATTGCTAATCCTACGCGTTTCAGAATCTCGGATTCCTTCCTCAGGACATATTTCTGTGGTATATAACCCTCCAAAAAAGTTTTGAAAATTATGTCAGTACTCAATTACTGATTGACAGAGTATTATGTGCTCTAGGGTTCACTTCGGTGGTATGTAACCCTCTGAAAAAGCATTCATAAATTTTTCAGTGTTTAATTACTCATATATAGAGTATTACATGATCTGGGATTCATTTTAGTGGTATATGACCCTTCAAAAAAAGCATTCAAACTTTTTTTGGGATTTAATTAGTAATTCATACAGTGTAACGTGCTTAGTGGGTGACCAAACGAAAGATGTCAGAATCTCTCGAGACTCTCGATGGACCAACTGGAGGAATTTCAGAGCCAGACCAAGCTGGTATGACAGTGGAGGTGGCAGTAATCTGTGATCCAGAACCAGCCTCTCTCCCAGAACCACTATGGCCTGAACCCAGGCCGCCGCCTTTCCTGCTAATTTCTTGTGGACTGCAGATGGGAGAGGCATGATCCAGCAGCTAATGAGCGGATTGTGGGGCCCTAGGCTGGTCAGAAGAGACAAGGAGGCAAGCCATGAGAGGGCTGGAGAAATGCTAGCGGGCCCAATAGCTGCAAGGTACGGACAGTTCGCATCTCAGTTGGAGTTTGTTACCCATCATTACATCTTGTTCAACCATTGAGCAGTAGAGAAGGAACACTTGACTTGAAGGCTGGAGAGCTGACAGCTGGAACCAGGGTCACGTTCCTCAAAATGGAGGGGCAACATTGCTGGTTTGTGGTGAGTGTGATCTGAGAAGGAAGGGAGCAGGATGAGACTTTCATGCAAAATGAATGTGCCTGAGAGGGGGTGCTGAGACCATGCTACCTCCCCCAAGAAATCGATCTGTCCTTGGGGTTCCCCACCTCCTATGTGTCAGCAGGAGATGGTGCATGTGACACAAGTGGCTGTCACGGATTTTTACACGTTGGGGGCTCCAGCACTACACAAAGTCAAATCATTTACAGCCCAGGAACCTGGGAATCAGGATCCAGGAAGCAGGTGGTGGAAGTCCCCCGAGTCTCCTGAGGAAGAATAAGTAGGGAACACGGCAAGAGAATTACTGAATTACCCTCTTTAACATTTTTTCTTGGTATTGCACTTTGTGCAAAGCTTTTCTGGGTGTAGGAGTTCACCAATAACGCTTTCAAAATATTTATATTCCAATTTTTTTCTGGATTAAACTTGTCATCCATAGAGTAATACATGATTTGTGTTATATTACCGTGGTATCAAAAATAAAAAAACCTTAAACTTTTTTTATGGATTCAATAATTCATCCATAGAGTTTTACGCAGTTCTTGTTACATAACGGTGGAATATAGAACTTCAAAAGACCCTTTGACATTTTTTTATGGATTCAATTAGTCATCCATACAGTTTAATATGCTTTGAGTAAAATTATTGTGGGTTAAAAATTTTAAAAACTGTTTGGCTTTCTGCTGTTTACAAAATATTTGTGTTCCAAAATTTGAATATTGTCATATATGCTGTAGAACCTGCTTTGTGTGGAATTTTGTTGGTTTGTAGTAAAAAACAAAATTGCACTGCTACAGGTGTACAACTTTGACAAAAAAACTGACTGGCACATCCAAACTAATGTGAATAGGTGCATACCAAGAGGAGCTACCCCCATATACAATATCCAAAGAATGGTTGCATTCTATCATGTTAAGGCATGTCAATGTGGAATATATGTAATTAGAATTGTAATACAGCTTTAGAATTATAGAAAAAATATATGAGACTCTTAGCATAAAATTTGGCCAAATATTATCTGCCCACCAGCCAAAGTCAGTGTACAACTTTGTTCAAAAATTGACTATTGTCACATATACATAGAACTTGGTATGTATGAAATTTTATTGATTTGAAATAAAAACCTAAATTGGCCTGCTACAGTGTAGAAATTTGTTTGTTTAAAACTTGACTATTCTCATATATACTGTAGAACTTGTTTTTTTTGAAGTTTCACTGGTTTTAAATAAAATGCATACATTTTCCTGCTACAGGTGTGCAAATTTGATCCCTTGCTACTTGGTCCCCAGCCGCCACTATTTCTCCCGTTGTGACTTCACTGCCTTATACCAGCACGTGTCCATGAATATCACCCTTGCCCTCACCAACACAGTTGATGGGATTATCCACTTAACTCCTGACATGTGAGCAAGAGATTGTGGACAGATATGCTAGCTCCCTGAGTGAACAATGTTCAGGCAGGGGACAAGTCCTACCCTGGCATGGCACATGTTCTACCAAAGCCAATGATTGCTGGCCCTACTTCTGCCAGGGTTTCCTCCATATCTTACACCAATTTCTGCACCCCCTCATGCTCCTCCTCATCCTTCATCTCTGATGCGCCATCATCCACAAGCACATCATCCACATAAGCCGCAAGTTGGAATCTCTGCAGCACTACCTCAGCAAAGCGGAAACAGGCTCTGCTGATGCTAACTTGTCTAGGAGACAAACTGCATACCCGGCAGAGTTATTGAAAGATCTGTGGCTCTCATCACTAAACCTCCAGCTAGGCTTACTTGAGTGTCAAAATGAGTGTAACCTGGTGATGGCTGTGAAACTTGGCAAACTCACACACATACCATGCTCGGCACATGTGCTCAGTTTGGTAGTTCAGCAGTTTCTGAAAACTTACCCAGATTTGCCAGAGCTTCTGGTCAAGGTATACCACGTCAGCATCCATTTTCACCATTCGGCTACAGCTGCCGCCACTCTGGCAGTGCTGCAGCAGCACATGCAAGTGCCAGCTCACTGACTTGTGTGCCACGTGACCAAATGCTGGAACTCCTCACTGCACATGCTGGCAAAGCTTTATGGGCATCAGAGGCCAGTTGTGGAATACCAGCTCCAACACACACGTCATTATTATGGTCAGCCTCCACTCATACCAACTGAAGAGTGGGCATAGATGACTGACATTTGTGTGATTTTACAAGACTTTGAGGACTCCACAAAAATGGTGAGCAGTGATGGCCCACTTCTTTTCCCACTTAAACAGTTGCTGCTAACAATTCAACAATAAGCTTTACATGTTGACCAGGTGGAGATTGAGGAAAACATGAGACAGGGAGATGCAGCCCAGCCTCATCTCACCTGCTCAGTGCAGATTGAATAACAATGAGGAGGTGTAGGCTGAAGAAGAGGAGGAGGAACATGAGCTGACTGATAGCGCAAAAGAGGCTAGTACCCACTAAAGCTGCATCACGTTTCTCCTTCCTGGATGGGCTGAGGAGGGGATTGAGGAGGAAGAGATTTAGGAGGAGGAGGAGATGGAGAGTAGTCATCATGGTGGAGACAAGTGTTTGGCTTGGGACCTTAGTCCTTAGCATATATGACCAAATTTATGTACCGCTGCCTTTCCCATGACCCTCGCTTACTTTCATCTTGGCCAAAAAAAGAGTACTGGTTGTTCACGCTTCTAGACTCACACTACAAGGAGAACTTTATAGCTCTTCTTCCTGAGGTGGAGAGGTCTTATAAAATGGTGCTATCGCAGAAAGCCATTGTGTAAAATATGTTGAAAATATTCCCATCAGAAAGTGCTGGTTGGTTACCGGTTCACTTAGCATTACATTGAGAGTTGAACAGTACAATAAAAGCAATTGTTACCATCCACCTTTCGTGTCTCCCCTACTTCCTCATAGATTTTAAGCTTGCGAGCAAGGCCCTCACTCCTCTTGGTATCTGTTGTTTATGTGATTATTTTTATTCTGTAATGTCTTTTATTGTCTGTAAAACACAAGCCACGGAGACTCCATCACATGTTTCTCAACGCAAGCAATGACTAGCCAGGTCTTTCCCCGGGAAGGAACAACCATGGGAAGGGCAGTCTCCAATGAAGGAAACCACCTATGTCAAAACATGGTATCCATCCACAAACAACTGTTTCGGGGTATTGCCCCTCATCAGTGTGGAGTAGGAAACTGGCTAGTAGGAGCAATGCCTAGTAAAAGACTGTGAAAAATGAGGATGAATGAACTCATGGAGATCAACATCCAACACTGCGGAGACACCATCACATGTTTCTCAACGCAGTGATTCTAGAGCAATGCCCCATCCCTTATGGGAAATATGCAAAAACATGCAAAACACAAGCCGCGGAGACACCATCACATGTTTCTCAATGCAAGCAATGACTAGCCTGGTCTTTCCCCGGAAAGGAACAACCACGGGAAGGGCAGTCTCCAATGAAGGAAACCACCTATGCCAAAACATGGTATCCATCCACAGACAGCTGTTTCGGGGTATTGCCCCTCATCAGTGTGGAGTAGGAAACTGGCTAGTAGGAGCAATGCCTAGTAAAAGACGGTGGAAAATGATGATGAATGAACTCATGGAGATTAACATCCAACACTGCAGAGACACCATCACATGTTTCTCAAGGCAGTGATTCTAGAGCAATGCCCCCATCCCTTATGGGAAATATGCAAAAACATGCAAAACACAAGCCGTGGAGACACTATCACATGTTTCTCAACGCAAGCAATGACTAGCCAACTCCACACTGATGAGGGGCAATAACCCGAAACAGCTCTCTGTGGATGGATACCATGTTTTGGCATAGGTGGTTTCCTTCATTGGAGACTGCCCTTCCTGTGGTTGTTCCTTCCCGGGGAAAGACCTGGCTAGTTATTGCTTGTAACTTTGCTCCTGAGGAAGTGTACAGTGTGTACACGAAACGCGTAGAGTTTATGGAATAAAAAGAAAGTTATAATCACTGCTTGGTCCTTGGATTAACTCCTTGTGAACTTTGGACTGGAACAGCGCGATCCTGAAAGCCGGACTTCTCTCCTTCCTATATAAGAAATAGCAGTAGGTAGGGGGTTCTACATGAAAAATCAGAGAAGAAAGCGGGAAAGCACGGAATCGTTGATGAGCTGTAGAAAGGAAAATCATCCCAGGAAAGAAGCTGTGCTGATACTTAACATTCAGAATGTATTGCTTGGAGAGATACCCATCATGAGAAAATTCTGAAACTAGAAGTAGGTTGTAAAGGGTACTAAAAACAAATGAAAATTGTGTAGTGACACTTAAATATTAAAATAGTTCATTCAAATGCCTGGCTTTGAGGCAATTTGAACTTTTCACATAATTAAAAAATCCCTGGTGATCTATAGTAGTGGATGAATTCATTATAAATTATATATTGGTCTAAAACAGTTCGGGAGTTAATTTTTAACTCCTTGACGACTTAAACCAGTGATGATGGCAATAGTATATTAAAGTTGCTCTTGGGGATCCTAAAACTTGGGGGCTTTAAGCAATACTAATAAAGTAATAATACTATATATTGCAGTAGAAAGAAGAAGTTGGACTTTAAAGAGCTGTAATACCATAGACAACCCGTGAGCAGATGATGTGCTGATTTTAGGAAAAAAAAACAGCCTTTTTTGTATTTCTTTATTTACATATTTTTAATAGCAGACATTTTTTAAGCTTTTAAAACTCATTTATAATATACAACATTGTTCAAGAGTCATTTGGCAATAATAGAAATAATAAAAGTTGACATTAAAATGTGGTGTCACGATCATTATTCACTTGCCTGTATTTAAAAAAAAATCCATAAAAGAATATAAAAGCCATAATTCTATAAAATGTAAGATGAGGACAAATTCACTTTCAGTAGCTACAGTATATTCCCTTTATCTAAAGCCACATAGTAATCTTGGAGAAACTTCCAGCTAACTCTAATAATAACCAAAAACCATGAATGTCTAATGAGCCAGAATTAATAGTCTTCTCCTGTGCTTTTGCATGGGAGCAAGGTTTCTGTGAAAAGAAATTGGAAAATAAAGAATAGAAGACAAAAATTGTACAAAGTAATTAAAAATTATGGGGAAAAAAAGTATAGAAGCAAAGAAAAAGCAAAAAAAAAATCAATAAAACAGAACAAATTGAAAAAATCAATCAAAAGAAAAAGCAAAAATGTTAAAAACAATAAAAGCAAAAAAAATATATAATACAAAACATATTAAAATAATAAAAATATGCAAAAATGGAAGTAATAGTAAAATATTATTAAAATAATAAGAAATTGTTAATTAACTGTGGCTATTGATTTTAAAATATTTAAAGGGGAGGGATGAGGATGGGAAAAAGAAGGAAACAAGGAAGTAGGAGGGAGAGGTAGAGGAGGTATAGCTAGAGGGGTGGGGGATAACAATAAAAAATAGAAAACTCCGTAGATACAAAGTTCCATCACATTTGTATATGAAATTAAAGCAGTTTTAGAATGTATCTACCTTAAAGTTATATTATGATTTAGAAGTTCTTAGCGACCAGTATATGGAGGTAAACCAAGAAGAATACAAAAAATGTGTGTTGACCAGATCGGCAAGCAATATCCATCAGCCAAACATTGACTCCAAGTGTCAAGAAACAGTTTAAGCACCAAGATATTTCTTTGGATTGAAATGATAAGAAATTGTGAATGTAAAGGATAAAGCAAATAAAAACAATGAAAAAAGAAAATAAAAATTGTTTGAACTTTTTAATAATTGAATGATTGAGTATTAGTAACAATTGCCCCTTAGTGTAGCACAAGTTTTTTCTTATTATTTGTATAATCATGATCATATAATTGGTTTCTTTCTCAATATTACTTGACTCCGCAGTTGATTGTGAAGAAAGAAAAGCGCTATTGATTCCCAGCAGAGCAGAAAACATATAAGAGCCTGACAACATTGACGGAATTAATAATGATTCGAAGAATAGTTAAGATAAAGACATTTCCAGTCCAGACCGCAAAATGCAACCGAGGATAAGTTGGAAAGTCACGTATTGTTTCAGTTGTAGTCCCAACATGAATATTTAAGGCATGTCCACCCGTTAGGTATAGGTTCCACCTATGAGATGCATACTTATCTCATGAATCGCAGGATACCTTGGACAGACTTGACTCAAGCCATTCTATCTAGAAGATCCCAGTGGAACCCTGGCCTTCACCCATTTTCCACTGTACAGGGATTGAGATTTTCTGAGGGGTCCACTGGGTTGTATCCATTGGGTGGTTTCTGGCAGAGTGGTGAGCCTAAGGGAAGGGTGCTCAAACTTTCTAGGTCAATAACTGGAGAGACAGAATCATGGAATCGAGAGGTAAAACCATAATCAAGATGACAGTTAGTGTCAGATACCAGGTGATTAGTAAAAGTAAATTAAAGCTCAGAGCTACAGAAGATTCAGAGCAAATGAAACCAGGATAGCGACAGTAACCCTTCTTTTACTGGGCCTCTGGAACCTTTGATACAGACTTCGGAAAAGAGAGAGGAAAATTCCTGACTAGTTTTTTTTCAATTGATGTTATACGTAATGAACAAGCATCTATCCTCAGGACTAGAACCTCTCCATTAAACCAGATATTTCTGAGACCATCTAAATGTACTGGAATCAAGAATGTTTTTCACCTCATACTGCAGGTTAATATTCATCGTAAGAGGCGGTAGAGGATCTTTGGTGGGGTGGACAGGCGATTCTTATATTTTGAGTAGATATTTGGTGAACACAGTAGGTTTCCTAAAGGATGAAGCATGTTTTAGGTGTAAATCTACAGGGTTAATGACCTCAATTATTTCATATAGACCAATAATTTGGGCCCCAGCTTGGCAGAAAGAACCTTAAGTTTAATGTTATTAGTGGATACCTAAATTTTTGTCTCCAAAGCTTGGTTCTTTAGTACATTTCTTATATAATATTTAGAAAGACTCCTCACCACCCTGCGATATTGGCCATAACATCTCCTCTATCACAGCATCTCCTGAAGGATGAATATGGTGGCACCTGGTGACAGAGGAACATGCAGCTGGAGCAGATCGGGGTACAGATCTAACACTGCGCATTCTCCTTTCTCCAATCAATTCTTTGAGAATACTAAATATATACTGTCCTCATACACGTTAGCACGGTGTGTAGTGAGACATGTAGCTAAACCCCCTGTCTTCTTTAAGAAAAGAGGCTGTAAGTTGTAACCTTCTTTTATTGATTGTAGATGACAGGAAAGGGTGAAACTATAGGATGCAATAACAGTAGCATTTCGGAATATACAGTATAACTGCACAGTGCATAAAATACAGATAGTCTGCAATACACAGGTAACATGAAGTATTACAAACTGATGATTACCTACTTAGTACAGCAAATGTATGGATAAACACAGGACTGTAACACATAGATAGTGCTTAACAACTATGCTTAGAGAAGGCTGTTTAAGGAGCATGAAGAAAACAAGTGATGTGTTTTCTCCTCAGAAGCATGGAGGAACAATGGCTGCTGTTCCCTTCACAGTGTCATAATAAGACCACAATGCAACAGGAACAATCCCACAATGCCCTAGGAACTTCCCATAATACATTGCAAATTAATCTAGAATGTATACCTTAAACCGCCAGCAAATGGTGCCTTTACCTTACAATATAAAATGTAGGAAGGATTAAACACACAAAAATACAATGTCTGAGACATAAAATTATGAGTTAAACTTCAGACAGCAATTATATTGATGGACAGAACAAAATATGTTGATACATGCTTGCTCAGCTATTGTTGAACATGTCTTAGAAGGCTGATAGGAGGGAGGAAAGAAATTAATCCAAAAGGAATGAGTGAAGGAATGTGCTTGATAACTATTGGGCAGAACATGGATATTCTCCATATAGTTTCTAGTAGATCTGTAGGTAGAGCGTGTAAACTTGTAGATCCAGTGCTTCTTCATCAGGAGAGCATTGGTTGGCTAAGGGCTTCAGTAACTTATCCTATGCAAGAGAGGCTGCAGGATGAATAAAATGCCAACTAGCTGTCATTTACCGCCCCCAGGGCCTACCACCACCTTCTTTGACCACTTCACCCACCTGGCTACTTCATTTCCTCTGCAGTGATATCCCTACTATCATCTTGGGTGACTTCAACATTCCCATTTCCCTCTCAGCTGCCACTAAGCTTCTCTCACTTCCTCCTTCGGCCTCACTCAATGGTCTTCTGCAGCCACTCACAAAAATGGCCACACATTGGACCTCATCTTCACCAACCTCTGCTCCCTATCTAACCTCTCTAACTCACCTCTTCCTCTTTCTGCCACAACCTACTTACATTCTCTTCCCTCTCCAGGTCCACAATCCCCACCGCACAAACTTGCACACCCTCGCAGAAATTTAAAACACCTCGATCTACACTCACTGTCTGAATCCCTTGTCCCTTTTACAGACATAAGTTCCCTACAAAATGCGGATGCCACTGCCGCTCTATATAACATCACAATAGCTGTAGCTCTGGAATCGGTTGCCACTCTCACACATACCAAAGCTCGCAAAATCAACAGACAGCCCTGGCACACCAGCCTGACCAAAGAATTGAGACGGGCTTCCAGGGCTGCTGAGCGGAGATGGAAAAGATCTCACTCCAACGAGGACTTCATGGCATTCAAACAGTCCCTCACTATTTTCAAGGCCACACTTGCCACAGCTAAACAAGCCTACTTCTCATCTCTCATATCTCACAACTCTAAACAGTTATTCAACACCTTCAATTCTCTCCTCTGTCGCCCAGCACCTCCTTCCTCTCCACTCATCTGAGCTGAAGACTTTGCCTCATTTTTCAAGCAGAAGATTGATAACATCAGAGACAGTTTTGATCGGCAACCCCCAGAGCCCTTCCTCCTAACTGCCCAGCCCTCATCCTCAAAAACCAACTTCTCCATCATTACAGAAGATTGACTCTCCACTCTACTCTCAAGATCACATCTCACCACCTGTGCACTTGACCCGATCCCATCCCACTTCATCCCAAACCTCACCACAGTCTTCATCCCAACTCTAACCCAATCTCTTCAACCTATCAATAACTGGTGTTTTCCCCTCAAGCTATAAATATGCCTCAATCACACCTATCCTCAAAAAGCCCTCTCTTGACTCATCCTCTGTATGCAGCTATCGCCACATATCACTTCTCCCCTATGCCTCAAGACTACTGGAACAACACTTCCATCTTGAACTGTCCTCTCTCCTCTCTTCTTGCTCCCTCTTTGACCGCTTACAATCTTGCTTCCAGCTACACCACTCCACTGAAACTGCCCTAACTAAGGTCACCAATGACCTATTAACCGCCAAGGCCAAGCGACACTACTCTGTCATCCTCCTCCTGGACTTGTTCGCTGCCTTTGACACAGTGGACCATTCCCTATTGCTACAGATCCTCTCATCTCTTGGCATCACAGCCTTGGCCCTATCTGGATCGCGTCCTACCTAACAGACTGGACAATCAGCATCTCCCACTCGCACACCACCTCCTCACCGCTCCCCCTATCGGTCGGAGTTCCACCAGGGACTATGGCCCCTGCTCTTCTCCATTTACACCTTTAGCCTGGGACAGCTCATAGAATCTCACGGCTTTCAGTATCACCTCTTTTCAGATGACACACAGATCAACATCTCTGGACCAGATATCACGACTCTACTAACCAGAATCCCTCAATGTCCGTCCACTATTTCATCCTCCTTCTCCCTAGATTTCTATAACTTAATATGGAAAAAACAGAAATCATCTTTCCCCCATCTCACTCTACCCCCCAATGGACATATCCATTAAAGTGAATGGCTGCTCACTCTCCCCAGTCCCACAAGCTTGCTGCCTCAGGGTTATCTTTGACACTGATCCCTCTTTCAAACCACATATATAAGCCCTTTCCACTTCCTGCCGACTTCAACTCAAAAATATTTACAAGATCCGTACATTCCTCAAGCAAGAATCTGCAAAAACCCTAGTCCATGCCCTCATCATCTACCGCCTTGACTACTGCAACCTCCTGCTCTGTGTCCTCCCCTCTAACACTCTCGCACCCTCCCAATCTATTCTAAACTCTGCTGCCCAACTAATTCACCTGTCCCCCTGCTATTCCCCGGCCTTTCCCCTCTGTCAATCCCTGCACTGGCTCCCCATTACCCAAAGACTCCAGTTCAAAACTCTAACCATGAAATACAAAGCCATCCACAACCTGTGTCCTCCTTACATCTGTGACCTCGTCTCCCGGTACTTACCTGCACTCAACCTCCGATCCTCACAAGATCTCCTTCTTTACTCCCCTCTTATCTGCTCATCCTACAATCGCATACAAGATTTGGCCCGCGCATCCCCCCTACCACAATATATCACACTCTCGCCTACCATTAAAACCTTCAAAAAGAACCTGAAGACCTACCTCTTCCAACAAGCCTACAACCTGCTGTAGCCACAGCATGACCAGATCTACCCTCAATTACTGTTTCCTCACCCATCCCTTGTAGATTGTGAGCCCTCATGGGCAGGGTCCTCTCTCATCCTGTACCAGTCATGACTTGTATTGTTTAAGAATACTGTACTTGTTTTTATTATGTATACCCCTCCTCACATGTAAAGCGCCATGGAATAAATGGTACTATAATAATAATAAATAATAATAAGATTTTGAGATTCTGCTCAGTGGGTCATGAGAGTTGTCATCTTGATTTCAGTGAATAGGGCCTTGAGAGTATTTTGGTGAGTAGTGGACTAGAGTGTTCTAGAATGATGTAGAACAGCACAGTTTGTGGTGTTCCGCAAGGACTGACACAGAAATGATATTGCTAAGCATGTTGTTAGCCTAATGACAGGTTAGTTCTGTTAGGGACGGCGGAACGCACTAACTATTAAATAACAGAAAGTGCGTTCGCCGCCCGGGATCCACCGTGCAGAGGTGTTAAACTGCTGCTATATAATGGCAGACGCACAATATGGTGGTATGGCACACGCGGGTTGAACATCACCCGATGTGCACTGGCGAGCTCTGTTATTATCACAGAGGCGCCTAAGGCATAAGCATAAATGCCGAGCCTGTTGACCGCACAGGTCTCAGCGGTGTGCACGCACAGTGTATGGTCACAGGACTAGGCCCAAGACAGGGTTAATGTCCGTCTAGACCTACCATGCGTGCGGCGTCGCTACCGCAGACGCCAACAGGTGCTGCTGACTGCAGTGCGACGACTGAACCAGCCGCAATACGACAATGCCCAAGAGGGGGCGCACTGTCGGACGCTAGTTCTGTGAGATGTGCATTGTGGCCTGTAGTGTGCCGCTGACTGGCACTGACTCTATGACTAAGTGCCTATCCACACACGTAGTATCAGAGGGAGGGGATCTTAATGAGTCATTCACAGGTACATGCATCCATCATCATTCACACAGACAGCAACTAGAGTCTATACTGGCACATGGCCGAGCGGCCATGCAAACCTTTTATAGCCAGGACCTTCCAGAAGCTTCCAGATCCCTGAGATGGACCAATCAGATCTGGAGCAGGACCTGTGCATGTGACTCACGATCTCCAATGGGAGATCGTCTCGTGAGCATGCTCAGTGGAGCGACAGAAGGACTTAGTCTCTGGAGTGGTTTGCTGCTGAGCAGCCTGCATTGCTATTGCTGACCCAAAGGTGGCAGCAACAGCCAGACCCACTGAGCTGGTCTGAGCAGAGCATCTGGAACGACAGGGCCGCTGAGCAAGCTCCTCTGCGGTCGATGGAGAATGGGAGACCACAGAATGTGAGGCTCTGGATTCCTGTTGTGCCGCTGCAGGAATCCGACGCCTAACAAGTTCTGAGGGTGAAACAGGACTGTGAGAGATGTCAACCCTTAAGGGAGCCAAGGATGGTTGCATGTGGTAGACTAATTGTATTAGGCTGTGTGTACCAAAAGGTTTGCTACCACAAGGTTCATAATGAGGTGTATTTAGTTCAGTCTGAAGATAAAATGGATTGAATGGGATCATGTTAGGACAAGTCAGTTGTGAAGGGTTTCTTTGTAATAATGTTCTTCCACACCAAACTGCTCCAACAGTGGCTTTCTGGACCTAGTGCACTGGGCAGTCATGAGAAACAAAAAAGGCTTTCTCTAAACTGTTTTAATAAATCTGGTGGGTACAATTGTCCAAAATGTCTTGTGCTGACAAATTAAGATGTCCATTCACTGGAACCAAGGGGCCGCAGTCGATCCCTAACAAGCTCATAGCAATATCCCTCCTATACCAAACGTTACATTGGGAACAATGCAGTGTGATGGGTAATATTCTCCTGGCATTCACCAAACCTACAGTAGACTCATCCCATTAGACGCCAGAGAGAGAAGTGTGATCCGTCACTGCACAGAATACACTTCCTCCAGAGTGTACCGGGAGTGGTGGAACCACTGTGCCGTGGTCCGAGGAGAGCCTGACGTGGTGTAAATAGGTGAATATCTGACTCCTCATTAGAACCCCAGATGGACACCAGGTGCTAAGGGTTTCTTAATAATAATGTTCTTCTACGCCAAACTGCTCCAACAATGGCTTTCTGGACTGGGCACAGTCATGAGAAACAGAAAAGGCTGACTCCAAAGGGGCAGGAAGCTGAACTGGCCAATAAGGAAAGTTCAGCTGGTACAGGTAGGCACTGTCAGGTGCAGGCAGGTACAGCTGATATACAGTCAGGTACTGCTAGGTGCAGACTGGTATGGCTGGTACACAGGGAATCACTGGCAGGTGCAGGCTGGTATGACTGCTGTACAGGAGGCATTGTCATGTGCAGGCAGGTACGGCTGGTATACAGACAGGTAGGTGATGGCAGGCATGGCTGGAATACAGTGATACACATAGCACGTACGAGAAGACAGGTACAGCCAGGAACAGGTAGGGACGGGCAGGTACTGGCAGATACAGTGGACCTGAAAACTAGCAAGTATGCAACAAGGTAGTGAACACATTGCTCAGGCACCTCCCAAAGCTAAAATGCCTTCATTCACATACACTATTATCCAGCTAATACCTATCTCCAGGTGAATTTGTGTTGCATGTGCATCTACATGCCTGCTACGCATGACGAGGGTAATGAATATTTATTTCTCCTCGCTCATGCGCGGTGAGGTCTGATAGCCTGCGGCGCGTCTGCAGAACCCGGAGGGCGCAGCATGAGAGCGCCAGAGGAACTTTTCCATTTGTGCACTACGGACCATGTTACCAGTCACGTGACCGATCACTATGGAGATGAAAGGTCCTGTTTGTCACTGTATTCAGTATCTTCGTCAGTCTGCGGTCGAGCATGACAAACAAGAAAGCAAAATTACAATCCAAAAGATGACCAAATCATCATAATTTTCTGTGGACATTATATACAATAATTGAGACAGCAATGTAACAAAGATAGGATTACTGATGAACATGCTGTTAATCATGTCTGAAGTTAATCAGACGGAATAACGAAACAAAGAAAATAAGAGAAAAAAAGGGGGGAAAAATTGAAGTAATAGAAAAAAATGGAAAAAAAAGGAAAAAAATTTTTTTTATAGAAAAGCGAACCTACCCGACTGCTTATGATAATTAGGTAAGGCGGTAGTGTAGTAAAGGATGTGTCAATTCCTAATAAAATGATAAAGGGTGTTATATAGTAAATGGACCGTAAGTAAATGCTCATATAGAAAAAAAACAAGTTAATATGGAGTCGTACCTTTTGTGAGGATTGTGATGGTGAGCCATCCAGCTCACTATTAAGGTGAGGTTCTATGTAATAGTCTCTTATGAAGAGATATGCAAATCACTGTTTAGGCAAAAAAATCTGTATGATAGCAAAATACCAGGAAGTGAGTACATGGAAGGATTGATAGGTGCAGTAATCCTATCTTTGTTAAATTGTCTCCATTATTTTATATAATGTCCACAGAAAATTATGATGATTTGGTCATCTTTTGGATTGTAATTTTGCTTTCTTTTTTGTCATGCTCGACCGCAGACTGACAAAGGCCAGGTTGTTTCCCGAAACATTTTTGCAGACTGCCTAAATAAAATTCTTCTCCAATCTCATGAATACTAGAAGTTGAGTGCCGAATTCTAACCTCCCGTCAGGTGGAGGTGCCTTAAATTATGTGTCTCCCAGTGATAGGCTAGGGACACTATAGGACTGCGCGTGCTGTCCCTTTAAGAAGGCGGGACTATGCTCATGCCTTAAGCACAGTACTTGGGGATCTGCGAGACATGTGTAGACCCTGAGTAGTAGCATTGGAGGAGGAAGCATGGGATGGTGGCCGCAGGTGTGAGTGAGTTGGCCTCCCGCAGAGGAGGATGGAAGCATGCAGGGATGCCGCCACTACATAGAGTCCAGTGGTGGCAGCTTTACATCACTCCATCTGACGCTCAGCCTTGTGCTTGGTGTTGTAAGACTTGCATACAGCTGGAAACCCATGACATAAAGCTCCTGTTTTGGTTGTTGATGTTTATGTTGCAGTAGCTTTGGACTCTGCAGTTAAGGAGTTAGCAGAGCATTGGCGACTTTTATGCTTTCAGCTCCTCAGCATTTGGTGACCTCATTCTGCAAAATTGAATGGTTTCCACTTCATGGCTGATTTGCTGCAGTTACTCACACTTCCTAATAATATCTCTCACAGGTAATGGGGGAAGATTTAGGAGAAGAAATGTCATGAACTGACTTGTTACTCCAGGGGCATCCAATTCAGTGAGCTTCTTTAAGTGACCAATTGTTTCACAAATGTTCGTAAAGGCAGTGTCATGATCTGAAGTGGATCTGACAGTTTTAAAAGCACAGAGTGAACTTTTTTTCCTTTTGGCAAGTTGCCAAAGTGACTTGACTGTCCCCGGTGGTGGTTAGTGGTATCGCACTTTAGGTTTAATGCACACGTAATTATGAATCAGGTGTGGGGCTCTATAAATGAGTCTCAGGGTGTGTAATCACTGCTGGTGATATTCATTCATTGATTCTGAGTTTGTGAGAGCCTGGTGGAAGGATGGAGCTGAAGAGGAGTCCTGCGCAGTCAGCCAGAGGAGACGAGTGGCAGCTAATGGTGTCTGCAGGAATTGCTGGCATGGCGTGGAGGAGTCGCAGTTTATGGTGTCGGCGGGAAGTGCGTGCATGGCTTGGTGGAGTGTCGACTATGGAGAGAGTTGCACTCGGCATGCTCGACTTGGTTGCTGAGAGCTGGACTCAAGCATGCTTAGATTCTTGGCAGAGGCTGACTCATCCTTGGGACTCTGTGACTGGACTGCTGCAGCTGGTGATGGACTCTGCTCCAAGGCTGCACTATGGTGTAGGATCCAGGATGGTGATGGATCCGGGTGGAGGAGAAGACGCACGCAGGTGGTGGGGCTCTGTTGCAGGAGCATAAGCACAGAGCATAAAGCTAAGTGGTGCTTCCCCTGTATTGTCTTCTTTCCTTTTGTGTCTCTAGTGCAGTGGTGGGATTAGTCTCCGCACCGACTGATTCCCTAGTGAGGGTTTAGGGTCAGGGCGATCAAGGGTTTAAGGTTCGCGTGCGGCGACAGGTGCAGAGCCTGTATAGGGAATGTGAGGAGTGCAGGGACACTGGCTCAGGGGAGTGCAGGAGTTCTCCATGTCCCCATTCCCTATCGCAGGGCCCACCATTGTTAATGTTTCCCAGGTTCCCCCTTATTATTTAAATTCGCCACTGGAGGCGCTGTATCCAGGATCACGTGTGTTATGGGTTCGCCTTGCGGTAACATCTGCGTCCAGACACACGTTGACCGTGACAGGCAGACAGCATGGTGAAAGGATTTTATCCACATATTTCACTGTGACTGAAGGAAAACACAAATGTAGTTATTAACCCCTTTCTGCCATCCGACGTACTATCCCGTCCATGGGACCTGGGCCCCTATGCCCATGGACGGGATAGTACGTCGCCGCGATCAGCGGCGCCCACGTGGTGAGCGTCGCTGATCGCGGCCATGTGTCAGCTGATTATCACAGCTGACACCCAGCACAATGTGTCGGGCGGACACGGACCGCCCCGACACGTTAACCCCTTGCACACCGCGATCAAACATGATCGCGGTGTACCGGGAGTTAAAGGGAAGCATCGGCAGGGAGGGGGCTCCCTCCGTGCTTCCCTGAGCCCCCCACGGCAGCGCAATGTGCAGCGCTGCTGCGGGGGACTCCTTTCCTCCAGGCCCCCGAATCCAAGATGGCGACGGGGGCCTGCAGGAAGCTGGCTTCCTCAGTGCCTGCAAAGCGCAGGCATGAGGAAGCCTTCTGCAGTGCCTGTGTCAGATCGCTGATCTGTCACAGTGATCTGTGATGTGACAGATCAGCGATCTGTCACAGGACAGTGATGTCCCACCTGGGACTATTTAATAAAGTAAAAAAAAAATAAAAAAAAGTGTAAAAATAATTTAAAAAAAAATCGCCAAATAAATTAGAAAAAAAAAATATTCCCCCAATAAATCCATTTTTTGGAAATAATAAAAAAAAAAACCAATAAAAGTACACATATTAGGTATCGCCGCGTCCGTAGCGACCCGCCCTATAAAACTGTCCCATTAGTTAACCCCTTTAGTGAACCCCTTAAAAAATAAAAATAAAAAACGAAGCAAAAAATAATGATTTATTATCATACTGCCAAACAAAAAGTGTAATAACGCGCGATCAAAAAGACGCATATAAATATCCATGGTACCGCTGAAAACGTCATCTTGTCCCGCAAAAAACGAGCCACCACACAGCATCATCAGCGAAAAAATATAACAGTTATAGCTCGCAGAATAAAGCGATGCAAAAATAATTATTTTTTATATAAAATAGTTTTCATTACATAAAACCGACAAAAACATAAAAAACAACCTAAATGAGGTATCGCTGTAACCGTACTGACCCGAAGAATAAAACTGCTTTATCAATTTTACCGCACGCGGAACGGTGTAAACGCACCCCCCCAAAAGAAATTCATGAAACGCTGGTTTTTGTTCATTCTGCGTCCCAAAAATCGGAATAAAAAGCGATCAAAAAATTTCACCTGCCCGAAAATGGTACCAATAAAAACGTCAACTCGTCCCGCAAAAAATAAGACCTCACATGACTCGGTGGGTCAAAATACAGAAAAATTATAGCTCTCAATATGTGGTGATTAGTGTTGAGGATTCCGATACCGCAAGTATCGGGTATCGGCCGATACTTGCTGTATCGGAATTCCGATACCGACTTCCGATATTTTTTCAATATCGGAATTCGGCATCGGAATCGGAAGTTCAAAGTTGATTGACAGACTGACGTCATCATGATGCGCGGTGTGTGCGCATCATGATGCGCCGTCATTTCGGGCCTTCCGGGGGTCTCTGCCGGCCTGCCGGGGGGCTGTGTGGACTGCCCGGGGTCTGTACCGGCCTGCCGGGGGGCTGTGCCGGCCTGCCGGTGGTCTGTGCACCCTGTGGGGGTCTGTACCGGCCTGCCGGGGGGCTGTGCCGGCCTGCCGGTGGTCTGTGCACCCTGTGGGGGTCTGTACCGGCCTGCCGGGGGGCTGTGCCGGCCTGCCGGTGGTCTGTGCACCCTGTGGGGGTCTGTACCGGCCTGCCGGGCGGCTGTGCCGGCCTGCCGGGGGGCTGTGCTGATGTCCGGGGGTCTGTGCAAGCATCGTCCGATGGGACTACAAGTCCCATCGGGCGATGCCTGCTACCATGACAGTGATTGACACATTAGCCAATGATGGGACAGTAGTAGTCCCATCATCCGGCTAATGTGTTAAATGTTAAAAAAAAAAAAAAAAAAAATACTACATACATACTACATGCATGCTACATACATACTACATGCTACATACATACTACATATATACTACATACATACTACATGCATGCTACATACATACTACATGCTACATACATACTACATGCATGCTACATACATACTACATGCTACATACATACTACATATATACTACATACATACTACATATATACTACATACATACTACATACATGCTACATACATACTGCATGCTACATACATACTACATACATACTACATACATACTACATGCATGCTACATACATACTACATGCACGCTACATACATACTACATGCATGCTACATGCATGCTACATACATACTACATGCTACATACATACCACATACATACTACATACATACTACATACTACATATATACTACATGCATGCTACATACATACTACATGCTACATACATACCACATACATACTACATACATGCTACATACTACATACATACTACATACATACTACATGCATGCTACATACATACTACATGCATGCTACATACATACTACATGCCACATACATACCACATACATACTACATACATACTACATGCTACATACATACTACATATATACTACATACATGCTACATATATACTACATGCATGCTACATACATACTACATATATACTACATGCATGCTACATACATACTACATGCTACATGCATGCTACATACATACTACATACATACTACATGCCACATACATACCACATACATACTACATACATACTACATACATACTACATGCTACATACATACTACATATATACTACATAAATGCTACATATATACTACATGCATGCTACATACATACTACATATATACTACATGCATGCTACATACATACTACATGCTACATACATACCACATACATACTACATACATGCTACATATATACTACATGCATGCTACATACATACTACATATATACTACATGCATGCTACATACATACAACATGCTACATACATACCACATACATACTACATACATGCTACATATATACTACATGCATGCTACATACATACTACATATATACTACATGCATGCTACATACATACTACATGCTACATGCATACTACATACATACTACATGCTACATACATACCACATATATACTACATACATACAATACATTCATACAATACATACATAGACATACAGTACATATAACATAGAGTAACATACTTACCAATACTTGTCACATTGTTCCCCGAAGCCATTGTCTTTTCCGGAATAAATATTAACATAACAAACCACAAAAATACTCACCCACGATCCGAAGCAGTCCACGAGTGTGTCCCACGACGATCTTGGGTAGAGAACTGCAGCATCAGATGATGCTGCCGTTCTCTACGGGCTGCAGGAATCCAATGACGGAAGGTAGGTATCCTTCCGCACTGTATTCCTCCGCCACTTAAAAAAAAAAAGTCCCTAGTCTCACTTTATGCCATTGCTGCGTGGGAAATTCCCACACAGCAATGGCATAAAGTGAGACTAGGGACTTTTTTTTTTTTAAGTGGCGGAGGAATACAGTGCAGAAGGATACCTACCTTCCGTCATTGGATTCCTGCAGCCCGTAGAGAACGGCAGCATCATCTGATGCTGCAGTTCTCTACCCAAGATCGTCGTGGGACACACTCGTGGACTGCTTCGGATCGTGGGTGAGTATTTTTGTGGTTTGTTATGTTAATATTTATTCCGGAAAAGACAATGGCTTCGGGGAACAATGTGACAAGTATTGGTAAGTATGTTACTCTATGTTATATGTACTGTATGTCTATGTATGTATTGTATGAATGTATTGTATGTATGTAGTATATATGTGGTATGTATGTAGCATGTAGTATGTATGTAGTATGCATGTAGCATGTAGTATGTATGTAGCATGCATGTAGTATATATGTAGTATGTATGTAGCATGCATGTAGTATATATGTAGCATGTATGTAGTATATATGTAGTATGTATGTAGCATGTAGTATGTATGTAGTATGTAGCATGTAGTATGTATGTAGCATGCATGTAGTATATATGTGTTATGTATGTAGCATGTAGCATGCATGTAGCATGCATGTAGTATGTATGTAGTATATATGTGGTATGTATGTAGCATGCATGTAGTATATATGTAGTATGTATGTTGCATGTAGTATTTATGTAGTATGAATGTAGCATGTATGTAGTATGTAGTATGAATGTAGTATGTATGTAGTATGTATGTAGTATTTTTTTTTTTTTTTTTTTTACATTTAACACATTAGCCGGATGATGGGACTACTACTGTCCCATCATTGGCTAATGTGTCAATCACTGTCATGGTAGCAGGCATCGCCCGATGGGACTTGTAGTCCCATCGGACGATGCCTGCACAGATCCCCGGAGCCTGCACAGACCACCGGCAGGCCGGCACAGCCCCCCGGCAGGCCGGCACAGCCCCCGGAGCCTGCACAGGCCCCCGGCAGGCCGGCACAGCCCCCCGGCAGGCCGGCACAGCCCCCCGGAGCCTGCACAGACCACCGGCAGGCCGGCACAGACCACCGGAGCCTGCACAGACCCCCTGGCAGGCCTGCACAGCCCCCCGAAAGGCCCGTACAGACCCCAGAGAGGCTGTACAAGGGCAGGAAAGGGTTTTTCTTATTCCGATACCGGAAGTCCCATAGACTTGAATGGGACTTCCGGTATCGGAATCGGCGATACCGATACTTTTTTTAAAGATCGGCCGATACCATCCGATACGATACTTTGAAGTATCGGACGGTATCGCTCAACTCTAGTGGTGATGCAAAAACTATTTTTACAATAAAAAGCGTCTTTTAGCGTGCGACAGCTGCCAAACATAAAACCCGCCATAAATAGTAAATCAAACCCCCCGTTATCACCCCCTTAGTTAGGGAAAAATAATAAAATAAAAAAATGTATTTATTTCCATTTTTCCATTAGGGTTAGGGCTAGGGTTAGGGCTAGGGGTGTGTTGGGGTAGGGTTAGGGCTAGGGTTAGGGTTAGGGTAGGGTTAGGGTTAGGGCTAGGGCTAGGGTTAGGGTTAGGGTTAGGGTTAGTGCTAGGGTTAGGGTTAGGGTTAGGGCTAGGGTTAGGGCTAGGGTTAGGGTTAGGGCTAGGGTTAGGGTTACGGGTGTGTTGGGGTTCGGGTTGGAGTTAGAATTGGGGGTTTCCACTGTTTGGGCACATCAGGGGCTCTCCAAATGCAACATGGCGTCTGATCTCAATTCCAGCCAATTCTGAGTTGAAAAAGTCAAATGGTGCTCCTTCGCTTCCAAGCTCTGCCATGCGCCCAAACAGTGTTTTACCCCCACATGTAGGGTATCAGCCTACTCAGGACAAATTGCAAAACAATTTTTGGGGTCCAATTTCTCCTGTTACCCTTAGGAAAATAAAAAATTGGGGGCAAAAATATCATTTTTGTGGAAAAAAATGATTTTTTTATTTTCACGTCCGAGTGTTATAAACTTCTGTGAAGCACTTGGGGGTTCAAAGTGCTCACCACACATCTAGATAAGTTCTGTGGGGGGTCTAGTGTCCAAAATGGGGTCGCTTGTGTGGAGTTTCAATAGTTTACGTACATCAGGGGCTCTCCAAACGCACATGACACCCGCAGACCATTCCATCAAAGTCTGCATTCCAAAACATCACTGCTTCCCTTCCGAGCCCCGACGTGTGTCCATACAGTAGTTTTCTCCCACATATGGGGTGTCAGCGTACTCAGGCCAAATTGGACAACAACTTTTGGGGGTCCAATTTCTCCTGTTACCCTTGGGAAAATGAAAAAATTGGGGACTAATTGATCATGTTTCTGGAAAAAATACGATTTTTTTATTTTCATGCCCGGGCATTATAAACTTCTGTGAAGCCCTTGGGGGTTCAAAGTGCTCACCTCACATCTAGATAAGTTCCTTAGTGGGTCTAGTTTTCAAAATGGGGTCATTTGTGGGGGGTTTCCACTGTTTAGGTACATTAGGGGATCTCCAAAGGCAACATGACACCTGCAGACCATTCCATCAAAGTCTGCATTCCAAAACGTCACTACTTCCCTTCCGAGCCCCGACGTGTGCCCATACAGTAGTTTTCTCCCACATATGGGGTATCAGCATACTCAGGACAAATTGGACAACAACTTTTAGGGTCCAATTTCTCCTGGTACCCTTGGGAAAATAAAAAAATGGTGACTAAAAGATCATGTTTGCAGAAAAAATACGATTTTTTTATTTTCACGCCCGGGCGTTATAAACTTCTGTGAAGCACTGGGGGGGTCAAAGTGCTCACCTCACATCTAGATAAGTTCCTTAGGGGGTCTAGTTTCCAAAATGGTGTCATTTGTGGGGGGTTTCTACTGTTTTGGTACATCAGGAGTTTTCCAAACGCGACATGGTGTCCGATCTCAATTCCAGCCAAAAACGTCAAATGGCGCTGCTTCCCTTCCGAGCTCTGCCATGCGCCCAAATAGTGGTTTACCCCCACATGTGGGGTATCAGCGTACTCAGGACAAATTGCACAATAACTTTTAGGGTCCTGTTACCCTTGGGAAAATAAAAATTGGGGTGAAAAGATCATTTTTGTGGAAAAAATATGATTTTTTAATTGTACCGCTGTACGTTATAAACTTCTGTAAAGCCCTTGTGGGTTCAAAGTTCTCACCACATATCTAGATAAGTTCCTTGGGGGGTCTAGTTTCCAAAATGGGGTCACTTGTAGGGGGTTTCCACTGTTTAGGTACATCAGGGACTCTCCAAACGTGACATGGCGTCCAATCTGAATTCCAGCCAATTTTGCATTGAAAAAGTCAAACGGCGCTCCTTCCATTCTGAGCTCTGCCATGCGCCGAAACAGTCGTTCCCCCCCACATATCAGGTATCTGCGTACTCAGGACAAATTGCACAATACCTTTTGCAGTCCAATTTCTCCTGTTACCCTTGGTAAAATAAAAAAAATTGAACCTGAAGTATTTTTTTTATGAAAAAAAGTTAGATGTTCATTTTTTTTTAAATATTCAAAAAAATTCCTGTGACGCACCTAAAGTGTTAATAAACTTCTTGAATGTGGTTTTGAGCACCTTAAGGGGTGCAGTTTTTAGAATGGTGTCACTTTTGGGTATTTTCTATCGTATAGACCCCTCAAAGTGGCTTTAAATGTGATGTGGTCCTAAAAATAAAATGGTGTTGTAAAAACGAGAAATCGCTGGTCAACTTTTAACCCTTATAACTTCCTAACAAAAAAAAATTTTGGTTCCAAAATTGTGCTGATGTAAAGTAAACATGTGGGAAATGTTAGTTATCAAGTTTCTTGTGTGCCGTATCTCTGTGATTTAAGGGCATAAAAATTCAAAGTTGGAAAATTGCGAAATTTTCAAAATTTTCGCCAAATTTCCGTTTTTCTCACAAATAAACGCAAGTTATTTGAATGAAATTTTACCACTAACATGAAGTACAATTTGTCACGAGAAAACAATGTCAGAATCACCAGGATCCATGGAAGCGTTCCAGAGTTATGACCTCATAAAGGTACAGTGGTCAGTAGAGTTGAGCGACTTTTGGTTTTTTAGGGTCGAGTTTCGTTTCGTGAAACCCGACTTTTCCAAAAGTCGGGTCGAGCAAGATCGTCCGATTATAGGGAAAAGTCGGGGTCGTCCCGAAACACGTAACCCAATGTAAGTCAATGGGGAATAAAAGTCGGCAGTGAGAGGAGGACAGGAAACACACCTACAGTGCCCATTTGAATGCCAAAAAGCATCAATTCTTCTTACTTAAGCTGGTCAACCTTAATTAACTTCATAATACAAGTTACGCACTGAAAAATGGGGGTTATTTGGCTAAAGTTGTGGGGGGGGGGGCTGGCTGCAGGTTTTCATGTGCCCTGGGCGAAAGAGCGCCCCTTTAACACATACCACAACTCATCATGCTCCGATACGGCAGAGAAATAGCGGTATAGTACAATGAAAAATACCTCACTTTTTACATCTCATGACGAGGCCCATCTATTTCTCCATACAGAATCATTGGTCCCATATAATGTTTGAAACAGTATATGATGAGCTCCACATAATGCTACAGTATATGTTGGTCCCCATGGATGAAGCTCCACTGTCTTATGGGCCCAAATAATGCTCCAAACATAATGGGCCCCATTTCTAATGCTCTAGTGTATAATGGGCCCTGTAAATGCTGCTCCAGTGTCTGATGTCCACCTTTGGAATGTTCCAGTGTATGGTGGGCCCCATCTATCATTCTCCAGAGTATAGTGCTCCCCAAAAATTGCTGTCCCAACATTGAAAACAATCAAATAAGTCTCCTCGCTAGGGAATCCCTGTACTAGTCTAGACTCCTCGTCGTCCCCATCTTCCATCTCACTGCACAGTATTTCAACTTTGCAAGTGCTGTAATCCTGGGCAAGCAGGGGGGGCCCACTCGTTGGCGACGGCACTGGCACAGGGCCCCTGATAGTACGGTGGTGTGTCTGATGGCGGGTGGGCCGAACCTGCACTTTCATCTGCAGCTTCC
Organism: Dendrobates tinctorius; assembly: GCF_039654945.1. Lineage (NCBI taxonomy): Eukaryota > Metazoa > Chordata > Amphibia > Anura > Dendrobatidae > Dendrobates > Dendrobates tinctorius. The sequence goes on along the minus strand of NW_027361803.1, from coordinate 5,627,567 downwards.
TCTTTGTCACCGTGTAAGATGGAACTGTATATGGGAAGGGTAACCTGAGTTTCATCAGGGTCAGATTCAGGCCGGGTAGCGTGCGAGGGGAATGTAGTGGTCTGGGTCAATGTACCAGCAGATTCATCGAGCAGTGGCTGGGCATCAGTGCACTTGTGTCGCCCCCAGGAGTACGGTCGCCACAGTGGCATTACCTTCTTCCTAGGGAGTGTGATGTCATGCTTGGGAGCAACGAAGGATCTCTCTAGCAGGTTAACTGATTGGGCGGCGTTATTCCCACGAGTCATGACCCTCCAAACAGCGTTCATGAAGGCAAAGTGTTTGTTTTACGTGGGCAGTATGGTTGCAAAGCTGAACCTTAAAGGAATGTCCAGAAGGGCACCACCAGGAGTGGAGCCTACGGTTAAATTCGACTCCACCTGGGAAACCTCAACCATGCCAGCTACAGAACAGATGCACACATTGCAAGCTTAATTCCGTTAACGAACGAGACTCCGTCATGCCCCGCGGTCCGAGTCCGGTTTACTAGAGGGACACGTGAGGCTCTGGCACATGAGATTGGCCAATAACTGGTGTGTCATGCCTTTACATGTCCGTGGCTGCATGTGCGCTACACTGAAAAGGCCAGCGTTTGTCGCTTACAGGTGCAGATAACCCGCTGAACAACGTTAGTGATGGGGATCACTGATTACAATTATTACCCGCGAACAATGATTTCCCAGTAAGTGCAGGTCAACCGCAGTTCCGGAATTAGGCCTAACCGTCATTCCTGAAAAAATGAAAAACTTACATGTGCAAACCACAGGTGCTGTAGCTTGCTTAACAGCTCGCCAGCCGTTCTCACGCCCAGTATGGATTACACGTAATTGCACAAAGGTGAGAAAGGGTACCGTATCCCCAGATAACATGTATGGATAGCGTACACATTCAAAATATATGTCTATACATCAGGAGGCAGGCTCAGACGGTGTTAGGCCCAGTATGGATTGCACGTGATTGCACAAAGGTTAGAAAGGGTACCGTATCCCCAGATAACATGTATGGATAGCGTACACATTCAAAATATATGTCTATACATGAGGAGGCAGGCTCAGACGGTGTCAGGCCCAGTATGGATTGCACGTGATTGCACAAAGGTTAGAAAGGGTACCGTATCCCCAGATAACATGTAAGGATAGCGTACACATTCAAAATATATGTCTATACATCAGGAGACAGGCTCAGACGGTGTTAGGCCCAGTATGGATTGCACGTGATTGCACAAAGGTTAGAAAGGGTACCGTATCCCCAGATAACATGTATGGATAGCGTACACATTCAAAATATATGTCTCAGGAGGCAGGCTCAGACGGTGTTAGGCCCAGTATGGATTGCACGTGATTGCACAAAGGTTAGAAAGGGTACCGTATCCCTGGATAACATGTATGGATAGCGTACACATTCAAAATATATGTCTCAGGAGGCAGGCTCAGACGGTGTTAGGCCCAGTATGGATTGCACGTGATTGCACAAAGGTTAGAAAGGGTACCGTATCCCTGGATAACATGTATGGATAGCGTACACATTCAAAATATATATCTCAGGAGGCAGGCTCAGACGGTGTTAGGCCAGTATGGATTGCACGTGATTGCACAAAGGTTAGAAAGGGTACCGTATCCCCAGATAACATGTATGGATAGCGTACACATTCAAAATATATGTCTATACATCAGGAGGCAGGCTCAGATGGTGTCAGGCCCAGTATGGATTGCACGTGATTGCACAAAGGTTAGAAAGGGTACCGTATCCCCAGATAACATGTATGGATAGCGTACACATTCAAAATATATGTCTATACATCAGGAGGCAGGCTCAGACGGTGTCAGGCCCAGTATGGATTGCACGTGATTGCACAAAGGTTAGAAAGGGTACCGTATCCCCAGATAACATGTATGGATAGCGTACACATTCAAAATATATGTCTATACATCAGGAGGCAGGCTCAGACGGTGTCAGGCCCAGTATGGATTGCACGTGATTACACAAAGGTTAGAAAGGGTACCGTATCCCCAGATAACATGTATGGATAGCGTACACATTCAAAATATATGTCTATACATCAGGAGGTAGGCTCAGACGGTGTCAGGCACAGTATGGATTTGACGGCCCAGATTACACAGCGGAGGAGCAGGGAGAGGTAAAGATTGCAAATGCTGGGGCCCTGCCCAAGCAAGGGGGGCCCACTCGTGGGCGTCGGTACTGGCACTGGGCCCCTCACAGTACAGCGGTGTGTCTGACGGCGGGTGTGCACCACCACCGTCAGAGACACTTGATTGCACTATGAGGGACCCTGTGCCAGTGCCCGCGCCCAAGAGTCGGCCTACCCACCTGTCCAGGGCAACGGCACTCGCACGGTGTCGTGCGCTAGGTGGTGACCCCGGCCATGGGGGGGAGGCAGCACAGTTAGGGAGTTTTAGAAAGTGGCATATATTGATGTTGGACATTCAGCTGATGCAAAAGGCGAAATAGGTGAAGTCCCAGGAAGAGGTGGACCAAAGCAAGCCATTTTTCTGTCACCCTATGTGTCATCAGGGGAAGGTGGGACAAAATCCTTGGAAACCCATGCATGGTTCATTTTAATGAAGGTTAGATCATCCACATTTTGGGTTGACAGACGGGTCTTTTTTTCTGTCAGGATTGATCCAGCTGCACTGAAGACTCTTTCCGATAGCACACTTGCAGCTGGGCAAGCGAGCTCCTGTAAGGCATATTGGGCCAATTCAGGCCAGGTGTCCAGTTTAGCGGCCCAATAGTCAAAGGGGAATGACCTTTGTGGGAGAACATCGATATGGGAGGAAAAGTAGTTTGTAACCATAGTTGACAACTGCTGTCTCCTGTCACTTTCCATCGATGCAGTATTACCAGTTGTGTGAGCGGTATTTGAAAAATCAGTCCACAACATTGTCATGAAACCCCTGTCTCCAACGCCACTTCTGCTGTGTGCACCACGAACACCTCTGCCAAGCTGCCCCCGGCCCGTACGGCTCGTGTGAGAACCATCACCGCTGCTGTGTGCTGGGAATGCCTCAAGCAACCGATTTACCAGAGTTGCTTGTTTATTAGCCAATATTAGGTCAAGGTTCTCCTGTGGCATGATGTTTTGTAATTTGCCTTTATAGCGTGGATCCAGGATGCTGGCCAACCAGTAGTCGTCATCGTTCATCATTTTGGCAATGCGGGGGTCCCTTTTTAGGATCTGCAAGGCATAATCTGACATGTGGGCCAATGTTCCCGGTGTCAATGATGCACTGTGAGTGCTGGGTGGAGGAGCACTTTCTGGCAAATCCACATCCCTCCAGTCACGCACAAACCCTGTACCAGACCTTGCCATGCCAACATTTTCACTTGCCCCACGAGATGCATCCTCCTCCCCTAAGTAATCATCCCCATCATCATCCTCCTCCTCCTCTTCTTCCTCCACCTCGTCTAGGAGAGGTCCCTGAGCAGACAATGGCTGAATGTCATCAAGGATTCCCTCCTCCTCTTCCTCCTCATCAACATTGGCTGCAGACGCCTGCTCCTTAAGGTGCGTCAAAGTTTGCATGAGCAGACGCATAAGTGGGATGCTCATGCTTAGGATGGCGTCGTCTGCGCTTACCAGCCGTGTGCATTCCTCAAAACACTGAAGGACTTTACAGAGGTCTTTCAGCTTCGACCACTGCACACCTGTCAACTCCATGTCTGCTCTCAAAGTGCCTGGCCGTGTATCCTCCCACAAATGCATTATGGCCTGCCTCTGCTCGCACAGCCGCTCCACCATGTGCAGGGTGGAGTTCCACCTTGTTGCAATGTCGATAATGAGGCGGTGGTTGGGAAGGTGGAGCAATCGCTGCAGCTTCTGCATACGAACGGAGTGTACAGGCGACCGGCGGATGTGCGCGCACAGTCTTCGCACCTTATGGAGCAGGGCTGTTAACTCCGGATAATTTTTGAGGAAGCACTGCACCACCAGGTTCAAGGTGTGAGCCAAGCAAGGTATGTGGCTGAGTTTTGAAAGGGCTATGGCTGCCACAAAATTACGGCCGTTATCACTAACTACCTTGCCTGCCTCAAGATGTACACTGCCCAGCCATGACTCAGTTTGTCGCTTCAAGTACTCGGCCAGCACCTCGGCGGTGTGTCTGTTGCCCAAACACATCATCTGCAACACAGCCTGCTGACGCTTTCCAATAGCTGCTCGATAGGGGGACACATCGTGTGCAACAGTGGCAGCTGCAGATGGAGTGCTCGTACGACTGCGCTCTGTGGACGAGCTTTCGCTTCTGGAGGAGGAGGAGGAGGAGGAGGAGGGTCGAACGCCTACAGCCAACTGTTTCCTATACCGTGGGCTAGGCAGCACTGTCTCACCACCGCTGTCCCCTGTGGACCCTGCATCCACCACATTAACCCAGTGCGCAGTGATGGACACGTAACGGCCCTGGCCATGCCGACTGGACCATGCATCAGTTGTGAGGTGCACCTCTCCGCTCACTGACTGCTTGAGTGCATGGACAATGCGGTCTTTCACATGATGGTGGAGGGCTGGGATGGCTTTGCGAGAGAAGAAGTGGCGACTGGGTAGGTCACAGCGTGTTACTGCATAGGCCATGAGTTCGCGGAAAGCTGTGCTTTCCACCAACCGGAAGGGCATCATCTCAAACGAGATTAGTTTGGCAATGTGGGCGTTCAAACCCAGTGTACGCGGATGAGAGACTGAGTACTTTCTTGACCTACTCATAGTGTCTGGGAGGGTGAGCTGGACTTGAGAGCTGCATATGGTGGAAGTAGCGGTGGACAGGGCGGACTGAGAGAGGGTTGATGATGGTGATGGAGTTGGTGTTCTTTCTGATGGCCTAGAATCAGTCTTTCGTTGATATAACAGTGGGATTCCCTGACTGCTGTGGCCTTGCAACGACACCTCAACATTTGCTGCTGTGCTAACCGGTGGGCTTACAGTGGGGGAAACAATGTAGCGTTGCTGACTACCTTCGTTGTGATCAGTTGCACATGTGGCACTTGAGGTTTGGTGTTGTGTCCACGCTTGCAAGTGCATGCTGGTTAAATGTCTAAGCATGCAACTGGTATTCAAATTTTTCAGATTTTTCCCTCGGCTAAAGGTCTTTGCGCACTTCTTACAGATAACCTTGGCCTGATCATGAGGATTTTGTTCAAAAAAGTGCCACACTGCACTCTTCCTACTTTGGCAGACATTTTGCGGCCTAGCACGCTGTGATCTTTTGACCCCCTGGACAAGCTGTCCAGCAACTCTTTTGATGTTTGGAACCTGTCTTTGGAGTGCTACTGGCCTGCCAGATAACAGCTGTTGCAATGTCGATGTCTGCTGTGGATGCTCCTCATCTGAGCTATTGGAAGCAGCACCCTCTTCCCCCAATGGATGCCAATCTGGGTCAACAACTGGGTCATCCATCACCTCCTCTTCTATGTCATGTGCACCTTCCTCTGTGTCACCGTGTATGGTGGTATAGTGTGCGGGAAGGGGCACCTGAGTCTCATCAGGGTCAGAATCTGGCTCTGTACACTGCGAGGACAATGTAGTGCTCTGAGTGAATGTACCAGCAGAATCATCCATCAGCGGCTGTGCATCAGTGCACTCCATGTCAGATTCATCTTGGCCTGGGTAATTCACCATTTCACTTGATAATCCAGGCATGGTATGTGAAAACAGCTCCATGGAGTAATCAGTAGTATGGCCTGCGTCATCCTTCAATCTTGGTTGGGGTGAAGGACACAAGGAAAGGTGTGGTTTATGAACACGAGCCTCCAATGACGACTCAGTGCTTTTACTTTTTACAACTGAAGAAGAGGAGGCGATAGAGCTGGAGGCTGAGTCAGCAATGTAAGACAAAACTTTTTCCTGATGCTCTGGCTTTAAAAGCGGTTTGCCAACTCCTAGAAAACTAAGCTTTCGAGGCCTTATGTAGCCAGACGATGACGCAGGCTCAACATCTCCTGCATTCGGTCCTATTTTGCTCTTGCCACTACCATCAGATCCACCACCAACACCATCATTACCAGCTGCCAACCCCCGCCCAATTCCACGGCCTCTTCCACCAGCCTTCCTCATTTTTGGTAGAAATGTAGACAAAATCCAACAAACTATATAGTAATGTAAAACAAGGTACAAGGTGTCTATAGGACAGGGGAGATTTTGAATTTCTGCAGACACTTGTGGACACTGGACACTTTTGGATTGTGTGAGGCCCACTGATATCTGAGCGCTATGTGACAGGCTCGATGGCACAGCTGTGACCAAAGTGACTAGAGGATAAGGGAGATTTTGAATCTCTGCACACACTTTTGGACACTGGACACTTTTGGATTGTGTGAGGCCCAATGAATATCTGAGCGCTATGTGACAGGCTCGATGGCACAGCTGTGACCAAAGTGACTAGAGGATAAGGGAGATTTTGAATCTCTGCACACACTTTTGGACACTGGACACTTTTGGATTGTGTGAGGCCCAATGAATATCTGAGCGCTATGTGACAGGCTCGATGGCACAGCTGTGACCAAAGTGACTAGAGGATAAGGGAGATTTTGAATCTCTGCACACACTTTTGGACACTGGACACTTTTGGATTGTGTGAGGCCCAATGAATATCTGAGCGCTATGTGACAGGCTCGAAGGCACAGCTGTGACCAAAGTGACTAGAGGATAAGGCAGATTTTGAATCTCTGCACACACTTTTGGACACTGGACACTTTTGGATTGTGTGAGGCCCAATGAATATCTGAGCGCTATGTGACAGGCTCGATGGCACAGCTGTGACCAAAGTGACTAGAGGATAAGGGAGATTTTGAATCTCTGCACACACTTTTGGACACTGGACACTTTTGGATTGTGTGAGGCCCAATGAATATCTGAGCGCTATGTGACAGGCTTGATGGCACAGCTGTGACCAAAGTGACTAGAGGATAAGGGAGATTTTGAATCTCTGCACACACTTTTGGACACTGGACACTTTTGGATTGTGTGAGGCCCAATGAATATCTGAGCACTATGTGACAGGCTCGATGGCACAGCTGTGACCAAAGTGACTAGAGGATAAGGGAGATTTTGAATCTCTGCACACACTTTTGGACACTGGACACTTTTGGATTGTGTGAGGCCCAATGAATATCTGAGCGCTATGTGACAGGCTCGAAGGCACAGCTGTGACCAAAGTGACTAGAGGATAAGGGAGATTTTGAATCTCTGCACACACTTTTGGACACTGGACACTTTTGGATTGTGTGAGGCCCACTGATATCTGAGCGCTATGTCACAGGCTCGATGGCACAGCTGTGACCAAAGTGACTAGAGGATAAGGGAGATTTTGAATCGCTGCACACACTTTTGGACACTGGACACTTTTGGATTGTGTGAGGCCCAATGAATATCTGAGCGCTATGTGACAGGCTCGATGGCACAGCTGTGACCAAAGTGACTAGAGGATAAGGGAGATTTTGAATCTCTGCACACACTTTTGGACACTGGACACTTTTGGATTGTGTGAGGCCCAATGAATATCTGAGCGCTATGTGACAGGCTCGATGGCACAGCTGTGACCAAAGTGACTAGAGGATAAGGGAGATTTTGAATCTCTGCACACACTTTTGGACACTGGACACTTTTGGATTGTGTGAGGCCCACTGATATCTGAGCGCTATGTCACAGGCTCGATGGCACAGCTGTGACAAAAGTGACTAGAGGATAAGGGAGATTGGATTGCTTTTAAAAAAGCAGTTTGCGGAGCAGTGGGTAAACAGCAATGCAGGAATGTCAGGAAGCCTTAGAAGGCAGCCCAACAACCAACACCACTGATACACCACTATATAGCCTCCCCTTGCACTGCACACACAGTGACTGTTGTGTTGTGCAGGCCAAATCGCTAGCAGCAGAAGCAGTTTTTTTGTCTTCTTCCCTGCCTAACGCTCTCCCTACAGAATCAGCAACCTCTCCCTATACTGAGATCGGCAGAAGTAAGATGGCGGTCGGCGTGCACGCCCTTTTATACCCCCTGTGACGCCCACCAAAGCAAGCCAATCACTTGCATGTCCTTCTGAAAGATGGTGGTGACCCCTACCTATGTCATCACATTGCCCACAGTGTCCGTGGATCCTGATTGGCTGAAAAAGAGCGCAAAACAAACTTTTGAAACGCGACTTTGGCGCGTAAGTCGCCGACCTTGTGGTCGACCTCATCCTAGGGTCGGGTTTCGTTTCATGATACCCGACTTTGCCAAAAGTCGGCGACTTTTGAATTTTTTCGACCCGTTTCGCTCAACTCTAGTGGTCAGAATTGTAAAAATTGGCCCGGTCATGAACGTGCAAACCACCCTTGGGGGTGAAGGGGTTAATACCTGCGCACTGATACTTTTATCCATGTTGTGTATAATATGTTGTACAATACACACTGTTATTTCCGTCAGTAAATTTACAACACTGCCATATAGAATTTCCTGACATACTGGAGATGAACCATAAGACCAGCGAATAGGTCAACTTACACAATAAAACCCGACAGCTGAGCATCGATACATTAATTATCCATAGATTTTCTGTCTATTGAAAAGTCATGAAGCAAAAAGAAGCACATAGCATTGCGTTAGGAAAGTCAGGAAGGTCACTTTATTGAGTAATTTGCTTTGTCCCACACAAGTTCCCAATCATTATAAACTCCGCAGGGAGCAAATTGATTCCCTAAATAGACAGTGACCTTCTGCTCCATATTGAGCTACAGAGAATTATGTCTGCTGGAGGGATGGGTTCCATTTATCACACCGTATATCTATATGATAGCTAACTACAGTGTGAGCGTTTATCTATATGCACTATTAGAATAGATGTTTTGCCCCACAAATGTTGACAAGGACATTGCCAAATATAGACTCAAATCTTTTTAGACTCTCTGCTGCCCTCCAGCTCATTCCTGAGCTTTCCTGCTCTCTAGTGGTGCGTTCCTAATTTCTGCTCCTGGCCACTACTGGTTTCAGTGGAAATTGGCCTAATTTATTGATGTCACCTACAGTATATAGTGCTTGTGAATTCAAAGTGTGTCATAGAGAAAAATTAAAATCCATACATCTCTAGAGAATGGAGAAGAGCTGACACTTCAACCTCCCTTGAAGTAAGACTACACATTGAACATGTGGGACAAATTATACCTAGGGATAAATAAACTAATTATAACAAAGGAAATTAGATAAAAGAGCTCCATGTCATGGTCCAGTCCCGAGTTTATTTTCTGCTGTCTTCACTCCGGACTGGTCATGCGGGAGTTAATCTCCTCAGCCTCGTTCTTGAGCTAGTTGGGCTATTCAGTTTCTCACAGCCTGCTGACCAGTGTTAGTGATAGCTCAAGCTAGCTCCAGAATGAGGCTGAGGAGATTAACTCCCACATGACCAGTCCGGAGTGAAGACAGCAGAAAATAAACTCCGGACTGGACCATGACACTCCATTGAAGTATCGGTACCCAGCAGTGTACAGGTAATTAAAACAGAAAGATATACCCTGGGAACCAGATACCATAATGGAGATTCATTTACCCAGAGGCAAATGCTTCCTTTAACAAAAAAAAAAGCTTCTTAGACTTTTAGTCTCTTGGGTTCATATATGAATACTGAGGGTTTACATCAATTTGTTATTTATGGGAGATTTATTTTTGACATCGAAGCGAAAGCACGGACATATCGCATTTGCTCGCATAAACGTAGGGCCATTAGAACTCTTCTAACTTAATAACATCTCAATAGATGATGCCATCCAGGACATGATTAATCTCTATGTTAAGGTAAAATCGTGATAAGATATATGATGACAAAATCTGCTGCCTGGGACCTCCAGAGGTGAAGATATCCATGTAAGTTGGGGATCTCATAAAATTCGGACGTGCCGAGAACATCACACAATCAGGCCCACATGAGCTCGTCAAGGGGAGGTATGTGGGTGAAACATTGAGCCAATAAAAAGCAGCATTTGTGTTTGGGCACCTATCAGTCCTGGAAGGTACACTGATGTGCAAAAGTGTAACAATGTTTTGAACTTTTGACATTCAGGCTCCATATCTCACCATCCACTACTTCGAATGTAAGACTACCATCATTTCATAGACAATAATCTTGGCTCTCATATATATATATTTGACTTGTAACTATTTAGCTTATAATTAGTTACTATTTTGCTCCTAAAATTCAAAATTTTTATTTTTATTTTTCTGGCAGTAATTTGTAAATCCACCTTTTGCTATCAACACTGCCTGAATCCTTCTGCTCTCGATCAGATTCAAACATGTCTCAACCAAAATCTGATCCCAGTTCTGTTCTACACGTTCCCAACTTTGGTGCATAATGGTTGACTCACTTGGGTCTGTATATTGTTTTACTTCAAGTCTACGTACAAGTGTTCGATTAGGTTGAGGTATTGGGACTGTGGGGGCCAATCCAGCACCTATGCATCATTTTCATTAAAACATTTCTTTGTCATTTTCAACCTAGGCTTTGGGTCGTTGCCATGCTGAAACAGTGTTATCCTTTCCATACCCATAGTACTCAAGTGTACAAAGTAACTCATCTTGTAAGATACTCACATGTTGCTCAACATTGAGACCACCATCCATCCTGATCAAGTATTTAAGGAATTTGGCTGTGAATCAACCCCATATTTTCAGACTTCCTCCACCAAAATTGACAGTTTCTTCAAATTCTCAATCCATTAGCCCCTTTTCCCTTGTATTTTTCAGACCCATTTGCACCCATCAAAGCCTAGTCATTGGTCTCGTTGCTACAAGTCACCTATTCCAATCTTCTACTGCCCACTTTTTGTACTTTTTTGCAACCTCGAGCCAACGCTTCTTATGATGATATTAAAGTCAAGGGTTCTTTACCTTTGTTCGAGCTACCATTCCAGACTTGATTAATGTGCGTTGCGCCCTTGATAGACCATGTGATGAGCTGACTTGTTGACTCAGATATTTTGCCTCGACATCCACCTCTTGCTTTTTGAATGAATGGATGGACTTCATTTCATATTCTTCCAACTGTCATGGCAATCATATGATGCAGTTTGGTAATTTTCCTGGCCGAGAGACCACTATCGATTAGCTGGATAATGCTGTTTCTCTTTTATTGGGAAATCTTTTTCATGGCTGCTTCTCGATTCAAACCAGTGATCTTTCATTGGGAATTAATCTAATAACACACTGAGCTATTAGGGAATGTGAGAACAGGTTGTGTTTTGTAGTATACGGGAAGATAAAGATTTTTCCACCACCAGGAGCAAAACATTAACAATGCAGTGACCTGATGAGAATCTGCATAACCAATCATATGCTAAATAGTTGCAAGTCAAATTTTATGTATAAGATAGCCAAAATGATTGTCTATAAATGATGGCAGTCTCACATTCGAAGCTGTAATGGATGGTGAGATATGGAGTCAGAAATTCAAAAGTTGAAAACTTTGTTAGGCTAATTTCACATTAGCGTTTTTTTGCGCAATACAAACGCATGCAAAAAACGCATCATGCGTTTTTGCATGCATTTGCGGTTTTTATGCGCATTCGTTCTCTAGGGGTTAAAACCAGTGTCTACACATATTTATGCCAAAACCGCATGCGCACGAAAATGCAGCCGAACGCGTGCAAACGCAAGACCATGCGCATGCTGTGTTAAACATAGGTACGCATGACGCATGCGCATGGATGCGCACGATGCGCTGCGCAAAAAAACTCTAATGTGAAACCAGCATTACCCTTTTCCTTGTTTGGGTATTCCATATGTGGGAACGAGAGGTGTATATACCATATGCTCACAGAGTTCCCCAATAACGGGCTTAGTACTGGAAGCAGCTGCAGCCTCATCCATCACTCGTCATCACTCAATTGCATAACTGTCCTGATGTTTGGAGGCAGCAGAGTTGCATTTTCTTGACAGACTGGTGGCAGCAGTGAGATCTGTGTGATCTCTCTGGTGTCATCTGTGACAAAGTAGTAACAGTAAAACATAGAAAAGTACAGTAAAACAAACGTATAAAATTTCTCTTGTAAGCCAAATACCCTGTTTTTTATCATCTTTTTTTAGTACTTGCTGTTTACTGTTACTTCTTTACAACCGAGTATTTTTATACATTTGTTTTACTGTGCTTTTCTATGTTTCAGTCTTTTGGTGGTGTGAACACTGTCCTACCGACTTGTTCACTGTGTGCATGGCCCATGTGTTTGTATTTAATTGGTTTCTTGTTTTTGCAAGATTAGGGAGGTCTCCACCCCTCCCTTGTGGGCCATGCACATAAAGGCCGTCCTCTACAGCATGTCCACATCGGACAAAACCTGTCTGAATCTTGCTCATGTAGGTACTATACACATGACCAGGTTTTTAAATACATCAGTTAGGGACTGCTCTGATATGGGTATACCTTGACGTTGGTGAAGTGGCTTAGTATACATTTTTTGCTAAAAACGTATCAACCAAATACCCTGTTTTTTATCATCTTTTTTTTTAGCACTTGCTGTTTACTGTTACTTCTTTACAACCGAGTATTTTTATAAGTTTGTTTTACTGTGCTTTTCTATGTTTCAGTCTTTTGGTGGTGTGAACACTGTCCTACCGACTTGTTCACTGTGTGCATGGCCCATGTGTTTGTATTTAATTGGTTTCTTGTTTTTGCAAGATTAGGGAGGTTTTCCACCCTCCCTTGTGGGCCATGCACATAAAGGCCGTCCTCTACAGCATGTCCACATCGGACAAAACCTGTCTGAATCTTGCTCATGTAGGTACTATACACATGACCAGGTTTTTAAATACATCAGTTAGGGACTGCTCTGATATGGGTATACCTTGACGTTGGTGGAATGGCTTAGTATACATTTTTTGCTAAAAACGTATCAACCAAATACCCTGTTTTTTATCATCTTTTTTTTTAGCACTTGCTGTTTACTGTTACTTCTTTACAACAGAGTATTTTTATACGTTTGTTTTACTGTGCTTTTCGATGTTTCAGTCTTTTGGTGGCGTGAACACTGTCCTATAGACTTGTTCACTGTGTGCATGGCCCGTGTGTTTATATTTAAAGTGGTAACAGTGGTGGGATCTGCTTGACCACTCCAGCTTTTATCCTTGACAAAGGGCTTTTAGGCTGAATCTCAGGTTCATGACCACTAAATGCTTCTGGTTTTATTTTCTTTCTATTAATTCTGCCCATGTACAGACTTTATTTTCATTCTGGCACTAAGTTTATACATAGGCACTGTGTTTTGGGTCATGACTATGTCTTCTATGCCTTGGATCATCCTTGATTTTTCTGCTTAATATTGACTGTCTTCTGCTTATTGGACCTTGGCTATTCTACTTTATATCACATCTCTCCCTGACACTCTCTGAAGTACATTTGCCTCATGTACTTTCAATCTTAATGTGGTCAAACGCATCAGTCACTTGTCGCCCTGCTTTTTCTTGCTCAATCTCATCAGTCTGCAGAAAACATTGCCCATTGGTTCAGCTGTGCATTCACACTTTCTGTCAAGGGAGAGGGGAGTAAGCTACTGCCAGACATTTCTGCCCGCTGCTTTTCGCCGCAGGGGAATAAAAAATTTGAGTGGGAAATGCAACATTCCTGAACCACGTTTCCGCCAACATCATCTCTGGGAGGAAAGTCAGGAGGCTCCAAATAAATTAGATAGTCATTCTAGCGAGATTGCAAATTCAAATAAGCTTTATTGGCAGGACCAAATAGACATTGTTTCCCAAACCATGTATATAACAGGGAAAAGAAACTGTCGGAATGAAGGGTTGGGACTGTAGGAACGTTGGATGGGAGCGCATACAAGATGGGGGCTATGGAAGGCCATGGCATATCATAATTCTCTTTCTCGGAGTGTATGACATACACTCACATCCTGTGCTGCTATCTCCACCATACTCTCTTCTTCTCCCAGCAGAATATATGTTTTCTCTGTCTCCTCCATGGAGCTGAAATCCAGGAAGAGATTGGTGAGTCTCCTGAAGTGAGTCTCTTTGACTGCTGTTTATTTGGTGCAGTGTAGCAGGAAGGGGTCTCATCCTCTAGAGCCCCCAGATCACAATGTGGGCACAGTCTGTCCTCCTTGGTCTTGTACATCTGTCTGTGCCAGCAGGATTTGATGGTCAGACTGTAAGCACTGAGTCTATATCAACTCAAGATCTGGCCATCTCTGGTGACCAGGAGTTTCTTCAGATATGGAGCCAGTCTGTAATCTTTCTGTAGAGTCCAATACATGGTCAGTTTTTGTGAGGTGATGAAATCGTTTTTTGCACTATTTCTAGCCATTATGTGGCTTGTATCCTGCATTTTTCACCAGTTTTCCTCTCATTCGCTATGTCTCTAGTGTTCAGTTGTATCTAAGTTAGTGGATTGAGAGACTGCTGTGATGCAGGTCTGGGACAAGGTAGGCAACTGCCTAGGGCGCAACCTCTTGCCTACCCAAGGGGGCACACTTTTTAAAAAATTGATGAATGTCTGCGGTTGCCTGGGATCTTCCAGAGGACTCAGACATTCAGCACAGTGACGTCCAAGGCGCGGCCGATGCTCCCTCCCTGCACTTCCTTATTTTATTCACGACTGCCAGGCGAGAATGTAATTACTGTGGGTACCGCCTAGGACAGAAGCAGACGAGCTTTCATCTCCACTGCTCCGCCGGGCTCTCCAGCAAGAAGCAGGCCTCTTCTAGCATGCGAATTGTTGGGGAAAGCACACGCAGGGGACGCCGGACAGCGCGATGGAGTGATATCCAGGGCCTATGATGCACTTAACAGAAAAGGAGACATTGGACGGGAGACAGGATTTGGTGAGTATGAGCTTTTTTTAATTCTTTTTTTAATTCATATATTGCTGTACATAAAATGAGAGGAGGGCTGTGCTGATGGGTGGAATAAAATGAAGGGAGGGGCTGTGCTAATTTGGCAAAAAATAAAATGAGTGGGGTATCATAGAAAATATTAAAATCTCTAAAGCCACTAGTGAGAGGGCATTCACCCCCTCCCTCCTCCTCCTCTCACACGGAATTACAGTAGCAAAAATAGCTAGCAGTTTCAGGCTCCTAAAATTAGACTGGTACAGTGGTAATAAAGGAGCAAGAAATTAGGTATAGATGGAAAGTGACAATCTAAATTAACATGCAGGCAGCTCCTTTTTGACGCAAAAGACCCTGGCAGTGCTAGCCATGATATATATTGTTTGTAGACAATGGTATATAGATAGGACTGGTAATTAAGGCAGGAAAGGTCTTTTCAGATGGTTGGATAACGGTGGTACATGTGTTTACACATGGACAGACAAGTGGAAGAAGCAATTGTTTCCCCCAGACTTGGGGTCTCCGAAAGAAAATTATCAATATTGGGGCTTGTATAGATCCTATAGTGATGGGACATGCTGTCGAGGGAGGATCTGAATTGACCCTTCACGGCTGATCAAGTGATTTCCAAATTAATACACAGGATGTTGCTAGCAACAGAGAATGACCAGACGGAGATGTGTCTCTGTATGGGAGGATCAGGGCAGATCACTAACCCCGTTTATTGAGTCACACATTACATAGTATTCTACTTAGTTATGCAAAGTATACAGCTACCAATAGCATCGTAACACATTTACTTTATAAGCCAATAGTTTTGCAAGAAAACCGGAAACTACATTCATGTCTCTAGCTACATGACGTAGAAAGGAGTACAATAGCGCATTCTTCAGCTGATATCTTATGCAGACTGGAACAATCTGGTTTTATTACAGCCGTGAACTTTACCCTAGTTACAGAATTTACCTCGTAAACAGCAAAATGGCGTTACACGCAAAAAATGAAGCCTGTTTAGTTTTGATCTTAGTTTTACCCTTCACAATATATTTTCAGCTTAAGGACGAACGAACGAAGAAGATGCATATTTTATCATAACTGTAATCCTAGCCTAAAAGCCACAAATCAATAGTCGGCAGATCACTGACAACAACCATGTCGTGTTTTGTCTCTGGGTGACAGTAAAATCCCAATAAAAAATATGGCAGCGATCTTGAACTTGTGAAATCATCAAGAGTTAAGATATTGCATAAGTTGGGAATTTCATAAAATCCTGATGGGTTGATAACAACCCACCACCAAGTCCACGTGAGGCCATCAAGGTGAAGTGTGTGGGTGTAAATCAGGTGCTGATAAAAGGTCCTGACAAATTATGATCTGTGTTCCTGTAGAGAGATACACATCAGTGTATGCATGAATCCTGTTCACTGAACTTCTCCAATCAAAGTGCTCTGATTTGCTAAACTGAATCATCTCTGTTATTGGTGTAGTAAGTAAGTTTGTTAATCCCTTTTATTTTCTGTAATTGTACATGCTGTATTGTTTGTCCTGCGGCCTCCTCTGTTAATTGTTGGTCAAACACGTAATTGTCTGGATGATAGGAAGCAGCAGAGTACTGTTCACTCCAAAGTTAACAGCGGGTGCATCTGCATGACCTTTCAGGATGCAATCTTTGAAAGAGGGAATAAAATGACGGTAGGGGCTGTTGCTGATGAGGGGGAATAAAATGGGGGGGCTGTACAGATTGGAGAATAAAAATAGGGGAGGGGCTGTGCAGATGGGGGTAAAAAAAGGGAAGTGAATGACTGCTGATTGGGGGATAAAATGAGGTGAGATGCTGTGCTGATGTAGGAGAATAAAATGAGGGGCTGTACAGATGGGGAAAGTAAACTGAGGGGCTGTGTAGAGGGGGGCATAAACTAAGGGGCTGTGCATACGGGGAATCATTTGAGGGGCTGGGCAAAGTGGGGGAATAAACTGAGGGGCTGTGCAGATCAGAGAATAAACTGAAGGGCTGTGCTGATGAAGGGAAATAAATTGAAAGGCTGTACGGATGGAATAAACTGAGGTGCTGTGCAGATGGGGGAATAAACTGAGGGGCTGTGCAGGTGTAGTACGTGTGCTGACCTGGGGGAGGTCCCTGTCGGTCGCAGAACAGACTGGAGGCAGAGGCAGAAATCCGTTCAATCAGGTCCAAACTTTATTCAGTGTCCTCTTGACATCGACAGCAGAAACAACAGCTTCTGCTCCCTGGCCTGGGTACCTGTCACCTTCCTTCTGCTTTGATTGGTAAAGACCCTCCGAGTTCTTTCACCGTGGCTTCCGTTAGGACCACGGCCACAGGGCTTCCCCCTAGCTAAGTCTGCCCACTGTACACCTAGTCACTCTTTGGTGTCCCAGTCATCCGGTACCCAAACTTTCCGTCCGTCACTGCCATCCCCTCCTGTGGCTGCCTTCTCAGGGCCACCCCCCTCTCTGAGTAACCATCTCTGGCTCTCCTCTGTCCTTCTTGAGCTTCTCCTCTTTCCGTCCTCTTCTGTGCTCTTCTCACTTCTCTCTTCCTCATGGGTGTCTCTCTCTGCCCTGCCCCCTGGGACTCTCCTCCCTTATATCTCCTCTTTCTGGAAATCCCCTTCTTAGTCCCATAACTCCGCCCACCATGACTATGCGGTTTCCCCCAGCCTAAGGCTTGCTGTTAAATCCTTCTCTCGCTGCTCTCTGTCTCCATCTTGTGGCCAAAACCCAGTACTATGTCGTCCTGCACTAATTCCCATCTGCTAACCATATACATAGAATAAAGCATAGTGCACATCATCCTTTACATGTTCTTCCCATCTGAAAGAGGCCTGTAGGTCAGTCCACCCCCTACACAGGTAGGGGGAATAAACTGAGGGGCTGTGTAGATAGGGGGAATAAACTGAGTTGCTGTGTAGATGGGGGAATAAACTTAGGGGCTGTGCAGTTGGGATGAAGAAACTGAGTTGCTGTGTAGATGGGTGAATAAACATAGGGGCTGTGCAGGGCGTCATGAAATGAGGGGCTGTGCGGGGGCCGTGAAATGAGGGAATATGCAGTTTGGCCTTGAAATGAGGGGCCATGAAGGGGGAACAGCAAAGTAGATGAAGTGCTTTGGTGACAACACTGTATATGAAATGTGGAAGTCATTATACTTGGGGGCTGTTGTGATCATACTGGATAGGGGGCTGTGGTGAACGTCATACTATTTGGGGTGTTGTTTATGGGCCATAATACTGTATGGGGTGTTATGGGGGTCATCATAGTATACATGAGGTTAATTTTGGGCATCATACTATTTATTGGGGTTTCTGGTGGACATCATACTATATACTGTATAAAGGCTGTGGTGGTGGGGGGGGTTGTTGTGGATTTCATACCATATGGGCAGGCTGAGGTGACCATCATACTGTGTAAGGAGTGGTTACAGTTTGAAGAGGACCACGTGGTAGGCAGTATGAGGGCATAATATGGAAAGTGGCAAAGAATGGGTATAGAGAGGGGACAGTGAATTAGAGGCACAATATGGAGAGGGGTTAGCATGATGGGGATAGTGCAGAGATATAGAAGGTGTAATGGAAATTGTAGAGGGGGCAGCCATAGTATAGGCCGTGGTTCAAAAGGACGGATGGTGTGGTGGCTATAGACAGTGTGTAGGTCTTATACCATAGGAGGCTTATTTAGGTTATAATATGGACAGATATATTATGCTGAGTGAGGATATTTTAATAACACTTTTGTTTTTAAGAGCAACCGTGTAAGGATATGTTGCAAAAGACCGGAGAAGAGGGAGGTCTGCAGAGAGCAGATGTAAATGTGAAAAGTCATCATGGCATCTAGACATGATGGAGATGAAAAGAAAGACAACTATAAGATGTAATCTATAAAGTACTTACCGTATATACTCGTGTATAAGCCGAGATTTTCAGCCCATTTTTTGGGGCTGAAAGTCCACCTCTCGGCTTATACACGAGTCATATACCGGGGGGATCGGCGGGGGAGGGGGAGTGGGGGTGTCAGATCATACTCACCCTTCTCTGCAGCTCCCCTGCTTGTTACATGGTGTCGGCGCTGCTCTCTTCCTGCTTCAGCTGTCAAACGGTACCCGCTCATTAAATATGCGCATATTTAATGAGCGGGTACCACGTGACCGCTGAACCAGGAAGAGAGCAGCGCCGACAACATGGAACTTGCAGAGGAGCTGCAGAGACAAGCGCCAGGACCCGGTGAGTATGAGGGGGGGTTGGAAGGCATATTCACCTGTCCCTGCACTCTGCTGTCTTGCGTCCTCTGCAGTGACATTCAGGTCAGATGCACAGTCACTGCAGAGCGCAACGCTGATGAGCAGGGGGCAGCGACTGAGGTGACTATACAGTTTTTTGGGTTTTTTTGTAAGAGAGGCAGCGGCAGCAGCAGCATGATGGGGTCACTCACTGTGCAGCATAACTGGAGCCACTCACTGTGCATGATAACTGGGGCCACTCACTGTGCATGATAACTGGGGCCACTCACTGTGCAGATAACTGGGGCCACTCACTGTGCATCATAACTGGGGCCACTCACTGTGCATGATAACTGGGGCCACATACTGTGCAGATAACTGGGGCCACTCACTGTGCATCATAACTGGGGCCACTCACTGTGCAGATAACTGGGGCCACTCATTGTGCTGCATAACTGGGGCCACTCACTGTGCATCATAACTGGGGCCACTCACTGTGCAGATAACTGGGGCCACATACTGTGCAGATAACTGGGGCCACTCACTGTGCAGCATAACTGGGGCCACTCACTGTGCAGATAACTGGGGCCACTCACTGTGCATCATAACTGGGGCCACTCACTGTGCATCATAACTGGGGCCACTCACTGTGCAGATAACTGGGGCCACACACTGCAGATAACTGGGGCCACTCACTGTGCATGATAACTGGGGCCACTCACTGTGCATGATAACTGGGGCCACTCACTGTGCAGATAACTGGGGCCACTCACTGTGCATCATAACTGGGGCCACTCACTGTGCAGATAACTGGGGCCACATACTGTGCAGATAACTGGGGCCACTCACTGTGCAGCATAACTGGGGCCACTCACTGTGCAGATAACTGGGGCCACACACTGCAGATAACTGGGGCCACTCACTGTGCAGCATAACTGGGGCCACTCACTGTGCATGATAACTGGGGCCACTCACTGTGCATGATAACTGGGGCCACTCACTGTGCAGATAACTGGGGCCACTCACTGTGCAGATAACTGGGGCCACTCACTGTGCATGATAACTGGGGCCACTCACTGTGCATGATAACTGGGGCCACTCACTGTGCAGATAACTGGGGCCACTCACTGTGCATCATAACTGGGGCCGCTCACTGTGCAGATAACTGGGGCCACATACTGTGCAGATAACTGGGGCCACTCACTGTGCAGCATAACTGGGGCCACTCACTGTGCATCATAACTGGGGCCACTCACTGTGCAGATAACTGGGGCCACTCACTGTGCAGCATAACTGGGGCCACATACTGTGCAGATAACTGGGACCACTCACTGTGCAGCATAGCTGGGGCCACATACTGTGCAGATAACTGGGGCCACACACTGCAGATAACTGGGGCCACTCACTGTGCAGCATAACTGGGGCCACATACTATGCAGATAACTGGGGCCACTCACTGTGCATCATAACTGGGGCCACTCACTGTGCATCATAACTGGGGCCACTCACTGTGCATCATAACTGGGGCCACTCACTGTGCAGATAACTGGGGCCACACACTGCAGATAACTGGGGCCACTCACTGTGCAGCATAACTGGGGCCACATACTGTGCAGATAACTGGGGCCACTCACTGTGCAGCATAACTGGGGCCACATACTGTGCAGATAACTGGGGCCACTCACTGTGCAGCATAACTGGGGCCACATACTATGCAGATAACTGGGGCCACTCACTGTGCATCATAACTGGGGCCACTCACTGTGCATCATAACTGGAGCCATACACTGCAGATAACTGAGGCCACTCACTGTGTACCCTCGGCTTATACACGAGTCAATACATTTTCCCAGTTTTTTGTGGCAAAATTAGGGGGGTCGGCTTATACTCGGGTCGGCTTATACTCGAGTATATACGGTATATGCAATTGTTTATTTGTGATACTGACTAATTCTCATCAGTACTGTGGTTCCTGTATGGTCTGCAGTCTGATGATGACTTTTAATAACAACTCCAATGAATCTCCTTACAATTGTTAAGGATGTAATGAGAGTTGTAGGGTAGTAGGTTCATGTGACACAATTTTTATGGGACTGACTTGATATTACAATTGATCAATGGACTAAGCCTGGTTCTAGGATTCAAGTTCTCTTGATTCTGGTAATGTATTCATGTACTTATGGTGGTTCTGGTGACATATACTTGTACTGATGGAGGTTCTGGTGACGTAGTCAAGTACTGATGGTGGGTCTGTTGATGTATTAATTTACTCATGGTGGATCTAGTGATGTATTCATGTACTAATGGTGTTTCTGGTGGCATATTCATGTACTGCTGATGGTTCTGGTGAAATTCATGTACTGTTTGTCGTTCTGGTGATGTATTCATTTACTGATGATGTTTCTGTGCCATATTCATGTACAATTGATGGCTCTGGTGCTTTGATTATGTAGTGATGATAATTTTGGCTTCGTATTCATGTACTGATGGTGGTTTAGTAATGAATGTATTTGCAGAATCATGATCGTTTTATGAATACATCACCAAAACAACCATTGCTACATGAATATATCACCAGATGCAGAATACATCACCAGAACCACCATCAGTTTTGTGCAAGCTGTATTTGCCACATGACGGACGGATAACCATCAGACATATCTATTTATTTATAATGGAGGTCTGTTTATTTTCCATTAGGGTAGTTGCCAAATGCTGGACACCTAAACTGAAACCAAACAGCCCCGATTAAACTTACGATTTATTTGTTTCCATGACTTTCCTTGGGTTCTACATTTAAAATATAGGATGTCAGGAATGAATATTATTATTTTTCCCCTGTATTGTGTAAATGCTCAGCAAAAAATAATTGATTCTGTATATAAATTTGAAATTGCATTCTCTGTTAAGTTACATCCCTAAAATACACCACTTTTTTACATTTGATTTTACTTTTGCTACCTTAGTCCCTGAACCCTTCCTTTGATTTGGGGTTGGGGGAGTGGCGCCATTGGCTTCATCTGCCTAGGGCATCAAAATACTTTATCCATGGCTTGCTGTGATGTCTCCCATACACAGCACACGCAGTATATGTTCAGATGCAAGAGCAACATGGTGGACATTATACTTTGCTATTGAGCAGTGTAGCTGGGAACCCAGCACTAGGATGAAGAAACACTTATTAGTTTAGAAAAAAGTGGCACAGTCTGACCGCGTCTCTGTTTCAACTATGATTATATTAAACTGATTTTCAAGAGGAAGAGCTCAGAAGACAAAAGGAGAAGAATGGACTTATAAGAGGAAAAAAGAATTCTTGTCAAATAAGTCATATCTTATAGTCTATTGTTAAAACAACAGTGACCATTTAACTTGAAAAGTCCATATCACTGTGAGAAGGTTAAGGAGGAGAAGGTTAAGAGTAAAGCATAGAAGACTTTTTGACATTACATATTATGGAATAACCCATGACAAAACAGGTTTCACCATCTTCATATGTTTTTTAAGACTTAAGATAAATTCAATGATCTTGAAAGGATTTTCCAATTTTTGAAAATTAATTTAGTTTTTCTCAAATTCAGCCAGGAACTTTGGTTTGCATTAAATGAATTTGGTACAAATTGGATCTGCTGGGAAGGAGGTTAAAAAAACTCTTTTACTCACTTCTCCTGAGCTCTTCTCATACTTCTCACACCACAGTCTTCTCCCTTATTTTTCTGTTTTTGGACTTCCAATGCTGTTGTTATTCACTAGGCCGCACACCATCACTTGGGTTTGCAGCATGTCATTGATGTCAATGATGTCAAGTGAAGATGACAGAAGATAGAGGAACCAACTGGAAGATGATTAGCCGCTATAGAGGTATGGATAGATTTCATCAACTCCTTTCCAGCCCTCAGAATCCAACAACAAGGCGTCTGACCACCATTTTGCTGGAATTTTCACAAATTGAATTGCAAAAAATTCAGAATTTGGAGAATCCAATTGAGATTTACAATTAATTTTATCTGTCACGAATAACTCTAGCCATTTCTTGAAACAATCTTTCAATGTAAGTCTATGATTTTCATGTCAAGTGAAATATGCAGCTTCAGCCTTAGAGGATTGAACATTGTCCGTATTAAATATCGGTTATTAGGATCAGTCTGTGCAATTGCTGAGTGCGTACTTGTGACTGAAAGGTTTTAATTGCATTAAATTTTCATGTATTTTTTTAACGATTCCAGTATTGATGTTCCGCATTCACAGAATAACGACTCTTTCCTTGGCCTATAATTATTGGATATTAAATGTGTAATTACATAATTGAGGCACATGGTGCTCACACAATTAACGTTTAATTCCCAGTCTTTAAATTGTGGAATTTCTTCTTGAGGTAAAGGTTCTTCTTTCACGCTGAGAAAATGTAAGATATGAATACATTGGGTATTATAGTGATTGGTCTTCAATATTAGGATCTTAGTATTGTGAGGAGCCCTGTCAATTACTACTATTAGTAAGCGATTAGGGAAAGTGACGCCATGCTGGGAAAAGTGGCGGCAAGGGTCCTTTGAGACCTGCAGCTCCGTGTTTATGATGCTTCTCGGACTTCCCAGTTCACTTAATCAAAAATAATAATTTCCTCTTACCTATAACCCCAAAATTCTATCCTGAAACTGATCTCTTATCTACTAAAGTATTTCAAAATGAAGCTTGTTAGTGATATTCGAATCTGACGAAATTCAAATTTAGCAGTTCTATCGAATTTCGTCAAGAAATTCAATTTACAACAAATTTATTTTAATACCTTTTAAATGTGCCTTATTATGCTCTGGGATCTCTCTATCCACATCCCAAAGAAAATTACATGTAGGTGTTAAAAATAAAAAAAATAGTATATTAACCTCTGCTCACCTCGGCCACCCTGGTTCTCCATTGGCTCCATCTGGCTCCAATCTTTTCTGGTCTCCTATCACTCTGTGGTAACTTAACCTTGAGCGACACATGTCATCATATCAGAACATTGAACATGCACTGGTTGAGGTCTACTCAGCACAGTAGAGCCAACACAGAGTGCAGAAAGTTGCAGAAAAGGATAATGCCTGCCATGAGGCCTTGAAGAAATCATACCGAGGTAGCCTTGGAGAACAGAGTTGAGATTTCCTTCCAATAGTGGAACAGATTTAGCTGCAGGTTTAAGTATACTATATTTTTTTTATTTACTTAACCCTATTGTTGTTATTCTGCCTTTTCCTGATGACTGCAAATACCAAGCATTCTAATTATCAGCTTCTTAGATAATTGTATAACTCATACTTACACCACCAGGCATCCACAGATAGTTTAACTCCACCGGCAATGCAACTGTAGAAAAACCAGGAGAAACGATGCTGTTTTCTTCCAAAATCTTGTATTAGTTTACAATGGACAGTAGGTAAAAAAGAGGAATCTGTACAGGGGAATACACATGCGTCTTGAGTAATGACTGCTGTAGGCTAAACTGAAGAAGAAGGGAGGTGCAACCTAATACAGAGCTCAACTATGGGAGGGACATAGGGACAATCTTCACACAGTCTAATTCTCACTAGCAACAACAGAGAATTTTGCTGATTGGAGGAAAAATCTCAACACAGAGAATATACATTACAGGTTGTTCCCATTTGTGGGACACAACAGTTGTCCTTCTACAGTTTGCCAAAATTGTGGCCTCCTGGCTGCCTTAAGAGAGTCACAAAATATTTTGGTTCTGTTTAATCCGAATTTTTGTAAAATTTGAGTTACACTCAGTTTGCCGCTAACCCATTCTCTTATGTCTAATACAATCTCATGTCATAAAAACAACGAGATTGTGAAATATGCCAACCACCATACTGTTATATAAGCTGCACTAATGCCATCACCAGCGAGAATCAGCAGTGGTGGATAGTTGATGTCATGATGCAACCGACGGGATTAGAGATAACTTCTGCTGCATATTTCAGTTTGATATAGGGTTATAGAGGTTTGTCCATCTGGGACCTTTATGGCACAATGAGAAGAAATTTCAGATAGATGAAATACTCATCACTTGATAATCGGAACCTTGCGCCGCTGTTAATGGAGAAGTGATCACGAATGCATGGCTCTACGCATTCATTTCTGTAACAGCTCCAAAAAATTGCTTTCTTGGTAAAAGTCAGAGCTCCCATAAAAACGAATAGAGAGAACCACATGTGCAGCCATCTTTTCACTCCTCACATCATGTGATGAGGCTTATAGAAATAGATGCGGGTGCCAGTGATGGGCTGCATATCTATCAGAATTTCCTATTAATATTCTATAAATATTCAGAATGAAACAACCCATGTTAAGGTAAATTTTGGCTAAAGCCATACCTCCCCCCCCAAAAAAAAAATAAAATTAGAACCTATATTTTATGTCACTGCTGATTCTTGCAGATTTCTGGATTATTAAAACACTGAAAAAAACGTGTGCCTCCTCCAGGCTTTTTCCTGTTTTTGCTAATGATATGTGTCTAATGCCTAGTAATTATATTGTCCTCATGCTGAGGACTAGAGCTAGCACAGTGCTCATGACATGCATGCTGCCGCACAAAACAGCCTGTAGCCTTTCCTGTGCATTTTGCTGTCCATAGAAGATTAAGCCCAACTGATCAATACATTTTGTAAGAGACATAGGTTGTGAATCATTATGAAGTTGCTCAACAATATTGCGACTTTTAGCGTTTTCACTCCAGTCCCAGCCAGTTCTTCCAAAATGTTCAGAGCATTGGCAAAATGGGGCATTGCTACACACGCCCATCTCATGAAAAGGTTATGCCACTTTAGTGGTGTAATTTTTGCCAGACATTTACACAAGGTTGCATGTGCCTCTAAAAGAATTAGGCACTAGAGGTCAGCGAAACTTTTAAGCTTCGGCGAACTTCTCGATGTTTGCCCAACAGTTTGCCAAACTTATCCGAACCCTATTGAATTCAATGGCAGGCAAAACCAAATGCATAGACAATACTTTTAGGGGGTGTGAGGTAGTGAGGGGGATCATATACGAGGGTCGATATGTGTCCCCCAGGATGTGGACAGAGTCATATTAAACCCACTGGAGCGCCTTGTGTTCACAGCAGAATGCCTGTGAATCACAAGGCAAAATAAAAGGAAGTGTGGATTGGTTCTAAGTAGTTGACCAAGTCAGAATTTTAGGAAAACCCGACAAGGGCTTTTATTTTTAGAGGGATTTGCAGGTTTGGTAGTGGAGTGAATCCCTCTCACCACTCCGGGATTTGGAAGTGGCTTTATAGCCATGATTCCATTTAATCTCTCAGTTTGGCTTTGGGTTTGTCAGTTTGGAGTCTTGCAAGCTGCAGAGCAGGAGGCTCTGTGCAACTAAGGCCTGTGTGAAGCTAAGACAGAGCCAGGGACTTCCCAGCAGATGACGTACCCAGGAGTTACAGTGATGCCATTGCCCACAGCAACAAATTGGAACAAGGACTATTTGTGGAAACCTGGCTGTGATCCAGAGTCTATCACTCCTGTTTATGTGAGTCTGAGAATAAAGACACTTTTATGTTGAACTTTCTGTGGTCCCTGCCTATCTGTTGCACTGTTTCAGCCCCGCTGCACTACAAGAGGCACAAAAGCTGCCAAAACAGCTCAAATTGGGAAAAATGGTATAAATTGACCCAGAGTACAAAAAGTATAAGTGTGCAGCATGGACTCATGGGACAGGGCTTTGACCAGCATTTCTAGCTTAAGCATTGATCGGAAACAGGTGGATGAGTGACAGGGGTAGGCCTGGTGCTCTGAGAGCCCTGTCAAATTCAGGCAACACACAAAGGAGACCCAACTTGGAGGCAAAATATTTCCAAAAATTATGGTCAGACACCAGGATAAGTTGCATCAAATGACCCACAGTAGAAATTTTCTAATGGCACAGCAGCAGTCTGCCATGAGACAGGGTCTGGTTCAGCATTTACAGCTTTGAAATTAAGTTTAAATTAAGAGGTGGATGAGGGACCAGTATAGGCCAGTGGTGCATGAAGGAGACCCAACTTGGAGTAAAAATATTTCCAAAAATTAGGGTCAGATATCATTAAAAGTGGCATCAATTGACTAACAGTGCAAATTTTATAATGGTGCAGCATATAGGCATGGGCCATGCCTGAGACAGGTTCTGGGACAGCATTTACAGCTGTGAAATTAAGAGGTGGGCGAGGGACCGGTGTAGGCAACCGCTGCTGGAAGTCCTGCCAAATTCAGGCAACAGACATGAAGGAGACCGTACTTGGGTTCCAGCCATTTCCAAAAATTAGAGTCAGCCACCATGAAAAGTGGCATCAATTGATCCAAAGTAGAAATTTTATAATTGTGCAACATGGATGGATGGGACACAAATTGGTCAGTAAGAGGTGGATGAGTGACAGTGTAGGCCTGGTGCTCTGATATCCCTTCCATCACAGGCAACCGACCTGATGGAAACCCAACTTGGAGTCTCCACATTTCAAAAAATGATTGACACATACCACTTAAGTAGCATCAATTTCCCCAGAGTAGAAATAGTATAATAGGGCTCTGACACCCCTTCCACTAGAGGCAACCTACCTGATGGAGACCCAACTTGGAGTCTCCACATTTCAAAAAATTATCTACAAGGCGTACTGCTGTGCGGCTGCCAAAGAAAGGCAGTCGAGTGGCCTGTCCAGAGAAGTTGTCAGTTGTCTTTGGATAGGGTGAGCCGGTGTTTGTCCAGTAGAGCTTTCAGTAACATTACCACCTAACCCATGTACACCATGAACAACATTCCTATTCCCCCTTCCACCATAGCCTCGCTTTTTCCCATTAATGTTG
The DNA here is from genome assembly GCF_039654945.1 of Dendrobates tinctorius. Classification (NCBI taxonomy): domain Eukaryota; kingdom Metazoa; phylum Chordata; class Amphibia; order Anura; family Dendrobatidae; genus Dendrobates; species Dendrobates tinctorius. Next base: position 5,599,672 of record NW_027361803.1, on the reverse strand, counting down.
GATGTACCTTCCCCTCTTTTGACCAGATGTTGCACAACCCTAGGTCAAGACCTGTCTGTCACCTGTCACTAAATTAACAATCAGTATTTATTTGCTGAGATAGTTTGGCTGGATCACTCAATTAGCACAAAGGATTTAGATGCTGAAGTGGTGACTTGTGGCTGCACCACAGAATGAGCACTCTAGATTTTTAGGCTGAAAGATTGATTTGACGCATGATACTATCTATCTGAACTAGTTGAGAATTAACCGCCTAGCTAACTATCTGACTCCTTGCAGCAGCAGCATCACTACGCTGTTACACTCACAAATTACGCCAAAGCCACATGTCCGCATTTTATATGGAGAGGGTCATGTGATTTTGACAGCTAATGACACAAGCCCTTGTGTTTGGACATTGTGGATTGTTTCTGCACCCTGATTGGCTGCGGGAGTCTCGACATATTAAGATAATTAAAAAAATGAGTAACAGTCCGCCACTCCTTTGACCTCTCCCCACCCCCTCCCCTCATCAAACATGTCCCCCTCGCTCATCATACAGCACCACTCTCCTAGCCAAAGTCCCAATAAAAGCATTAGTGGAAACTCGATAATTTACCGAACTTTAGACAAATTTTGCCTAAATTGAGGAAAATGCTCGGGAATCAGAACACGAATCCCAATGTGCAAGGTTCGTGCCGAATTTGAGATTGGAGAAACCTTTTTCCGAACAAGTTAGCTCATCTCTATTAGGCACATCATTCTCCAGCGAGTCAGTCATTAAGACTGGTACGCGTAACACCAATCTTAATGAATCGGCCCCAAAGTCACTAATCATTAGCCTTGTACATGGCAGATTCTCTGATGAAAAATATTTTCTCCAACAGCCCAGAGCTGTGGAAATTGGGACACTACATTACAGTGTCTGATGTAAAACCTACTTTTCTCTCAATGTGCCAAATTTTCTTATCCAGAGAAATGTTCAATCACCCCGCACACTCTTGATACATGCTTGTGAAAATTTTATTGTATAGATGCAGCAAAAACACAATTCAGGTGAAAGGATAGAAGAAATGGTGAGGTGACAAGAACATAACGTTTCGATCCTCACAGGGTCATATTCATATAGTCGCTGTTGGCAAGCTTCACTGAAAGGTATAAATGATCTTCTGATTGCAAAGGACACCTGGGTCCAGGGGAGGTCCAGCACACCTGCGCCTGGGATTATAGGCTGCACTTTGTTTTTCCCAGAATTCTGGCAGAAGAATGTTTGAAATGTCACAATCTTTTGTGTAGCTCGGAATTTGGCATTTTTATGCTAGTTCTGGGCCATCTTCACCAATTGTTTTAAAAGTAGAGCGAAACTCGGCCCAAGATGGGGCATGGCCAAGTACAGTCAACAAATTCATCCTATTTTATCCCAAAAAGGTGATGCCCAGAAGCTGAAAATGAGTCTAGTTAATTAAGACAACCCCTTAATAAATGTAGCACAATTCTTCATGACTGGCGTGCAAAACCCCAAACTTAAGGAATCGGGGGAATCTGTAAATTTTTCAAAAATGTCCATGTGGTGTACGGTAATATGTGGAGCAACCTTACGTTGTAAGACACTTGGCAGTAAGTACTGTAAGTCTTTATGTATGGTAGAACACTTTAACACATTTTAAAAAGTCCATTTGTATCCGGAAGAATATGTTAATAAAGGTCTCTGCTTCTTTGAGAATCATTAGGTACAGGAAACTTGATTAAAACTTTAAGTATGTTGATAGTCATCATATAATCTTGTGCACATCTCTGTTAATTCAGTCTCACAACAGGAAAGACATGGGTAGAAAATTAGGCCAGTGCTTGTCATTCAGAATTACTTACATGTCATCTAAAAAGAAAATCACTTTATGTTCTGGGCAGACGTTCACTGGACTCTTCCAACTGCAAGAATTTACAATGAGGCTGGCCACTGTTAGCACGGAGATACATCTTACTATCTGTTTTCCAAATCACCTGGCTCTGTTACATGTGAGCGGTTTCTCCAATTCTCAGGCTGCCGACATTCTGTGATCTTTACCCAATCATAAACAAGGGTCCAGCAAGAAGGTTGGCATTCCTACAGACTAGTCCGAGAGCACACCTGTAATATCAGAATTTATTACACCGTTGCAATCAAAATTAGGTTTATGAGCAAAATTTTAAAACTTTTTGCTGTTTGCAATAAACAAATGAAACAAAACTATGTAAATATCTCACACAATTAATGTAAAAAGTGGTTTCGCTAAATTTAAAACAGTTTGGGTGTGGGACACTTATCATTGGACCTTCTAACAGGACACCGACCCCCAGCATACTTCATAGTCCACCAAAGCTTGTTTTCATAGTCTTGGAAGATTCTGGAGTTGACATCATCGATGCCCGATTGAACCCCCATAGATAATTTTTGATAAGATTTGAACAAGGAAGTTGCAACATTTAAAAGGGACCAGTTATAAGCTCATATAAATTAGTTAAATACCAAATTAAAATCCCTGAATTTCCCTGATTCTATCACTTTCTTGCCTTTTGCACTGAGTCACGTTATTGCAGAGGTATTAACATTTGTTTCTTCTGGAGCACACTATGTGAAATCTCTGCTTTGAAGCCAACAGGGTGAGTCTTCTCTGGAGGCATGAATTTTTTACTTATTCTCTCCCACACAATGCCAATCACAGCTTGGCGTCTGATCCAGCACTCTAGCCATTTCAGAAACTGCTGTGATTGGAAGCATTTTCAAGTTAGGGTAAAAGCACCCGCCCTCAGAGAAGACTCTGAAAAAACACCCAATTTTGGTAGAATCAGAGATTTCACATGCTGTGCGCCAAAAGCAAGAAATGTGAATATCTCTGTAATGGAGCGATGCAGTGTAAAATGGAAGAAAAGCAACAGAATAAGGGGAGCGAATTAATTTTTACTAGGTATTAAACTAAATTCTTTTGCTCAAGTGGCAGGTCTAATTAATGAAATAAATAAATATAAATAAATAAATAAAAATAAATAAATTACTCTGCAAATGTATTATAACCAGCACTATAGTTATCAGTTAGTAATAATAATAGTTAGAGAATAAGAATATGACGATAACAAAGAATTTCATGAAGTATATGATGACAAAGTAAATGGCAGTAGAATATACTGATAAAGTACAATTACAAATGTGAAGGGATAGATCCTAAAATACCCCAAAAATATAAGAATGGTGAAAATGAAGACTAGGATGAACATAATGAAATATAAAAAAATAACAAAAAAAAGGAAGATGTTTAAGAAACATAGAACATAGAAGATGGCCAAGAATAAGAAGAATATAAATAATCAAAAATAAAAATAGAAATGATGAGAAGACTTAAAGGAGTTGAGTTGGTTGAATTGAACACAGTTATTGATGACAAGTCGGTGCTGAAATTAGTAGCACTGCAATCCAGGTTGTAGAAGGGAGCAGCCACTGATCTGGGAAGCAGAAGTATCACTGCGGATAAAGAAAAAGTGGCAGTCATCACTTTCAGAAGAATAAACTTATGGTAGTCATGACAGCAGCTGAAGAAGCAAGTATAAGGGGCCCAAGAATAGAAGACGCAGTGGCCAGAGCCTCCATGGGGTCCAGTCCATGGAATGCTTCCACCATCTGGTGTTATACCCAAGGATCCTCTTCATTTCTATGAGCAAATGGGAGCCCCTTGATGCCCAGAGTTGCTGCTGAAGTGTTGCCAACAGGAGCATGAAATGGAGTTTCAGCACCAAGTTCCCTTTGGATGAAGTGATGCAGGACAACCAGAGTGATATTCACTTTAGATGTTGCATTGAAGGAAAGAAAGTCTCCCTTCCGGTGTTCTCGTCAAAGGATGGACAGCAGAGATGTTGCATGGAGGAGAGGGAGCCTGCAGTACCAATGTCCTTGAAGAAGGAAGGTCACAATTGGGACTGGTATATATTAATCAACTGTAAATAGTTAAGACGATCATAACCAGTAGTGAAAAAACTAGAGTTATTTGCGAACTTGACTAAACTTCAGTTTGCATTCTAACCTACTGGTAGATTCATACAATACTAAAAGTATAGGGGCAGCTCTTAGTATTTTTTGTTGTGACAAAGTAGGTGGGTGAAGTGTGCAACTAAGCCCCCATTCTTGTTAATAGTTAAAAACGAAATGTCCTACTTGGAAAGATAAAGAATGTAAAATGTAATTGCAATGTTTTGCTGCAGAGTTAGGGTACCGCTACACTTAGCGATGCACCAGCGATCCCCACAACGAAATGACGGGGTCAGGATCGCTGGTGCATCGCTAAGTGGTTGCTAGTGAGCTGTCAAACAGGCAGATCTCACCAGCAACATAGCAGCGGTCGGCGGTCGCTACTTACCTGTCAGACGAGGCGATCCTGATGTCCTCCCGCTCGCGTCTACGCGTCGCTCGTCGCCACAGCAGGAAGCGCAGCAGGAAGCTGACGACGAGAAATGGTCCAGGACGTTCTCGCGCGATCAGCGATAACCAGCAGGGGAGACGGTCGGAGGTAAGAATCACATGTAGCGATATCGCTAGCAATATCGCTGCTACGTCACAAAACCAGTGATGTTATAGCGATATTGCTAGCAATATCACTATGTGTAATGGGCCCTTTAGGCTTTACCTCGACCTGATATTGAAACTATTCTTGTGCTGTCCTAAAACCTGCCTGAGACCTTTACAAGCGAACAAACAAAAAGAGATAAGAGTACATGAAGAAGAGGCATAAGAAGAATAGGAAACAGATTACAAAAGAACACATGAATACACAAAAGAACATTTTAAAGTAGGATAAAAAGTCAATAAGGAAAATTATAATAGACAGAGCACAAAGAAGAATGAGCGAAAGAAGAATGGAAATGATGAAGAATTAGAAGAAAACAAAAAACATGAAGAAGGATGAGTAGACAAAGGAGGTGATTAAGAAGATGAAGGTCAGGAAAACAAAGCAGAAGATGAAAAAGAAATACATGAAGGCAAAGAAGAAAATGTAAAAGTAGGACAAAAGGCAATGAGAAAGATTACAAATAAGGGCTTAAATGCAAAAAAAAAAAAAAGAAAAGAAAGACAAGAAGATGATGAAGAAGAAGAATTATAAGAAACACAAAACAATGAAGATGAAAAAACAAAAAGATTATGACTAGGATGAGACAGGACAAAGAAAAAACAAAACAAAAAAAGAGCAAGACCACAGAAAAAGGGCTCAAGTACAGAAAAGAAAATAAAGAATCACAGGAGGACAAAGAAAGAGAATGGTTGATGATTAGAGATGAGTAGATCAATTCACCGTGAATCAACTTCGAGTCAAATTTCCTTAAATTATCGTGGAAATAGGAGAAAGTTTGGAGGTAAAAACAATGTGCACTCATTGCCTTCTCCACCACCACCCCCATGCAATTCATTGAAATTCAGCTATGTGCAGCGCTTATGCAGAGTAAAAAAACATGTTTTTTTTTCTGTGACGAATGTGATACAGCAGGCTAGATCTGAGTTTCAAATTGTTTTCAGCATATATTCTAATGTATACAGGCCTCATCCACACTAGAAAAGTACTTTCTTCTTTTACTAATGTGATACAGTAGGCAAGATCCCAGTTTGAAATTGTTTGGATCATATCTTCTATGTTATACAGGCCTCATCCACACTAAAAAATACTTTCCTCTGTTACCAGCGTCATACAGAAGGGGAACTCTCATTTTGAAATTGTTTGGAGCATATAGTCTATGTTATAAAGGCCTCATTCATAGTAAAAAATACTTTATTTTGTCAGTAACGCTATACAGAAGGCCAGATGTCAGTTTGAACATTTTGGTTACTGATATTATTCTCCATACAGCTATATCCCACCCTCTCATTTTGTGATGGTGAAATTCAGCTGTGTGCAGAGCTCATGCAAAGTAAAAAAAATACATTTTTTTTCGGTGACAAAAAGTCACTGAGTTTGAAATTGTTTGGAGCATATATTCAATTGTATACAGGCCTCATCCACACTAAAAATACTTATTTCTGTTACTAACGTGATACAGTACAGCTCTGCCAAATTCAGGCAACACAAATTAATAAGGCCCAACTTGGAGACGAAAAACTTCCAAAAATTATGGTCAGATACCACTAAAAAGTGAACTCAATTTCTATATATTTATTTTTTACTCACTTGTATAGCACCAATAATTCCACAGCGCTTTACAGACGTTAGTGGCACTGTCCCAATTGTGTTGCACATCTAAATTTCCTAGCAGTATGTCTTTGGAGTGTGGGAAGAAAAATGAGTACTCGAAGGAAACCCTCGCAAACACGAGGAGAACATACAAACTCTTTTCATATGCTGTCCTTGGTGGGGTTGGAGCACAGGACTGCAGCGCTGCAAGGCTGCCAATGTTTTTGCGTTGACAACTCAAAGTTCTCAGGGTTCGAAGCCTATCACTGCAATAAACACTGTGTGCCTCACTGCTGTCTTGGAGAAAACCACTGACAAGATTGTCTTCAAGCATGTTCTGATACTGCAGCATGGCGCGTCCCTTTCCAGGGGAGCAAGCAACTGGAAAAATTTAATTTTATATTGTGGATAGAACACACTGGCAACCAAGTAGTCAGCGCTATGATGAATCCTAACAATATGGACAACAATCATGTTACAGATAGTGCAGCAAGAAGTCGCTCATGGGGCGGTCTCTCTCATGAGGTCCATCCCCTCCTAGCAACCACGGACAACAGAGAGGGAATCATTATCCTCTTCATTTCCTAACTGTTGTGCATTCATCACCTCTTCCTCGTCGTCCTTTTCCTCATCATTCTCCATTTGTTCCTCCCATGGCAACCATCTTTGAGATGACAGACAGGAACTTAGAGATATTGTTAACCCTTCCGCATCCTCCTCTGCTTCCTCCTCTTGCCCACCACCACTTCCTCTGACAGACTATTCAAAATTTGCTCCAGCATGTAGATAACTGGAATAGTGATGCTGATGACAGCATCTTCAGCGCTAACCATCTTAGTAGCCATTTTGAAAACGTGCAGAAGGTTGCAGAAGTCCTTCATCTGTGTCCACTCCGTAAGTGTGAATTGCACCATGGCCAGGCTATGCTAAATGTCATACTGCACCAGGTTTCGGCACAGATGCCAACATGAGCAGAGTCGAATTCCACGGTGTCATCACATTGCATATCAACTGGTTAACCGGTAGGCCGAAAGATCTCTATAACAACTTAGGTGGAATGGTGGAAGTGAGTACACAATGACAGTGGTTTCTGCAGTAGCATATCCCAGCTTGGACAGTGGTGTAGGAATTGCTGTACCATCAGAATGAGGATGCGAGCCATGCAAGGCACGTGTGTGAGGTTGCCCCGGCATAGGGCCGCCACCAGGTTTGCACCGTTATCACACACGGCCTTCCCTTGCTCCAATTTCAGTGGAGACAGCCATTGCACAAACTTGGCATGGATAGCGGTCCGCAACTCTTGATCTGTATGACTGTGATCTCCAAGGCACATGAATTTAAACACTGATTGTGGTGAGTCCTGGCTGCGCAGTACTGAGGTTGGGGGGTTCTCTCTGCAGTGTTGGAATGTGTGTCTCATTAAGGCAGGGCTTGAGGCTGCAGGTGGAGGCACTAGAGGAGATAGAGGAGGAGGCAGAAGCAGTTGAAGAAGTGTCAGAGGGTCTCCACCTCACTCGACTTTCCCCTCTCTAGTGTATCCTTAATGTAGCAGCCAGGGTCATCTTTCTGGTTAATCAATACTCGGACGCCTCCGCTCTGTGTCAGTCATTGCATTGGCTGCCCATACATTATAAGATCCAATTTAAACTGCTTGTTCTCACCCATATAGCTCTCCACAGTGCAGTACCCCCCTACATCTCCTCCCTCATTTTTGTTTATTAGCTTACCTGCTAGTTACGCTCCGTAAGTGACTTTAGACTAACATCCGCACTAAGACGTACCTCTCACTCCAGGCTGCAAGACTTTTTATGAGTTGCACCAATCCTCTGGAATGCTCTACCCCATGAAATTAGGACTAACCACAACTTACACAGTTTTAGGCACTCCCTAAAAACACATCTGTTTAGGGTGGCCTATCACATTCCCTAATCAAAGTCCTATTATACGAGTATAGTCCATTCTCTACTTCTCAGATAAGAACCCTGCATCAAACTCCATTGCTCCCAAAAGCACTACAAATAATGGTTGGTGAGCAGCTCATACAGCCTTTGTCTATGGCTGGATCATCATTGCAAATGAGCACCTGTACTTTGTCACCCCAACCTCATTGCAAGCTCTTACGAGTAGGGTCGTCACTATATTTGCATTAATTATTGTATTATCGCTAACTTAGCCCCTTGCCCGCCTGCTCCCACAGCCATCAGAGTCTCCCAGTGCTCAGTCAAAGAGATGTAACACCCCTGTCCATGTGTAGGGGAAGTGGACTGACCTATGGACCTGTCTGCAGCAGAAGGGTTAATGTACATTGTGCCGGACATGGACCGCTGTAATTGAAGGTGGGAGACAGCTAGGCAGAGGAGAAGGATGTTGAAGTACTGGGTTTTTGCCACTAGGGGGAGATCAAGGACAGTAGAAATGGAAGAAGGTGTAGTACTGCAGTTTGGCCACAAGATGGGAGCAGGGAGCAGGGAGCAGTGAGGACAGGGCTTAACAGCAGCTTAGGGTTACGAAAAAGCAGAATCATGGGGGGCGCAGCCATAGGAAGTCTAGAGGGGGAATTCCCAGAGAGGGGATATATAAGAAGGAGTAGAGAGTTCCAGAAGGTCAGTCCAGGGAGAGGAGCACAGGAGAGAAGACTGAAGGGAGAGAAAGAAGAAGCTCCAGGAAGGACTGGTGAGAGAGACGGTCAGGGGGGCGGCCCTGACATGAGAGCTGCAGGACAGAGAGAGACGGACGGACTCAGACAGGTGAAGCGCTGTGGTGGTAGGCCTAGGGCAGCCACAGTGAAAGAGCCGCGAGGGACGTCAATCAGGAAGACAGAAGAACGGGAAAGGTACCCGGGCCTGTGTGCAGAGCTCGTTGTGCAGCTGCTGTGTGGTACTGCGGTCGTTGAGAGAACGACCAATAAAGAGGACCTGTTGGATGTTGGACGCACATCAGTCTCTGTCTCAGTCTGTTCGCGGCAAAGAGAGGGGCTACCCCCAGTCGGCGCACCTACCTATACATGCTTGCTCATTCAGGTGTCAGAGTTGAAATGCACCCTGTCACACATAGATTATTCATGGAATGGGTGATTTTGTCTGCATCATGCTGTTGGAGTGCCCCCAGGGTCTCGCCAGGTCGGCGGGGTACTCGGAGCCGGGCCCGCTGGTTTCAATGGGAGTTGTCACGGTAGCTGTGACCTGGTCCGTGGCCCTGGGCGTCCATTGTAAAAGGGGGAAATGTTGAGTGTGCGAATACTGATTAAAGTTTATGAGTGAATGATTCGTGACGCCACCTGTGGTGTTTGGCAATGAAGATGTAAGCCGACGCTGCAGACAGATCCTCTGGGACAGATAGTGTGGTGCAGCAATGATGTTGCCCTCCACAGGTAGAGCTGTAGTCCTAGGGCAGTGTAGGTGAAGAGATAGGGAGGAGACATAGATGGTGCGGTGACAGGAACAGCAATGTAGCAGTGCTGAGTGTGTTGGCGCAGGAATAAGTGGAGGACACCAGGGCATGTAGTTCCAAAGCTTTACTCACAGTCTGTTGAGCATACAGGTGCCCGCATCCATGCCGAGTCCTCTGGGTCAGGGGCCCAGCCAACCACCAGGCAAGATGAAGTACTCCATTCCAACACTCCGCCAACATAAGTGCCTTTTCTGAACGTCTCCCTTTTGTGCCTATAGTGAAGTACTCTCAGTACTGAGTTACACTGGAGTTCCTCCTGTCAGATGTTCCTATGAACTCTACTTGTACGGCAGACAGCTGTAGCCTGCTTCGGGGACTCCTTGCTACCAAGTCCCGGCTCACTATCGTTGCTGTTGTGCCCCCAAGTCTTGTGTGGGAATAAAGTGGTGACAACTTGTATTCCTCCGGTGTCTGCTGCAGGAGCATTAGTATCCATACAACCTTGGGGACCGGGCCCCGGCCTTGCGCTGTGAACTTGGGAAGGGTTCTGCTCTAACCCTGATCCTTAGTCCTCCTCTCCTTACGTTCCGTACTAATCCTTCCTTCTTATGGAGAGAGTCAGGCTTCCCATCAATGTCTCTTTCCTGTGCCAGCGGACCCAGGTCACTGAGGTCGGCTGCAGCACTCCCTCCTTCCATCCCACTCAGGGGATCTTCACTCTTCCACTGACTCTGTCAGACTGACTAAATCCTAAACTCTTCCCGCGCTTTTGGTGCAGACTAAACTCCACCCGCCTCCCAGCACGCTTCGTGTTCCAAGCAGGGAGCCACCAAAGGTGCTTTGCTACACTACTATGTTGTGTGGGATGCAGGTGTTGGAGCGTGGTCAGGAGTCTCCACCTTACCTGAATGGTGGGGTACCACACCTCAGGAGGAGGTGCAGTACCTCTGTGGTGACTGAACCCTCAGGGACGCCACACTGTTGTAGCATAGGTATATCTTTCTTAGGCCGGGGTCACATTTGGTGTGTAATGCGAGAAACTTGCATCAATACCCGGCACTGCCGCCGGAATTCGAGACCTGAGTGTGTGGCAGCATGTATTTCTATGCAGCCGCATACTCCGCTCCCGAGTGCCAGCGGCAGTGCTGGATAATGATGTAAGAGACTTGCGCGAGTTTCTCACATTACACACGCAAGTGTGACCCCAGCCTTAGAGAAGTAATGGCGACTGGTCTACTGATACTTTGAGACTGTGACAGCCATCAGCTTTCGGAAACCGTTTGTATCCACAAGGTGGAAGGCCTGCATTTCCGGTGCTAACATATTGGATTGGCCATCCATTTATCACAGAGATCACAAGCTGGGAGTCACGCAGAATTACCCGCTGTGATCTTTGGAGCGAAGAGCTCTCAGCTGGCCCCTAACGTCCATACAATTACATTTTGGTTTGGGCGACAATCAATAATAAATAGTTATTGGAAAACTAATAGTGAGTGTATGGCATATGCACCTCTGGATTACAACGCATGGACTATGTGTATATACCACTGTATGATCATTGCTAACTCCACCATAACCCAAAACTCCTCACTGCTACTACCAATCCTGTTTTTTAAAAATAAATAATCACAGGATGATTGGAAGCCATTCTTCTTTTGAGGTTCACACCATCTGGGTCATCCATCCCCTCTCCCTCAGAGTAGCAGTCATATACCGTCTCCCAAGGCTCACCCACCCACTTCCTTGACCACTTTTCAGCCTTGCTGCCACACTTCATGTCCTCAGAATTGCCAACCCTTATCCTGGGAGACTTCAACAGCTCCAGCTCCCCAACTGCATCCCAGCTTCTATCTCTAGCCAATTCTCGTGGCCTCTCACAACTTTCAAACTCTGAGACACACATAGAAGGTAACACCCCTGACCTGGACTTTGTCCGGCTCAGTTCAATCTGTTACCTTGATGACTCACCTCTTACCCTTTCTACCCCATGAAATTAGGAGTAACCACAACTTACACATTTTTAGGCACTTTCTAAAAACACATCTGTTTAGGGCGGCCTATCACGTTCCCTAATCAAAGTCCTTTTTATACATAGAATATTCTCTACTTCTCAGAACATAATTCGCCATCACACTCAATCGTACCCAAAAGCCTCATGCAGCCTTTATCTACCCCAATTTCCTCAAAATGGCTGGACTATCATTGTAAATAAGTACTTTGTGTCATGTGTTAGGAGGAAACAATCTTTTACGTGAGCACAACTGCACAAATGAGGGCTGGCTGCTGTACTAACAGAGGGTGGAGTAGTGGGAACATGACAAGCTGCTGGGCTGTGAGAGATGTGCAGATGGAGATGTTATGGTTGATTTAGAAACATGGGGTGTGCTTGGTATCTAAGGTCAGTCAAAAACAGCAGGCATGTCCACTTCCGTCACAACTGAAGGGCTCTCACTTACCTCTACTGTAGCGGGTAAACAAGTGGAGGTTCTGTGGCCGGAGACCTATGTGACAACACTCGCCACGGTGAGGGAGGAGGAAGAAGCAGAAAATGATGGTGATTGATGAAGCCCGCTAGTCTGCATTTTAACACAGTGAGATTCCTAGCGCGTGTTGATTGCCCATATGCCAGTTCATTCATTTAGTAGTCAAATTATTGCATTCTTTTAATTATACTCTGTCATTTTCAACAAAGTTGACGACAACGTGAGTTGCGTCATTTTTTTCCTGTCTGAAAAAAGACCCAGACTAGGCAACTGCAGACACGCTATCGCTGTCATGGTATTCCTCCTCTGCTGAGCTACTCAGCTGCATGTGTGGCGCTCCCAGGAGTATGGTCGCCACACTGGCTTTGCCTTCCTCCAGGGAGGGTAATGCCAGGCTTGGAGGCAATGATGGGTCTCTCTCACAGTCAATCCATACATACAACACAGTTCCACTCCAGGCCAGCAGGGGGAGCTCTGACCCAGGACTGGGGGGAGGGGTGCTCTCTGTGGGCCAGGAGGAGGAAATAGGTAGTTAGTCTGCAGAGGGCGAAGTGTGGAGACGTGGAGTGAGAAGCTGGAGGCTGAGCTGCAGAAGGCGAGCTCCCTCAGCTTGAGAGCACAAGAACTGGAGTCTGGTCTCCACGGTGGTATGGATACTAACGGTCCTGCCACAGATACCAGAGGAGTAGGAGGCTGTAAATGCCTTACTCCCATCTAAGACATGAGGCACAACAGCAAAACGGATAGAGACCTGGAAGCGAAGCATCCCTGATCAGGCTACAGCTGTCTGTCATACAAGTGAGAGTTCTAGGAACATCTTACAGGAGGAACTTCAGAGTAACTAAGTACTGGAGTGCTTCACACCACACAAGTGCTAGGAAGGAGACTGCACAGCCCGTCTGAGAGAGAGAATCCCTGAGTTGCTTCCAGGCTAGCCTGCTCCGTTACCATCTGTAATCAGGACCCTGGACTGCAGTTGTCAAGTAAAGGTACAGAAATTGCACCCCGCTGTGTCTTGTCTGCTTCCTATCCTGTCGGCACTGCTACATCCCCGTGCCAACCACCTTTACACTGCCCCAGGGTTACAGCTTCACCTGTGGGGAGCTACACCATCTAAGCTGCAACACACCATCAGCCCCAGAGGATCTGCACGCAGCGTTGGCTAACACCTCACTTGCCAAACACCACAGGTGGCGTCACGAGCTTTCCATATAAACTACATTACAAACATCATCTGCCATTGACTTGGGCGCCCAGGGTCACGGACCGGGTCACCGCTGCTGTGACACATCCCCCTGACACTGGCCCGGTACCAAGTACCCCACAGCCCTGGGAGGGCGACCCAACTTGGCGTCATGAACAGGATTACGGAGCCCGGTATCCCCGGGTCCTGTGTGCCATAGACTGTGTTTAAAGACTGTGTGTGAAACTTGGTGCCAGTTGCCGCCATTGCCGCGCTGCTTGGCGCGCGTGGGAAGAAAGAGGCAGGCCTTCGTGGGCAGAGCATGCCACAGATTGCGAAGCAGTGAAGTGCCGCGCGGGAAGAGAGAAGAGCGCGCGAGAGGAGGAGGAGCTGAGGCCTAGAGCCCGGAGTGTCGGGCCTGTGAAGTGGCCGCTGGTGAGCTCACACAACCCCCGGCCCTGGCTAACGTTAACTAGGGGTGGGAGAAGATGTCCGCTCCACAAGGCGATGCAGCAGCGGACACCGCCGCCAACCCCGCAGCGCCGCAAGGCGGAGCGCCTGCAGCAGTGGTCCCCATCATGCCGCTGTCTATGCCCTACATACCGGGAGCGGCCTGGCTACCGCAGTATTCGGGTGAGTCACATACCCTGAGTGAATTTAAAGAGAGACTGTGCAGCTTGTTTAAAGTCTACCCCCTGTCTGAAAGTCAGAAAGTAAGTATCCTGATTGGACAGCTCACGGGTGCAGCCCTGAGAGAAGTGAAAGTCTGGCAGGACACCGATAAAGAGACTGTTGTAAAGGTCCTGGCCAAGCTGAAGAGCACTTTTGACACCCGCACTGCAGCTGAAATCAAGATGAGGTTTTTTGGCTGTAAACAGAGGGCACAGGATAGTATCAGGGACTATGCTCTCAACCTGCAGGAGGCGCTGCGAGCAGTTAAGCAAGTTGATCCTGACAGTGTAAAGGAAGAAGATAAACTGTTGAAGAAGCAGTTCATTGAAGGATTCCTGTCCAGTACCCACCGAGGACAGTTGCGTTTAATAACCCTGCAAAACCCTGATATGGACTTTGCTGAATTTAAGGATAGGGCTATCCAGGTACTGCAGGAATCCACTGACAGCCATCCAGCGCCCCCTAGACGCCCAGCGATCACCTATCATCAGGAGGCAACATCCTTTCCTTCCATCCCTGTGGAGGCCGATGCATGGACAAAGATCCAACTGAGGAGCTACATCTACAGGTCCAGGAGTTGACCAAAGGAATGGCTGCACTCACTAAAACCGTGCAGTTCCTGCAGGTGTCCTCCAAAGACAAGATCCAGCTTGCTTCCAGTCCAGAGGATGTCCCATGGCTCCGGAGGAGGAGAGCCCCGCCACTTCAAGGAAGGAACAACGATCGCTATGACCAGGACGGACGTCCCATCTGTCGTCGCTGTCACAAGGCAGGTCATCTTGCCAGGTACTGTCCTTTAAACGAGCAACCTCTGGGGCAGAGGGCCAACCCCCAGGAGTAGGACCAGCAGGCCCAAGGAACTGGCGAGCCAAGTATGTGGGAGGGAGACCAATCCTTCCTGTGGTGATTGATGGTATCCCCATGAACGCTTTGCTGGACACTGGCTCCCAGGTGACCACTATGCCGTATATTTTGTATAAGAGATATTGGGCTGATTCTGAACTCACCCATGGTCCCACTGATGAACTGACAGTAGTTGCTAGTAATGGTCAGACCTTACCGCAGATTGGATGTAAGGAGATTACTGTTAAAGTGGGGAGGGTGGAATTAAAGTCTCAAGGTCTGATAATTGTTGATATTGATTGACGGGAATGCAATCCCATGATGACTCTTGGCACAAATGTAATTGAAAACAGTCTGTCCGAGGTTATTGTCTTGTTGCAACAGGTGGCTGAGACTGCTGGTTCCAGAGAACAGAGTCCTGCAGAAGGAGATCCGAGCCCTGATGCAAAGACAACAGGTGGAACTCGCTGGCGGAGAGATTGGCAGCATCAGATTGAGTGATGCCTTCCCCATTGCAATACCCCTCCAATGTGAAATGTTGGTATGGTGTCGGGCAGCTATAGGTCTTAGAGGGAGAGATTACCAGGCATTGGTAGAAACAGTATACTCCGAAAGTAGGCCCACTGTCCTGACAGCCAGAGGGGTGGTTGTTGTCAAAAAAGGGAGAGTACCTGTACGTCTTTTGAACTGTGGGGAAGAGGAGGCCACAATACCTCGGTACGCCACAGTTGCTAAGCTGCTCACAGTTAATAACAACTCTTTGCAGGCAGCAGAACCTTTGGTCTCATCCGATCAGGTGGAGGACAATGGTTCTGTGAAGCAGCCAGAGGAGTGGTGTCAGCAACTGCAGGTGGGAACTGACTCTACACCTTCATACCAGAGAAATGGGGTCTACAGAGTGACACAAGAGTATGAGCGGGTTTTCAGCAAACACCCACTAGATTTTGGGCAGGCAAAAGGGGTCCAACATCATATCCCCACGGGGGACCATCCACCTATAAAAGAGAGGTACAGACCTATACCCCCAACACAGTACCAGTGTGCTAAGAGTATGTTGAGGGAGATGAAGGAGGCTGGGGTTATCAGAGACAGTTGTAGCCCCTGGGCAGCTCCAATAGTTTTTGTAAAGAAAAAGGATGGTACCATGAGAATGTGGGTTGATTACAGGAAGATTAACAGCATTACACATAAAGATGCCTACCCATTACCTAGGATTGAGGAATCCTTAGCTGCACTTTAAACTGCTAATTACTTTTCCACCTTGGATCTCACCAATGGGTATTGGCAGGTTCCCGTGGCAGAGGCAGATAAGGAGAAAACCGCATTTACCACTCCAATGGGTCTCTGTGAGTTCAATTATGTGCCATTTGGGCTCTGCACTGCTCCAGGGACATTTCAATGGCTGATGGAGTGCTGCCTGGGACACATGAACTTTGAGATGGTCCTGCTGTACCTGGGTGATGTCATTGTTTTCTCCAAAACCTATGAAGAGCATCTGGAACACCTGGCTGAAGTGTTTGAAGCTTTGTCCAATTTTGGCCTGAAGGTGAAGCCCTCCAAATGCCACCTCCTGAAGCCCAAGGTGCAGTACCTCGGTCATGTGGTCAGTGCAGAAGGTGTGGCACCAGATCCTGACAAGGTCACAGTCATCCGGGACTGGCCGAAGCCCAGCAACCTTCATGAAGTATGCCAATTCCTTGGACTGGTAGGCTACTACCGAAGATTCATCAAGGGCTTTACTGAAATAGCTACCCCTATGCAAAACCTTCTGGTGGGGCAGTCCAAGATGAACAAGCAGAAAAATTCCACCTTTGAATGGACTGAAGACTTAGAGAGGTCCTTCACCAGATTGAAGATGGCTCTCACAGGTGACGAAGTTTTGGCCTACCCAGATTATGAGAAACCCTTTGTGCTGTACACAGATGCCAGCAATGTGGGACTAGGAGCGGTACTGTCGCAGGTACAGAATGCAAAAGAAAGAGTGATCTCCTACGCCAGCAGGAAGTTGGGTCCCACCGAAAGGAACCCTGATAACTACAGTTATTTCAAGTTGGAGTTCCTTGCCATAGTCTGGGCTGTCACCGAAAGATTCAAGCATTACCTAGCCTCAGCCAAGTTTACAATCTTCACGAACAATCCGTTGACTCACTTGGATACTGCAAAGCTAGGTGCACTGGAACAGCGATGGATGGCTCGGTTATCTAACTATGAGTTTACCATCAAATACCGGGCAGGGCACAAGAATGCCAATGCTGATGCGCTGCCCAGAATGCCGAACCTACCAGATGCAGGAGAAGACCCTGAGGCTCTTGAAGAGATAGAGCTACCTCCCTTCCACCGGCCACTTGCGGCCCAACATGTTCAAGGAGTGAGAGACAGATGGTCTGGCTTGAAGGAGGTCACCCTGAATCCTTTGCCCCATCATGACTGGGCAGAAACGCAAGATCGTGACCCTGCAGTCCGCCTGGTGAAGAAGCTGTTGATACGAGCTGACTCACGTCCAGAGTTGGATGCTCCTGAAGAAACCCAGCAGTTGTGGAAGGAGAGAGGCTGGCTGTTTATCGGCGAAGGGAAGCTGTGTCGGAGGAGTATCAATGCCTGCACACATGAACTGGTCTGGCAGGTAATAGTCCCAAAGAGAGAGGCACCAATGGTCCTGGAAGCATACCACAATGGAGCTGGACACTTTGGATGGAAGAAGTTGGAAGCATTGCTCCGAGAGAGGTTCTACTGGGCTGGTATGAGGAAAGCCATTGAGAGGTGGTGCCGGGAGTGTGGACAATGTATCCTGCGCAGAAAGGATCGAGACAGCCAGAGAGCTCCCCTGCAACCAATCATCACCAAACAGCCCCTCGAGTTGGTAGCCCTGGACCATGTGAAGCTGGTTCCAAGCCGGTCGGGCTACATCTATGCTCTTACCATTGTGGACCACTAGTCGAGATTCCTGGTAGTTGTGCCTGTCAAAGATCTAACTGCTAGGACAGCAGCCAGAGCCTTCCAACAGTACTTCTGTAGGCCACACAGGTATCCTGAAAGAGTACTCACAGATCAACGTCCAGCTTTCGAGGCGGAAGTGTTCCATGAGTTCTGCAACTTGTATGGTTGTAAGAAGATCCGGACAACACCTTATCACCCACAGACCAATGGCATGTGCGAGAAGATGAACCAGGTAGTGATTGACCTACTGAAGACATTGCCCTTGGAGGAGAGGAATCTGTGGCCTGAAAAGTTGCCAGATCTGGTAGACCTCTACAACCATATTCCAGTGAACTCTACCAACTGTACTCCAGCATACCTGATGAGAGCAAGACCAGGTAGGCTGCCTGTGGATTTGGACATGGGAGTCCTCAAGCCAGGGGCCATGTTGCCAGATGTTGACTGGGACCAGGAGAGGCAGTGGCAGTACAGAAGAGTACAGGAGTGCGTAGAGAAGAGTCTGGCCCAGGCAAGACAAAAGCAGGAGAAGCTTTACAATCAGAATGCACCTGCTGTCCCCTTTTCGCCAGGAGAACTAGTCCTCAAAAGGAAGAGGAGATTGCACAAGCTGGATGACAAAGGGAGGCTGAACCTTATACCATTCTGCCCTCAAACTTTGATAATGCTAAAGTATGTCTTGTTAGTAAAGATGGAGGAGAGACCTCAGCAGCGGTATCCAGGGATCATTTGAAGTTATGCCCTGACCAGTTGAAAGAAAGAACAGGAGAATCAGATAACCTCCAACCCGTAGAGGCAGAAGAGAAGGTCAGCACAGTGCTTGGGGAATTCCCTGCGAATTGGACTAGAATTAATGATGCAATAGTGGTACCAGTGTTGTTATTTCCCCAAGTGGAAGCACAGGAGGACATGACTCGAGAGGATCAGGAAAATCAGGTAGCAGAAGCCACACCAGCAGTGGAGCCAGAGAACCCTCGCCCTGCCAGTGGTGAACCTGTTGTGCCCCTGGTGAGTCCAAGAGTTCACAGACAATCACGTACCCCTGTGCCAGGTAGAATCCCCAGTAGTGTACCCAGTACCTCACACACTACAGCACCAGTGTTACCCAGATCTACTTATACCACACAGGGAATACTACCAGTTAGGTTCCGCATATAAAGTAAATGTGAATATTGAAATTGAATGTAAATATGTAACTGTTTTCCAAGTTTTGTGCCTACAGGTAACCTGTAAGAGTTCCCTTTTGATTTTACCAGTTTGTTTCATGGTCACTGAACCACAGGACTTGTGTGTGGTCAAAAACATTCTTTATAAATAGTTACCATTTGCCCAGGAATGGACCATGGACATTGATGCTGGACTTATCATCATAGGACCATTTTTGGAAACACTTGGTTTTTGTACATTTTTCTCTTTTTCAATCTTGTACAAATTATTATTGCTTAAGTATTTGTGTATTATATGTTTCTTTTTGTTCAGCCCAGGAGTGCTGACTTTCACTAGGGGTAATGTGGCGCCCCCAGGAGTATGGTCGCCACACTGGCTTTGCCTTCCTCCATGGAGGGTAATGCCAGTCTTGGAGGCAATGATGGGTCTCTCTCACAGTCAATCCATACATACAACACAGTTCCACTCCAGGCCAGCAGGGGGAGCTCTGACCCAGGATTGAGGGGAGGGGTGCTCTCTGTGGG
Organism: Dendrobates tinctorius; assembly: GCF_039654945.1. Classification (NCBI taxonomy): domain Eukaryota; kingdom Metazoa; phylum Chordata; class Amphibia; order Anura; family Dendrobatidae; genus Dendrobates; species Dendrobates tinctorius. Next base: position 5,580,312 of record NW_027361803.1, on the reverse strand, counting down.
CCAGGAGGAGGAAATAGGTAGTTAGTTTGCGGAGGGTGAAGTGTGGAGACATGGAGTGAGAAGCTGGAGGTTGAGCTGCAGAAGGCAAGCTCCCTCAGCTTGAGAGCGCAAGAACTGGAGTCTGGTCTCCACGGTGGTACGGATACTAACGGTCCTGCCACAGATACCAGAGTAGGAGGCTGTAAATGCCCTATTCCCATCTAAGACTTGAGGCACAACAGCAAAAGGGATAGAGAGCCGGGAGCGAAGCGTGAACGTACTGGAGTGCTTCACACCACACAAGCGCTAGGAAGGAGACTGCACAGCCTGTCTGAGAGAGAGAATCCCTGAGTTGCTTCCAGGCTAGCCTGCTCCATTACCATCTGTAATCAGGACCCTGGACTGCAGTTATCAAGTAATAGTACAGAAATTGCACCCCGCTGTGTCTTGTCTGCTTCCTACCCTGTCGGCACTGCTACATCCCCGTGCCAACCACCTTTACACTGCCCTGGGGTAACAGCTTCACCTGTGGAGAGCTACACCATCTAAGCTGCAACACACCATCAGCCCCAGAGGATCTGCACGCAGCGTTGACTAACACCTCACTTGCCAAACACCACAGGTGGCGTCACGAACTTTCCATATAAACTACATTACAAACATCATCTGCCATTGACTTGGGCACCCAGGGCCACGGACCGGGTCACCGCTGCTGTGACACATGCCCCTGACACTGGCCCGGTACCGAGTACCCCACAGCCCTGGGAGGGCGACCCACATGCTTTTAGGTTTACACCAAGTGGGATCTACTACCCATCCGATTCATGAGATTACATTGACGATGGCCCTACTAACTGCACTTCAGGAAATGTCCCTAACTTACCCTCAGTGAACCCCTACTGCATTTAACCGTTAACTATACTGACGTCCTAGCTTGTATTACGTGCGCTATAATGCCCCATCTTGCGGCCAAACATGAGTACTATGCCTTCCCTATTTTTCATATCTACATAGAAGAGTATATACATATCCATTCCTTAGCAAAACATAACAAACACTATATACATAGCAGCATAACTAAATACACAACTGTAAGGGGGTAGAGGCATGGTACCACCTTACATTATCTTTCTTCCTGAATAAATATATATTCACTGTTGAACTGCTGGAAAGTACAGAGATTAATCCGCTGCTAACAGGAAAAACTCAAGTGGCAGCACGTGGCTCACTGGTTAACACTGTAGTCTTGCAGAGTTGGGGTCCTGGGTAGGGATGAGCGAGTATACTTGTTAGGATTCGGTACTAGGCGAGTAATGCAGTACTCACGGTACTCGAATCCTGGCAAGTATTTCACTACTCGCCTCGCAATATTCGGCACAGCCCGCACAGTCCCCGCACAGCCCTGCACAGTCCCCGCACAGCCCAGCACAGTCCCGTATAGCCCAGCACAGGCCCCGCATAGCCCAGCACAGGCAAGCACAGCCCAGCACAGTCCCCGCACAGCCCAGCACAGTCGCCGCACAGTCCCCGCACAGTCCCGCACAGCCTGGCACAGTCCCGCACAGCCCAGCACAGTCCCGCACAACCCAGCACAGTCCCGCACAACCTGGTACAGTCCCCGCACAGCCCAGCACAGTCCCGCACAGCCTTGCACAGTCCTGCACAGCACAGTACCGCACAGCCTGGCACAGTCCCCGCACAGTCCCTGCACAGCCCAGCACAGTCCCGCACAGCCCAGCACAGTCCCGCACAGCCCAGCACAGTGCCGCACAGCCTGGCAAAGTCGCTGCACAGCCCAGCACAGTCCCGCACAGCTTGGCACAGTCCCCGCACAGCCCAACACAGTCCAGCACAGTCCCGCACAGCCTGGCACAGTCCCGCACAGCCCGGCACAGCCCCACACAGCCCAGCACAGTCCCGCACAGCCTGGCAGAGTCCCCGCACAGTCCAGCACTGTCCCGTACAGCCTGGCAGAGTCCCTGCACAGCCCAGCACAGTCCCGCACAGCCTGGCACAGTCCCTGCACAGCCCAGCACAGTCCTGCACAGCCCAGCACAGTCCCGCACAGCCCAGCACAGTCCCGCACAGCCTGGCAGAGTCCCCGCACAGCCCAGCACAGTCCCCGCAGAGCCCAGCACAGTCCTGCACAGCCCAGCACAGTCCCACACAGCCTGGCACAGTCCCCGCACAGTCCCGCACAGTCGCCGCATAGTCCCCGCAAAGCTCAGCACATTCCTGTTGTGAATTCGCTTTCTGGCCTACCTCTCGTTACTAGTGAGGGTAGTGGAGCTGGTTGTATTGACAAAGGGATTGCGAGTTCTCTTTCTAGGCTCCCTCTGGTGGTTACTGGAGGTAATGGAGCTGATATGTTTAACAGAGGCTGGCCACCTCATAATGAGGAGGATGATTGGAGATCTGGAGTTTCTGACTGGATTTAAGACAGCCGACTCCCTCTATCCCTGCTTGTGATTTTTTCCTGCCTCCTGAGGTCTTAGTTTCCAGCTCAGTCCCTGCATGCTCAGCTAAGTGTTCTTTTGCTATTGTTCACATTTGATCTGGTTTTGTCTATTTCAGTTTTGTGTGGGTCAGCCAGCTCCGGCTGGGGCTGTGCTGAATCTCCATCCATATGTTACTGCTTGTGCCAGTTTGTTTTTGTCCCTTATTAGATTGGCCTCTTTTTGCTCTGCTTTCAGAATATACCAGAGTGCTGATATAGTTGGCGAAGTCGTGTGACTTCAGTATTTTTCTATCAGACGTGTTGGACTTTTTTTGCAGGGTTTTTGCGTGATTGCAGACAGTGTCTTTACTTTCCTGTCCTGTCTAGTTAGTGTGGGCCCCATCATTTGCTCAGTCTATTTTCCTACCTGCGTTTGTGTTTTCATCTTGTCTCACCGACAATATATGTTTGGGGGCTATCTATTCCTTTGGGGTCTACTCTGGGGCAGTTTAGACTTCCCCTTTCTTGCTTCAGGCTTATTTAGCTCTCCGGCTGTGTCGAGGCATCTAGGATCATCGTAGGTACGCTCCACGGCTACTGCTAGTTGTGTGGATAGGATCAGGGGTCTGCAATCAGCTTAGTTACCAACCTCTCAGGTTTTCTGTGGCTTAGCTCGGTCTTGCTCTCCTCCTCGGTGACCCAATCATAACACAGTCCTGCACAGCCCAGCACAGTCCCGCACAGCCCAGCACAGTCCCGCACAGCCCAGCACAGTGCCGCACAGCCCAGCACAGTCCTGCACAGTCCAGCACAGTCCCGCACAGCCTGGCACAGCCCCCGCACTGTCCCCGCACAGCCCAGCACAGTCCCGCACAGCCCAGCACAGTCCTGCGCAGCCCAGCACAGTCCCGCACAGCCTGGCACACTCCTGCACAGCCCAGCACAGTCCCTCACAGCCTGGCACAGTCCCGCACAGCCCAGCACAGTCCCGCACAGCCTGTCACAGTCCCCGCACAGTCCCCGCACAGCCCAGCACAGTCCCATACAGCCCAGCATAGTCCCGCACAGCCTGGCACAGTCCCCGCACAGTCCCCGCACAGCCCAGCACAGTCCCGCACAGGCCAGCACAGGCTAGCACAGCCCATTACTCTCATTTCCCATAGACTTACATTGGACTCGCTACCCGTTACGAGTACCCGAGTATTAGGAGGTACTCGTAACGAGCACAGCGAGTCCGAGTATTTCACTACTCGCTCACCCCTAGTCCTGGGTTCAAATCCCACCAAGGACAACATCTGCAAGGAGTTTGTATGTTCTCCCCGTGTTTGCGTTGGTTTCCTCCGGGTACTCCAGTTTCCTCCCACACTCCAAAGGCATACTGATAGGGATTCTAGATTGTGAGCCCTATCGGGGACAGTGCCGATAATGTCTGTAATTCGCTGTGAAATTAATGGTGCTATATAAATGAGTAAAATAAATAAAAATAAAATAAGTGGCTGCACAAAGCTGTGAACTCAACCCCATCCACCACCTTCAGAAAAAATAAAACACTGATTCTGAAACACAACTTTTCCCCAAACATCACATCTCTCAAACAAGCAAAAAATTCCATAGAAATACCAAATTCTTGTGAAAAACCTTCATATAAGAGAGAAGGCTGTTATAGCTGAAGAGTGGGAACTCTGCATTAACACCAATGGTTTTCCAACAAAAGTTCAGCAAAGTCATAAAGGGATAATGGTCAGGGGCCGTTCATTTATATAATGCCAAAAAAAGCTCCCTAATCCGTATACCTTTTGGTCATAAAGCACAGAGACACCTCATTATAGTGCAGGGCTCTGCAATGCTGAACAGAATTAATTGTTGTTCTCGATTTCCTGCATATTCGTCAGAATGACCTTGAGGTTTCCTTGCTGTAAATAATTTCTCTTCCTGAACTACTATTTTTCACAAAAGATTTTCCTGCATACCATTATACCTCTACTTATGCATAAGTAATGGTAGAGGACTAGAACCGGCTTTAACCTGTGAAGCAATGGGGAATTCTCAAGTACTTGCAAAATGAAAAGTGTTTGTATCCAGGCTGGACCGTGATGTGAGAAAACCTGAGACTGGAAAAGCAAGAAACAAAATCCCACTTATGTAACTTAATAGTAAGGAGATGAAGAATATCTTCTGCTCTCCACTCTTCTGAATAATTTGTGAATAATAGACAGTAGAGATGAGCGACTTTGCCTTTTTTCGGGTCGAGTCGGGTTTCATGAAACCCGACTTTCGCAAAAGTCGGGTCGAACGAAATCGGCCGACTATAGGGAAAAGTCGGGAAACACGAAATCCAATGCAAGTCAATGGGGAAGCAAAGTCGGCAGGGAGTGGAAGACAGTAAACACACCTACAGTGCCCATTTCAATGCCCAAAACATCAATTCTTATAACTGAAGCTTGTCAACTTTAATTTACTTCCTAATAATAGCTATGCATTGAAAACTGGGGGTTATTTGGCTAAAGTTGTGGGGGGGTAGGGCTGGCTCCAGGTTTTCCTGTGCCCTGGGCCAAAGAGAGTCAGTGCGCCCCTTTAACACATACCACAACTCATGATGCTCCGATACGCCACAGAAATATAGGTATAGTACAATGACACATAAGAAGAAAAAGTTCGTTCAGCACACCGGCATAAATGAAAAAAACTTTATTAGGCTAATATGCCATATTAAAATGCAAATAACACCTGACGCGTTTCCGGTGCACAAAGGTTGTGCACCGGAAACGCGTCAGATGTTTTTTGCATTTTAATATGGCATATTAGCCTAATAAAGTTTTTTTCATTTATGCCGGTGTGCTGAACGAACTTTTTCTTCTTGTGGACATCTGCTGTGCTCACCAGCGTATTCATGCACCCACCTGTGGATCAATGAACTCAGCCCAAAGTGGTTTTCATTTGGATGGGATGCAAGCTCCCAGTCCTCCCTCTCCTACAATGACACATACTTCACTGCTTACATGACTGATCTATTTTAAATTGTACAATAGCTCAAAAACAGGACAGTATATTACTCCATACAGTATTATGGCCACCACATTGTGCTCCATACAGAATAATGAGCCCCATATATTTCTCCATACCAAATAATTAGTCACATATAATGTTCCATACAGTATCTGATGAGCTCCACATAATGCTCCATATATAATGGGCCCATTTGTAATGCTCCAGTGTATAATGTGCCCCTTAGATACTGATCCAGTGTCTGATCTGCCCCATTTATATTGCTCCAGTACATGATGGGCCTCATGGATGATGCTCCAGTGTATCATAGGCCCTAATAATGCTCCATATATAATGGGCCTCATGGATTCATGGATGATGCTCTAGTGTATGATGGGCTCCAATAATGCTCCATATATAATGGGCCCCATTTGTAAAGCTCCAGTGTATAATTGGCCCCTTAGATAGAATCATAGAATCATAGAATCGTAGAGTTGGAAGGGACCTCCTGGGCCATCTGGTCCAACCCCCTGCTCAAAGCAGGATTCGCTAAATCATCCCAATCAGATGTCTGTCCAGCCTCTGTTTGAAGACTTCCATTGAAGGAGAACTCACCACTTCTCGTGGCAGCCTGTTCCACTCATTGATCACTCTAACTGCCAAAAAGTTTTTTCTAATATCTAATCTGTGTCTCCTCCCATTCAGTTTCATCCCATTGCTTCTAGTCTTTCCTTGTGCAAATGAGAATAAAGTTGATCCTTCTACAATGTGACAGCCCTTTAGATATTTGTAGACAGCTATTACGTCTCCTCTCAGTCTTCTCTTTTGCAAACTAAACATTCCCAAATCCTGCAACCTTTCCTCATAAGACAGGGTTTGCAGACCGGTCACCATTCTGGTCGCTCTTTTCTGAACTTGCTCCAGTTTGTTGATGTCTTTTTTAAAATGTGGTGCCCAAAACTGGACACAATATTCCAGATGAGGTCTGACCAAAGAGGAGTAGAGGGAAATAATGACTTCACGTGATCTAGACTGTATGCTTCTGTTAATACATCCTAGAATTGCATTTGCCTTATTTGCTGCTGCATCACACTGTTGACTCATATTCAGTCTGTGATCTATTAGTATACCCAAGTCTTTTTCACATGTGCTGTCACTTAGCCCTATTCCTCCCATTCTGTATATGCTTTTTTCATTTTTATTGCCCAGATGTAGTACTTTGCATTTCTCCCTGTTAAAAACCATTCTGTTAGTTGCTGCCCACTTCTCCAGTTTATTTAAATCTTTTTGAATCCTCTCTCTCTCTTCTCTAGTATTAGCTATCCCTCCTAGCTTTGTGTCATCAGCAAATTTAATCAGTTTACCCTCAATTCCTTCATCTAAATCGTTGATAAAGATGTTGAACAATACAGGGCCCAGGACAGAGCCCTGTGGTACTCCACTTGAGACATTCTTCCAACTGGATGTGCAGCCATTTACGACCACTCTTTGGGTCCGATCACTAAGCCAGTTATGAATTCACCTAACAGTTGCCTTGTCCATTCCATACTTAGTCATTTTTTCAATAAGGATTGTATGAGAGACTTTGTCAAATGCTTTGCTGAAGTCAAGATATACTATATCTACAGCATTTCCTTGATCCACCCAATCAGTGATACCGTCATAGAAGGAAATAAGTTAGTCTGACATGACTTATTAGTTACAAACCCATGCTGACTCTGTTTAATCACTTCATTCTTATCCAGGTATTGACATACATGTTGTTTAATAATTTGATCAAAGATCTTTCCTGGTATAGAAGTCAGACTCACCGGCCTATAGTTGCCTGGGTCCACCTTCTTCCCCTTTTTGAAGATAGGAACATTTGCTCTTCTCCAGTCTTCTGGCACTTCTCCTGTTCTCCAAGAATTTTCAAAGATTATGGAGAGGGGTTCAAAAATTTCTTCTGCTATCTCCTTCAGTACTCTGGGGTGTAATTCATCTGGACCTGGAGACTTGAATTAATTTAGGTTAGCTCAGTGTTTCCTCACTATCTTTCTGTTTATAGATATCCTGGATTCTTCTATTCCCTTAATAGGATAGTGAATAACAGTTGATGTTACATTTCCTTTCTGAGAGAAAACAGATGCAAAATAGGAATTTAAAAGTTCAGCCTTCTCAACATCCTGTCTTACCATTTCATCATTTTCATCCTGTAAAAATCCTATAGCATCTTTGACTTTTCTTTTACTTTTGACATATCCCCAAAATCCTTTATTATTGCTTTTGACATCTCTTGCAAGCCTCAATTCATTTTCAGCTTTAGCTAATCTGATTTGTGCCCTGCAGGTTCTGCAGACAGCATTTTATTCTTCTTTAGATATGCCTCCCTCTTTCCATTTTATAAACATTTTTTCTTTCTTTTTAGCATGTGCTTAAGTTCTGTGTTCATCCATCCTGGTTTCCTTAAATGCTTCCTATTCTTCCCTACTTTCGGAATTGTTAACAACTGTGCTTTGAGAATTTCATTTTTCAAGATTTCCCATCCTTCCTGGACATTTTTGTCTTTAAGGATATCCAGCCATTGGATCCCTCCAATTCTCTTTCTGAATCCCTTAAAATCTGCCTTTCTGAAATCTAACCTTGATGTCTGAGTCTTCACAGGTCTTCCGCCTCTAGTTATCCAAAATTCTAAAATAGCATGGTCGCTACCTCCTAGGGTCCCAGCCACTTTTACCTCCTCAACCATTTCCTCCCTGTTTATAAGGATTAGATCCAAGGTAGCAGTTCCCCTTCCTTGTTTTCTCCCTTACCTTTTGGAAGATAAAGTTGTCAGCAAGAGAGGATAAGAATTTCCTTGACCTGTTAGTTTTGCCTGAGAGAGATTCCCAACAAATGTCTGGATAGTTGAAATCTCCCATGACAACTATGTCATATTTTTTGGAGAACTTGGCCATTTGATGCATAAAGAGTTCATCCATATCTTCAGCTTGCACAGGTGGCCTGTAGTAAATGCCTACAATGGTGTCCTTTCCATTGTTCTGTCCTTGTATTCTTACCCAAACAGTTTCCACAGAACTCCCAGTCTCTGAAGCTTCAATCTCTGTGCAGATATACGCGTTTCTAACATACAATGCGAAACCCCCTCCTCGTTTATCAAGTCTGTTTCTTGCAAATAAGTTGTATCCTTCTAGTCTTGTATTCCAATCATGTGTATTGTCCCACCAAGTTTCAGTGATTCCAATGACATCATATTTCTTTTCCTGTGTTAGTAGTTCCAATTCTCCTTGTTTGTTGCCCATGCTTTGTGCATTAGTATAGAAACATTTTAGTTTGTGATTGGTTTCTCTTTCTCCAATATTTTTATAAATTAGATTCTTTCGTCTTTGTTCTTCCTTTCCACTTCTAATAGCAGAGTTCTCAATAGCATTTGTCAGGTGTATGGCTTTTTCTGTTTTTTTGCTTCCCTTCCCATGTTGTTCTAGTTTAAAGCTCTCCTTACAAGTGTAGCAAGGAGAGCATGCTGCTCCAGTGTCTGATCTGCCCCATTTACAATGCTCCAGTACATGATGGGCCTCATGGATGATGCTCCAGTGTATGATGGGCTCCAATAATGCTCCATATATACTTTAATGGGCCCCATTTGTAATGCTCCAGTGTATATTGGGCCCCTTAGATGCTACTCCAGTGTCTGATCTGCCCAATTTACAATGCTCCAGTAAATGATGGGCCTCATGGATGATGCTCCAGTGTATGATGGGCTCCAATAATGCTCCATATAAAATGGGCCCCATTTGTAATGCTCCAGTGTATAATGTGCCCCTTAGATGCTGCTCCAATGTCTGATCTGCCCCATTTACATTGCTCCAGTACATGATGGGCCCTATTTTTAATTAACCCAGGCATGGTATATGAAAAGAGCTCCATGGAGTAATCTGAAGTGTGTGCTTCTACATCCTTCACTTTTGGTGTGGGTGAAGGACACAAGGAAAGGAGTTGCTCCTGACGAGAAGCCTGCAGTTACGACTCAGTGCTTGCATTTTTTACAACTTCAGAAGAGGAGGCGATAGAGCTAGAGGCTGTTTCAGCAATGTAAGCCACAAACAGTTCCTGATACTCCGGCTTTAAAAGCAGTCTACCTACTCCCAGAAAAGGGAGACTTACAGGCCTCCCAGAGCTACACCATGACGCTGGCTCAACACCTCCTGCCTTAGCTGCTATTGTGTTTTTGGCACTACCAGCAGATGCACCACCACCACCATCAGTACCAGGTGGCCCTCCACGCCCACATCAGCATCCTCTTCCACCATACTTCCTCATGTTTTTGAAATTGGACCCAAAATACCAGCAGATATATGGTACTGTATCAGAAGCATACAGCTCTATACAGTCTATGGATAACAGTAAATCTCCATATATATTTCATGAGACATACACAGACGCTCACAGGCTCAGTATGGATTACCCAATAAAATAACAAGTTGAAAAAGGGTACAGTATCACCAGATACAAGGTATATATAGTATGGTGTAAACATTCTGATTCTCCGTATATATTTCAGGAGGCAGAGAGAAACGCTCTCAGGCCCAGTGTGGATTACACAAGAATATGAAAAGCTGTTAATGGGTTATGTTAAACAAGCGTACAGCTGTATACAGTGTTGGGGTAATCTTAAAGTTCCAAATATTTTGCTGGAGTAACAGACAGACGTTTACAGGCTCATTATGGATTACACCAGAATCTAAAAATGTTACTGTATCAGAAGCGATCTGCTGTATACAGTGTTGACCAAATTGAAAATATCAATATATATTTCCGTAGTCACCCTCAGACGCTCACTCAGTTTGGTTTTGACCGTAATAAAAAATGTTGTAAAAAAGGTCCTGGATAACAAGATAGCAAGTATATATTTTTTAGGGTACAATTGAAATCTCCGTATAAATAGTCCCGTAGTCACTCTCAGACGCTTACACAGTATAGATTTGACCGTAATGCTAAATGTCGAACAAAGGTACTGTATAACAAGATACAAGCTGTATCGAGTATAGTGTAAAAATTTGTTTCTCCGATTCACCGTATATATAGAAGGCGTAACCACACACACTCACTCACTATGGATGATGTAGGGAAGGTGGACTGACAGACAAACCAGCCTTTAGTGAGAAGCAGAGGTGTAGCGCAGTGTAGGTGTGAAACCGCTAAGATAAAGAAAAAGGGCGCAGTGCTTTAGCTTGCCCATTGGAGGGCAGTGGAGAGTGTAGGAGTGGGACTCAATAACTGCCATTGGTCAGAGAAACTGTTAGGTGATGGTGGACGGAGTTACCAGGACTGGAAGTATAAAAGGCTGAGGGAAGATTCTGGAAGAGTCAGTCAGAGAAGGGAGCGCAGTAAAGAGGAAGTTCTGTTGAGGAAATAGAGACAGTGGAAAGGCTCCAGAGAGGACTGACAGTTGAGGCGGTCACGGGGGGTGGCCCAGAGGATGGTAGCCGCAGACGAAGATGGCTTGTGGTTATCATACGGACGGTGTGCTCAGACTGGTGCAGCGCTGTGGTGGTTGGGCCTTGGCCAGCCACAGTGGAAGAGCCACAGAGGACACCATGATTATAATTACAAAGGAAGTGAAAGTACCGGGGCCTGTGTACAGAGAAATGTGAAACGGATGTGTTGAATTGCTGTTGTCGACAGAAGTCTCGTGTTTGTCTGCGGCAAGAAGAGGGTCCCCCCACAGTTGGTTATCCTACAGATGATACCTTAATACAAATTTTTGAAACAAGGTACTGTATCAGCACATACCAGGTGTGTCCAGTCTAGGGTTAAGTTTCCGTCTATACTTCCGGAGTCAGACACAGACACTCACAGGCTCACTATGTATTACACCAGAATTACAGAAGTAGAAAAAGGGAAAGGTATTCATAGCGTACACCAGTATACAGTGTTGTGGTACTTTTCAATCTTCGTATATATTTCAATCTCAGTAAGCCAGTCCAGAATCTCCGCTACTGGAAACTACATGGATACAAGTATAGACGCAAAGTCGAGTGTTAGCAGAAATTTTAGAATTACTCATCGCGGGAAAACCTCCCAGTAGAAGTTGCAGAGGCGATGCAGACCCTCAATTACTTTGTCTGTGGAGAAAGCGAAAAAGGTTCTTTGTGAAGAAAGGATTTCTTTATCGCAGTAGCGTGGGTCACATCACAGTTACTCATCTGCATCAAATTGTGATCACAGGGAGAGATGTACCCATGATCCTCACTGCCTATCATGATGTGTCTGGTCATTTTGGAGTGCAAAACACAAAAGCCACAGGCCGTAGGTGATTCTATTGGATTGGCATGAGAGGAGACTTTGAAAAATGGTGGCAGGAATGTCACACGTCTGTGACTATCACAACTGTGAAAGGTGATCATAAACCACCACTGCATCCGCTTGTAAGTTGATGTCCATTTCAAATGGTAGCCATTGATCATCCGAAAGTAGAGGCCAGCAGGACAGGCCATAGCTACATCTTAACCATCATCGATCAATACACCAAATTTCTAGTTGCCGTCCTTGTGAAGGATTTAACTGCACAGACTACACAGCGTTGGAGCAGGGAGAGGTAAGTATTGCAACTTGCAAGTGCTGTGGCCACGACCAAGCAGGGGGGGCACAATCGTGGTCGACGGTACTGGCACAGGGCCCCTCATAGTACGCTGGTGTGTCTGACGGCGAGTGGGCACTCCCACCGTCTGAGACACTGTATTGTACTATGAGGGGCCTTGTGCCATTGCCGTCGGCCATCAGTGGGCCCATCCACCTGTTCAGAGCAACGGCACTTGCCTGGGTGCACCAGGTCTTGACCCCAGCCGTTGGGGGAGGGGTGGGTAGCCCAGTTAGGGAGGTTTAAAAAATTGCATATGTTGATGTGCTGGCTGTACATTCAGCTGCTGCAAAGGGCGTAATTGGGCAAGTCCGAGGAAGAGAAGGAAAAAACCGAGGCACTTTTCTGGTAACCTATGTGTCATCAGGGGAAGGTGGGACAAAATCCTTTGCATGGTTCATTTTAATGAAGGTTAGATCATCAACATTTTGGGTCGACAGACTGGTCCTTTTTTCTGTCAGGATTGATCCAGCAGCACTGAAGACTCTTTCAGATAACACACTTGCAGCAGGGCAAGTGAGCTCCTGTAAGGCATATTGTGCCAATTCAGGCCAGGCGTCAAGTTTAGAGGCCCAATAGTCAAAGGGGAATGGCCGGTGAGGGAGAACATCGATATGGGAGGAAAAGTAGTTTGTAACCATAGTTGACAACTGCTGCCTGCTGTCACTTTCAATCGATGCAGTGTTAGCAGTCGTGTGAGCGGTACTTGAGAAATCATTCCACAACCCGGTCATTAAACCCCTGTCTTCAACCTCACTTCAGCTGTGTGCACCACGAACACCTCTTCCATTGTGCCCACTATGGCTCGTGGGAGAACCAGTACTGCTGCTGTGTGCTGGGAAAGCCTCAAACAAACAGTTTACCAGAGTTGCTTGTTTGTTTGCCAATATTATCTCTAGGTTCTCCTGTGGCATGATGTTGTGTAATTTGCCTTTGTAGCGTGGATCGAGGATGCTGGCCAGTCAGTAGTCGTCATCCCTCATCATTTTTGCAATGCGGGGGTCCCTTTTTAGGATCCGCAAGGCATGATCGTTCATGTGGGCCAATGTTCCAGGTGTCAATGATGCACTGCCCGTGGTGGGTGGAGGAGCAGTTTCTGGCAAATCCACATCCCTACAGTCACGCACAAACACTGTACCTGACCGTGGAACGCCAAGAGATGGTACTGTATGAGGAGCGTCCAGCTGTGTAAGGTGTATTAAACAAATTAAATCAACGTATATATTATGTTAGTCACAGACGCTCTCACAGTATGTATTGGGCCATAATCAAACAGGAAATATACGAAACTGTTTGAAAAACGGACACGACTCTAAGGTGTAGGTCTGGAAAAAAGGAAAAACTCCTCCGCTTTTTTTTCCAGAGTCACACACAGGTAGCTTCTATTTGTCCGTGCTAGAAGGTGGTACACGGTAGTGTGTGAGGAGCGTACACCGCTGTACGGTGTGTGTATGTAAAATTGTCAAGCTCCGTGTATTTGTATACGGACTGACACACACTGTCTCTGTCTAGTTTTGACTGTAATCAAACAGCAGATATACGAAACTGTTTGAAAAACGGACACGACTCTAAGGTGTAGGTCTGGAAAAACGGACAAACTCCTCGGCTTTTTCTTCCAGAGTCACACCCAGATAGTTTCTACAGTATTTGTCCGTGATACCAGCCGGAATACACGGTAGTGTGTGAGGAGCGTACACCGCTAGATGGTGTGTGAAAAAATGAACGCTCAGTAACTCACCAGGACAAAATAATAAAAGTTGGAGTACTTTGATAAAAGCAGTTTGAACAGCGGTGTGCACACAGCAATGCAGCTAGCAGGCAGCCTAATCACCACCAGCGCTATGCACACAACAAAAATCCTCCCCTTTCATTGCACACTAACTGTACAGTGAAAAGCGCTATCAGCAGAAGCAGTTTTTTTTTTCTTTTTCCCTGCCTAACGCTCTCCCTGTTCAGAATCAGCAGCAGCAGCTCTCCCTATGCTAAGATCGGCAGAAGTATGATGGCGGTCAGCGGTCACAGCCTTTTATACCCACTGTGACGCCACACAAAGCCAGCCAATCACTTCAATGCCCTTCTCTAAGATGGTGCTGGCCGCAGCGCATGTCATCGCGTTGCCCACAGTGTGCCTCCTCCATCATTGGTTGAGAAAAGGTGCTGAAAGCATCATTTGAAACGCGACTTTGGCGCGCTGATCGGCGACCTCATGAACGACCCCACGCTAGGGTTGGGTTTCGATCTGCAAAACCTGACTTTGGCGAAAGTCGGCGATTTTTGAATCTGACCGGCCTGTTTCGCTCAACTCTAATAGACAGTACTGCGCTGCCCTTTAATATCCCATCATATCCTACAGTATGTAAAAGTTCTTGTCAAACTAAGGTTTGTCCTGTAATTAACATCACAGGGGTCTACAAACTAGAAATCAGTCAATCTGCCTATTTATAGGGGAAAAGTAGTCACTGTGCTGTTTGGTATCATGTACTGTACCACACTGAACATAGAGAAATAAAAGCTAAGGAGAGAGTTGTCTCAGGAGATTAGAAAGAAATTATAGACAAACATTTTCTAGGTGATGGCTATAAGACATCTCCAAACAGCTTGATGTTCAGATACTACAGTTGCACACATTATTAAGACGTTGAAGGTCTATGGGACTGTAGACCTCCCTGGAAGTGGCTGCAAAATAGGTGACAAATTGAGAGACTGATAATATGAATGGTAACCCAAAGAACCCAGAACAACTTCCATAGTGATTAGAGGTTGACTCCAAGGTCAAGGTCGATCAGTGTCAGATCGTACCATTCATCAAAGTCTTTGCCAAAGTGGACTTCATGGAAGATCACCGAGGAAGAAACCACTGTTGAAAGAAAATCATAAAAAAGTGAGACTGGCATTTTCCAAAATGCATATAAATGAGCCACAAAGCTTCTGGAAGCATGTGCTTTGGACAGGGTGGGGGAGAAAACTATGATGGAGGTGGTGGAAAAGACAATGATGATGATGGGCGGAGAAATCAATGATGAGGGTGGTTGGGAAAAGGCAATGATGGTAGTGGTGGAAAGGGCAATGATGGGGATGGTGGTGGAGGAGAAAATGATGGTGGTCGTGAAATGGGCAATGATGGGGTGGTGGGGGAGAAGACAATGATGATAGCAGTGGAAAGGACACTGATGGGGTGGTAGGGAGGAGGAAATGATGGAGGTGGTGGAATGGGTAAAGATGGGTGTGGTGGTGGAGAAGGCAATGATGGATGTGGTGGGGAGAAGGCAATGATGGAGGTGGTGGAATGGGCAATGATATTGGTGGTGGGGGAAAAGACAATGATGGGGTGATGGAAAGGGCAATGATGGGGGTGGTGGGGGAGAAAGCAATGATGGAGGTGGTGAAAGGGCAATGATGGGGTGGTGGGGAGAAAGCAATGATGATGTGGTGGAAAGGGAACTTAAGGCGGGTGGTGGGGGAGAAAGCAATGATGAAGGTAGTGGAAAGGAAAATGATGGGGGTGATGGGGGAGAAAACAATATAGGGGTGGTGGGGAAAAGGCAATGATGGTGGTGGTGGAAAGGACAATCATGATTGTGGTGGAAAGGGGGAGGAAATGATGGAGGTGGTGGATTGGGGAATGATGGGTTGGGGGAAAGGCAATGATGGTGGTGGAAAGAGCAATGGTGGTGGAATAGGCAACGATGGAGGTAGTAGGGGAGAAGGCAATGAAGGAGGTGATAGAATGGGCAATAATGGGATGGTGGGGGAAAACGCAATGATGGAGGTGGTGAAGAGGGCAATGATGAGGGTGGGGAGAGGACAATAATGGGATGCGGGGGGATGCGGGGGGGGACGAGGACAATGAGAGGTGAGGGGGTTTTGGATGGGAGGAAGGGGGATTTATAATGGATTTAGGAACAGGGGAGGTGGAGTGAGACGTTATTATTGCTTATTATGTCTATCACAGTCCATTAGTATAAAGTGTACTCACTTATTATACATAGCACAGTCTTAGTATATAGTGCTTATTTATTTTGTATAACACAGTCCCTTAGTATATAGTGTTCTCACTTATTATGTATAACTCCACCCTTAGTTACATAGTTTCCGCTTTTGATATGTATAACACCATCCCTTATTGCGCACTATCCTCTCTAGGTATATATGATGCCATCCCTTATAATATAGCTTCCTCTGCTGTTATGTACAGTGCTGTCTTTTACAGAGTGTATTTCATTATTTTTGTTATTCACAGCCCCCTCTTTTATTACATAGTCCCTTCTCTTGTTAGATATAAAATGACTGCTGATGGAGGAGCCGGTAACCAGACCAGAGTCAGACTGAGATGTCTGAGGCCCACCAGGGGAATGGACTCTAGGGGCCCACCCTACAGCTATATGCAAATATCTGTCAGTAGTTATCCTGATTACAGTGGAGCATCGGCTGTAAAACACAGGCGGCTCATGCACATCTACTGTGCACCCCCATAACTGGGATGTATAATTATGGTAGTTTACATTAATGGGGTTCTTTGGTTAAAACAAGTTATCACCGATCCATGGGCTCCACAGGATAGTTGATCGCTTAGGTCCGACCATTGGAAACTGCACCAATCGGAAGAATAAGGACGTCTTATCATTAATAGGACACTTATCCCAATTTTAAAATGGAACGGCAGGTGGGATGTCTGACCACAGCCTCATTCATTCTCTTTGGGGCTTCTAGAAAAAAACAAGTGCAGCCACTGAGGGAATGAATGGATTAGTGGTCAAGTCGGACATGCCACTCCAGTCTAATTGATATATAAAGTTCCACATTTTGCTGAATAGGTCCAAGTAGTCAGACCTCCAGCAATCAATACGTTATTGCTTATCCTGTGGAGAGGTGATTACTTTTATCACAGGAAACCCCTGTAAGTGCATCTCTGCCGCTTTGTACAAAGTATATAATCTCTAATGGAAATACTCTTCTCCTAATTAATAACAGGGAGTACCGAATACTGCAATACTGATCATGAATACAAATCACAATACTAACAACACTGTTATTACCACCAGTGACATTACACACAGTACCTCTGTATATAGTGTTAGCGTACAGGCAATATAGTGATCACCAGTGACATTATACATAGGAGCTCTGTATATAGTGTCAGTGTACATGTAACATAGGGATCACTAGTGACATTATACACAGGAGCTCTGTGTATAGTGTCAGTGTACAGTTAATACAATGATCATCAGTGACAATATACACAGGAGCTCTGTATATAGTGTCCGCATACAGGCAATACAGTGATCACCAGTGACAATATGAACAGGAGCTCTGTATATAGTTTCAGTGTACAGGTAACATAGGGATCACAAGTGACATACACAGGAGCTCTGTATATCATGTCAGTGTATAGTTAATACAATGATTATCAGTGTCAATATATACAGGAGCTCTGTATATAGTGTCCATGTACAGGTAATACAGTGATCACCGGTGACATTATACACAGGAACTTTGTATATAATGTCAGTGTACAGGTAATACAGTGATCACCAGTGACATTATACACATGAGCTCTGTACACAATATACAGTACATAGTATAAGTGTACAAGTAACACACTGACTCACTGGTGACATCTGTAGTTGAAGTCTTTCATCTTCATCCAGTGCAGACCACCATTACTTGTTCCAGCAAGGACTCGTCTCTGCAGAAAATAACACTGTTAATTATAGTGATCACTTCCAGATCACATCCCCACTATTTTCCTTGACTTCTACACTATGTCAGATGCTGAAAAAAAGACATAGTGT